>NC_139021.1:16681129-17105781 GCF_964662115.1 Mustela nivalis | reverse complement strand
CCCTTGGATAAGTGAGGGCGCTACTGCGTAATACTCCACCTACTTCCTCCAATGGGTTGTTTTAGTCATTAAATAAAATAAAACCTGGAAAAGCATACTTTCCTTAACTGCGAAGCCCTATACAAATATAAGGAAGAATTTTAAGTTCTTACTAGTTATTTGTGCTTTTCTTTTTCCTTAATTAGTATCAACACTTTTACATTCATATGAAACAGATCGAGTTGTCCATTCAGGATAATTAAGAAGTAAGGTTTATTTTAGAAAGACTGTGGGATGTTGGAGTGATGGTATGTCTTTTCTTCCTTTTCTTCTTTTAGGAAATAATATGCAAATGCCTTTATCTTGCTAAGGTTCTTCCACGCAAACTGGACTAGAAAATATCTTGCACCTGAACGAGATGGGTATGTTTACGTCGTAAATAATAACCCAGGGGAAGGACTAACTGACGTGAGCAAGGAAAGGACAATACATAGTTACAACTGGAACGTCACTGGGTGACGCTCCAAAGCAGGCAGAAGATATATACGGTCAGAGATTGTTTGGTGGCCCTCCCTCTGTGTAAGCCAACCCTTTCCTTTCTCACTAACACCTGCATTGTACGTGTCCATGTGCGTAGTATGTGAGTGTTGGTATAGGCGTACTTTTTCCCAGTCTTTTTTAGCTTGGTTGTTTTCCTGGGGTGGTGGAATTTTTTTTAAAGATTGATTTAATTATTTAATTATTTATTTATTTTAGGAAGCGGGGAAAGGCAGAGGGAGAAAGAGAGAGAATCTCAAGCAGACTCTCCACTGAGCATGGAGCCTGCCTCGGGCCTCGATCCCAGGACCCTGAAATCATGACCTGAGCTAAAATCAAGAGTCGGATGCTTAATTGACTGAGTGGGATGGGAGTGTTTAATTTTATTTTTGACAGAGTCGTAATACATATATGTGGCATTAAAATATAAGAAACTATCCTTTTTATGGAAGGCTGCTGCACAGCTCTCTGGGGTTATGCTAGAGAGACAATTCCAGAAAGGGCAGAGCTGGCAAGGGAGACGACTGTTTTCTTTGAAGCGTTCTTGAGGTGGGTGGAGTCTTGACGTTCGCCTTATCCAACCCTGTGCACCTCTGCACTTCAGAGATAAGGACATGGAGGATGACCAGAGAGGGAGACTGACTTGCCTGAGGTGACAGAATTTTTCAAGCCTTTCCGGAGCATCTCCCACAAGCAAGACTTTATTCTATCCTTGAGGTGGTTCCAAGATGAATAAAGTGTGAGCTCCATACTCAAGGAGGTGACAGACTAATGGAGGGGCATTAAATGTCCTCTAACACAAGGCAGAGTGAATCAAGTCCAGAAAGAAGTGTTTAAGAATACTGAAAGAACTGAAAAGAATTCCTGATTGGGAAATTAGAAAGGGTTTTATGGAGAACGTGACATCTGAGGAGGACATCAAAGACAGAAGGATCCAGGACACATAGGACCCACACTGATCTATTTATGGTGTCACCTGCTGTCTGAGGCATCCATTTTGGAAAACAACATCAAAATACGAGCCCATAAAAAAAATAACGATAATAAGGCACGAAGGGAAACTGAGAAGAAGCGCGGGCTGGGAAAGGACGAGCGGAATGAAGTCTGCAGGGGATAGGAGAAAAAACACGGAGCACCTGCTGGGATAGTGCTTCAATTTAAAACCTAAAAGCAAATCAGAGAGTAAGTATTTTCTGGTCATGCTAAAAAGGTAAAAACAATTCCGCAAGATTAATAAACATGATTATGGTGCACTGACATCCTGTGTATAAGCTCAAGGAGAGATGCCTGCTTAACTTGAGGTCAGGCAAGGGAGACCAGCTAAGGGGGAAAAATGGACAGAAAAACAATTTTTAACTAAATTCCCAAATGACGGGTGGTTGAAATGCCACCGTGAGTGTGGGGACACCGAAGTCCTGCTTTGTGGGGAAAGGGACCAGGTCAGAATGGGGAATAATGACCTGAGAAATTAAACAGCGTGATGTCATCACCTTGAGTGATCATTGAAGCCCCATGGTTGGGGTGAAATGACCCAGCAAGAGTGAGGGTGAGTGCAGGATGAGAGGTGCCCCGGGACTCTGGAAAACCCTCAAGGGCAGGATGTAGCAAGGAAGAGTCAGTGATGACTTGGCTGGTTGCAGGTTTCTGCTGCGATGGGAGTAGAGGGCAGCTCTGTGTTTTGCGGTAGATGCAAAACAAGGAATTGTTCTTAAACTTGTCCTCTAGGGGCTCCTGGATCACTCAGCTCCTTAAGCATCTGCCTTGAACTCAGGTGATGATCCCAGGGTCCTGGGCTCAGGCCCTGCATTATCAGGGCTCCCTGAGAGTCTGCTTCTCCCTCCCCCTCTCCCACTCTCCCGCTCTCCCTGCTTCTGCTCTCTCTCTCTCTCTCAAATAAATAAAATGTAAAACAAAAAACCTGTACTCCAGATTGCTGTATCGTACTGCAAGCAGGAATGGGTACAGAATGATTTGATCTGCGTAGCAGGACACTCCAAAGACCAAAGGAGACTCTCTCAGGCAGCCCTGGGAAGGTCATTTGCCCTCGGACAGCTAAAGAGCTTCATTAAGACCTTCAGCCACACTCCCAGCCACACACCTATACCTCCACCAACACCACCACCTAGAAATAAAACATTTAATTAGGGGACCAAACACCACAGCTTACACCTGCTGTCTTAGCATAACAATTGATGGAGTCTCCAGTGTATGCCAGTTTGGAAAACAGATTAGTGGTAGCAAGGGTTAGGGACGGTGGAGACAGGGAGTAGGCGTGACTATGAAGGGGAAGCAAGAGAGAGATCACTGTGGTGATGGACTAGTTCCACATCCTGATTGGTTACACAAACCTGCACCTGTGATCCATGACACAGAATGATAGACATACATTGTATTGATGTCAAGTTCCTGGTGGCGATACTTACATAAGATGCAATCATTGGTGAAAACTGGGTAAAGGGTACAAGAGTCCTCTCTATAGTACCTTTTCAAACTTCCTGTGAGTCTACAATTATTTCAAAACTAAAGGGTTTTTTGAAAAAAAATGCTCTAACCGCATACACCAAGTGATAGAGCAGACACTGTGCAAAACTGAGGTCTGGGCAGCCAGCACTTGCTTGGATCCTTATAGTTGCTAATAGGTACATAAATCTCAGCTGCTTCAGGCATGGTGCTGGGGGAGACTCCATTCTTTGAAGCTGGGAATTACAAGACGGGAGACTGAGAATTCTCTGTAACTCTTTCATTAGCTGTCACAAGAAAGTAACTGTTCTGGCATGAATGGGCAGAGACAGATATAAGTGTGGAAATGGATCAGTGGAAGACCCAGAACCAGCTCAAAGACAGCAAAGGAGATCAGGAGGACCCAGGAGAACAGCCCTTCTTTTGGTAGCTCCTGGCCATGAGCTTCATTATTGTTCAGGAAGCAGAGAATTAATAGTTCAGCCCAGGTCTGCTTCATAGGATAGCTGTAAATGCAGTGGGGGTAAACCGATTTTCATTTACCCCATATCTGGACTTCTGTTGTTCTCAGCTACTCAGTTTTCCTTTTCAGGACCACAAGGGAAAGGAATCCCATGAGACCTTTGGTTTGTTTAGTTTTGTTTCGTTTTTAATGTAAATCACTTCCACTTACTGAACGTCATATGTCTACACCATTCCCATATCATTTCAATACCCCCATACACTTACCAAGTGGATATTGTGATCCCCCCCCCCACTTTGTGTTTGAGAAAACCAAGACCCCAAGAGGTTAAGTAACTTTCCTAATATCACACGGATAATAAGGGCCAGGATTCAAGACCAGCTCACTTCAACTCCAGTCATCCTCACCTTGCTGCACCACCTCTCCTGGGTGGAGCGAGTCAGGGGTAGCGAGAGTTACAGGGTCACTGAACTCAATGCCATCAGTCACAATCTCATTGCTGTGGTGGATAGACCAGGAAATGCACCCCTTGGAGAACAGTACCCGAGCCTGCCCTGTGCTCCATCGACCCTCCATTTCCCCCGGAGTCAGGAGTAGCAAGGACTGCTCGGTTCCTTCCATCCTTCCCTTTTTCCCTGGGGGTCTGGGTGAAGGAGAAGCCCCTCCACTTACACCAGGAGCCACGTGCTGATAAGCTCTTAGCTCAGAGAGCCATGGGCTCTGCGCAGACCCACCCATGCTGTCTTCCGGACCCTGGACTGTGGGTACTTTGGGTGTGAGACATTAAACTAGACCCTCATGGTACAGCCAGAAGTCCTTGGCACCTTTGAATACAGAACAGAATCTAGGAAGCTCAACCACGGTGTCTCTTTCACTGCATCCTTTATGTAAATGGCATTGGCACATGAGGGGAGGGGAGGAGAGGAGAAGGGAAGGGAGGGGAGGACGAGGGAGGGGAGGGAAGGGCAGAATTTTCCTGGCCTGAGAACATCTCCAGCAAGGGCTCCACTGGGAAAAGCCTGCAAAATCTACTCTCACAGCGAAATCTGAGGATACCCAGCCAAGTCATTGGATTGGAAATTCTGAAGCCAAGAAAAGAGAGAAAGCAGCCGAGACAGCAGACATGTTGACCATTTGGCTCTGCAAACACCACCAAGGATTTTGTCTCCTGTTCACGTGACTCCGATGGGCAAATGGAGTGTCCGGGTCAGACCAGGAGAGGGTCAGGGTGAGGTTAAGCAGCTCTGAGATCTCTCAGCCTTTTTCCTCAGACATGGTCACAGAAGAATGAGAAGGGCTTGGAACAGTTAGCAGCCTAATAAAATATACTAAGAAGCTAGCCACTGCCATTTCTCCTCATGTCCCCACAGACCTGGGATTGCACCCAATTCACACGCATCTCATTACAACCTCATGACAGTCGCACTGATCAGGGTAATGATGTCCCCGTTTTACAGGTGAGTAAACTGAGGCTCAGAGACACCAAACAGTTTATCCCACTGACAATCAGCATAGAACCAGGACTTGAAACCAGGCAAACCAATTCCTGAGCCCACACTTTCCATGGCTTGTATTCTGTCTCCCACACGGATGATAGTGGGGGGTGCTGGGGGAGGGGGCAGAACTAGACCCCAGGGTCGCCCAGCTCTACTGTTCTTATACACATACAGTAACTCACTTAATACATCCAGTAAATGAAGATAACGGACTTACGATACTCATCACACGTTAGGAATATTATCAAGATGATACATGTGAAACTGACAGTAATAATGCTTGTAATCATGGCGGTGATGGTGGTGGCACCGGGAGGTGATACTGACGGAGAGGCGGGGTTTCAGGTGGTGAGGGTACTCGAGTTATAGAGCAGTGGGCAAAGATACGGATTGGGAGTGTCACAGAGACCTAGGTGCAAATTCCAGCTCCCGGCTTACTCATGGTATGATCTGAGGCAATGAGCGTCAATGAGCCTCAGTTTTCCTCATCTGCAAAATGGGAATAGTATCCCCCACAAGGTGTTATCGAAAAGAGAAACATGAATGTCCGTTTGTTAGCACCGTCCCTGGCCCTTGATGCACAGTGGCTACTACAGAGGGCAGAGGGACCCCAAGAGCAGCAGCAATGGGGAAGTTATCCCCACAGATATCAAGAGCTTCTCCCCAGTGGAGGGGGAGCTGGCTCCTGGTTACAGTCTCCACAGCACTTCCAGCGGAGGAAAAACTCAGGAGCCTTCACTTCGAGAGGATGCTTTTAATTTGGCCACATTCAATGTTCAGCCCCCGAGTAGGCAGGAAGACCTACCACACTCACCCACAATGCAGGCGCCACTCACTTAACCATTAACCCAGCTGGCTGGAGCTAAGCTGGGAAACAAATGAAGGTTATCTCTGGAGCTGTTACATCACCTTCTCACCCCTGGCCCTGGCACCTCCTGGCCTGAGACTGACCCCTTGTCTGCTGGGACTGAAGCTGCCTTGCCCCATTTCCTTCCCCCTCACACCTCCCCCCATCCTCGCTGCTTTAACCCTTCCCTGTCTAGCCGACATCTGTCATTTGAGATTCTGAGACATCCAAATTAATAATAATAATAATAATAACAAATTGCTTGCCTGTGTTGTGGGCTGGCTGGGACACATGGATTGGTTTATTTCCACCTCACAACCACCCTGTGGGCTGGTAGAATCATTTGTCCCATTTCATAGGTGAGGAGACTGAGACTCAAAAGGCGAAGTCACTTTTCCTAGGTCACACAGCTTATAAATTGCAGAGCAGGTCCTTTATTTGAGGCGTGTTTGATCTTGGATCCCAGGCTGATTCTACCAGACGATGCTGCCTGCCTTTCAAAGACTGAGTCCACAGGAGTGAGAGTTAATTGAAGAGCCAGGATGGAGGGGTGGTGTGTGTTGGGGGGCGGGGGAGGGAGAATGCACTTGGCCGAGTCTCAGATCCCCCTAGGAAGGGAGCCCCCCCTCCACCAGCTTCTCTCTAGACACTGACCCGACATAATTGTGGTCCAAATGTCATGGTCAGTTGTGAATCTTAGAAATGATGCGTCATGCTTTCGGAAAAGACAGACGTTAGAGAGGGGGGAAAAAATCGTGGCATGCCCTTTATCTCACCAGTTCCACTTCTAGAATGTTATCCTTCAGACATACTGGCACATGTGTGAATTGACATATTTACAAAGTTACTCATTGTTTGTAACAGCAAAAAAATTGGAAGCAACCCAAATGTCTGTCATGGGGGAATGGTTAAAGAAATTGTGGAATGTGCATATGATGAAATACTCCGCTGCCATAAAAAAAAAAAATTAAGAATAAAGCTCTAGCTGCAGGGATATGTCAGAATACGTAGGATAGGAATCTCTACAACATATTGCTAAGAAAAAAAAAAGTAGTCATGGCATGTATGTTATGCTGCCATTATGTCAAATATGGGAAGGAGGAGGATCAATACAGATGTTTTCCTAGATATGCAGAGGTGGTCTCTAAAAGGATGGGGAAGAAACGGGCACCATCAGTTGCTTTTAGAAAGGGATCTTGGTGGCTAGGAGACAGGAGTGGCACAGAGAAGTGCCCCATCCCATTACAGACCTTCTGAATTTAGGCACCTTCACCCAAATTAATTTTCTATATAGAGTGCCTGGCTGGTTCGGTTGGTAGAGCATGTGACTCTTGATCTCAGGGTCATGGGTTCAAGCCCCACATTGAATGTGAAGCCTACTTAAAAAAAAATTATCTATATAAATATACACACATGTATGAATAATCGTAAAGGAATGTTCGTGGCACATTAATAACGTCACTGGACACGGCATCGGAGACCTTGAATTTGACTATTGTTTTTGTCACCTTGGAAAAGCAACTTGATGGTTCTGAATCCAGATTTCTCCGACTGTAATAAGGCTGAGGGTGGGGGTAGTGATAACCACTTCCCAGGGATGACGGAGAGGGTTAAGAGGCAGAGTGCATTTGGTTATTATTCTCTCTCCTGATATTCGTAGAGCACTTACTCTGGGTCAGTTGTGAGCTCACAATACATATGAATGAGGTGTGTCCAGCCACGAGCCCCCACCCCCACCATTGTGTATCATGGGGTTCCAGTCTAGCCGGGGAGAAGGACATGAAATCACTACAGACCGAGGCAGTCGCCTGTTGTCATAAATCCTGCAGCAGCGGAGAACTGACTCTGCCAGGCAGAATCCCACTGGGGTTACAGAAGGCCTTCCCGAGACAGGGACACTTAAGCTCAGACCCACAGGCATTAGCTTAGCCAACAGAGAAGGGAGGGGCATTGCAGGTGAGAGGTCTGAGCCAGAAATAAACTTGGAGAGTTCAAGGAACAAAAAGACAATAAAAATGATGGGGAGCAGCGAGCTGGAGGGGAGAGCTGGAGGCATAAGGGGGATGAAAACATCCTGAGCCTCCCGGAACCATGGGAAGGGCCATGGGGTAAGTTCCAGAAGCAGGGAGAAGCCACTGTGGTCCTACCCAAGGTGGTGTGACAGCAGGGCAGAGCAGGGCATGGACTCAGACGCCAGCTTCAAGTCCTGGCTCTCCCACTTTCTGGCTGGGTGCCGGGGGGGAAGCCCTATGCTCTCAATAAGGAGGCAAATAGTGCCTCTAGTACTGTGTGTGAGGTTCAAGTGCATCCCCGGGGGGGCTCTTAGCTTGGTGCCTGGTGCCTCATACACACTCAGCAGACGGCCATGCGGCGGCGGCAGCCGTAATAGCAGTTGTAATGCATTTGTGAAAAATCCTTCTAGAGCGAGCCTAGGCAAACAATGGCCCATGGATCAAATCCAGCCCACCTCCTATTTAGGGACAGTGCACAAGCTAAGAATGGTTTGGACATTTTTAGGGGTGCCCGGCTGGCTCAGTCCAAAGAGCATGTGATCCTTGATCTTGGGGGTCATGAGTCTGAGCCTCATGTTGGGTGTAGAGATGAGTTAAATAAAGAAAGAAGTCAACTTAAAAAAAGAAAGAAAAAAGAATGGTTTTAGTATTTTTAAGTTGCCTTTAAAAAAAAAAAAGAGGAGAAAGGTGAACATTTCCTGATGCATGAAAATTTTGTGAAATTTACATTTCAGCAGCCACACGTAACATTTTATCGAGACACAGTGGCCCGGATTCATTTACGCATCCTCTAAGGCCGTGTCTCTGCTGTAACAGGAGAATTCAGCAGTTGAAACAGAGACTTGCGGCCTGTGAAGGCTAAGATATTTTCTCTCTGGCCTCTACAGAGAAATTGTGCTGACTCCCGCTCTAGAGAATAGATTGGAGATGCCCGAAGATACAAGAAGAAGGACTGATCAGAAGGTCCTCAAGACTCTGAGCAAGAGACCACAGTGAAAGGGGAGAGACAGAGGCAGAGTCTGTAGACGTTTTTGGAAACTGGCAAGGGCTCCCCAATACTGGGCTTTCCCATCTTTCCTACCTGGGTCATGGTTGCTACTGTATCTGTCTGTACGTTTGAGAGGTTTTGAGGTTCGGTTCTCAGCTCCAACACATTGCAATCCCAGGCCCCTTGATGACAGCAGAGGATGATTCCAGACTCGGGAGACTGACAAGCTGATGACCAGATACATAATGCAGGCATCCTCTGAGCAAGCCCAGGGCTGGGCTATATAAATAGAAGCCAGTGTACATCAGGAAGTATTCCTGGGGCTGAGGTCATCCTCCCTTTACACTGTCATGGCCGACTCCAAGTGAGGGCTGGGTCCACACCTCTGCCCCACAACCAGCTTGAGTCAGGAGAACATGGTGACATTGAGCGGCATTGAGAGGGGGAGCCAGGACCTTGGCTGGGGGACAACACTCGTGAGAGAGGTAAAGCAACTGGGATTGTCCGATAATGGTAGATCCCACGTCTTAGCATCCACCGGGCCCTGGGGTGGCTGCAAGCTCTTTACATGGATTGGTTCATTAAGTCCTCGTGATCACCCTTAATTACATGGCCACTACCACCATATCTCCATGTCACAGACAAGGACAAAGAGACAGAAGCGTAACTTGCCCAAGGCAGCACAGCTAGTAAGTGGAGGTGTCGGGATGTTATTCCCAGAGATCTGGGTCAAGAGCCCCTGTCCTTAACCACTATGCTTCATTATCTCTTGGCTCTGGCCATCAGGGAAAGACCGTGAGTCATTTAGGAGCAACATTTAGGCCCCTTGGGTTTATTTTCCTTCACAATGCCTAGGGATTGAAATTCTTTGTCTACCAGATAGCATGTATTATATAATAATCACTTCATTGCTCTCTGGAAGTCGTGTGTGGCTATCAATCCTTGTTCATCAGTATGTAATACCAACCCCCAACCCCAACACACACACACACACACACACACACACACCCCACACACACAACATAGTCTCATCAAGGATGGATTAGGATTTCCAGTGGGCTTTTCTACAACCTGCAGATAAGTCTCAAAGTACCCACGTCACCATCCATAGGCTCTAGACAAAGGATGACTGTCTAAGTACACAGCTCAAGCCCTGTCCAGCTCTGCCTGACATAGCATCAGCTGAGTGGCGTGGGCATTATTATCTGCGTAAGAAAGGGAAATTAGACATCCCGTCAACAACAGTACTTACAACTGCCATTTATTAAATGTTATGGGCCTTCAATTTAACTCTCTCAACAACCAGTGGACTGAAGTGACTCAGTGAGTATCCTTAGTCCTATCTTTCACAAAGGATACAGAGGATCAGGACCTGCCCTTGCCACACGAACCTCAGAGAGAAAACATCAGAGATAGTATTCACACTCAGGACTGCCTGACTCTGAACTCTGCTCCTCACCACAGGGCCACAGCAACTCCTCTAAGGAATTAAGGGATATCTCAGGAGCAACTCAGTTCGATAGATTTTATTGATCACATACTATGTGCCTGGTTCTGGAGGAAGCCTTAGAGATGCAGTACCACAGAAACGGTCCCTGCCTAGCAACATTTAGAGTTCAATGAATACAACTATGTAGTTTATTCATTCAACAAACATCTGTTGAGAGTCTATATACCAGATCCAGACCCAATTCCAAGTGTTCAAAGATGCAGCAGTGAGCAAAAAAGGCAGTGATACTGTCCCTATAATGTGAGGTTGTTTCAAAACAATGTAATTGAGTATTTTCCACAGGCAGGAGGTAAGCTGGAAGGGAAACGAGAATCCTACACTTGGCCCCAGTTGGGGTGGGCCTTCCGGATCCTCCCGGGAGTCATCCAGTTGTCAGTGCGAAGTCTGGCCTGCTGAGGGCGCAGTCACCCACCCTGGCACTTACCAGAGCCACGTCCCAGGAGCAGGTGAGAGAAGGACCAGCTGCTTCATCCCCAGTTTTGCGGAATCCCTGGAGCTCTCCAGTTATCAGAGCAGCTTTAGGAATTCTCCTCACAAGTGCTCCAAAGATGATGAGTTTTGATCCACTTTCCTTTAGAGAGCCCTGTTTCATTGAAAAGCAACTCTGTCGATCTGGTAAACACAGCATAAGGTAAAGAGTCATTGAATTCCTCTGCCGTATGCCTGAAATTAATGTAACACTGTGTGTCAACTATTTTTCAATTAAAAAAAAAAAAAAAAAACACCACCACCACCACCACAGGGAAGGTGAAAAGCAAAAGATGCTAACCACAATGGGACCAAACTGGAAATTAATTACAGAAATAACAGAAAAATCTCCAAAGACTTGAAAACTAAATAATAATAGTAATAGTAATAATAATAATAAAAATAATAAAATTAAATATAGAACTTCAACAAAATTAAAAATTTTGTTCTGTGAAAGACCATGTCAAAAGTATGAAAAAAAAAAAAAGAGCTACAGAGTCAGAGAAAATATTTGCAAAACATACACCCAACACAGAAAGTGCTAGTCAGGTGATATGAAGACTTCCTAAAATGCAACAGTATCAAAACAATCTAATTAGAAAAGGGCAAGAGACACAATGAGATATTTCCCCGGAGAAAAGGTACAGATGTCAAATAAGCACATCTCCCATCCAAGTACTAAGCAGGCCGGAACCCTGCTTAGCTTCCGAGGTCAGACGAGATCGGGCGCGTTCAGGGTGGTATGGCCATAGACTCAAATAAGCACATAAAAGGATATTCACTATCCTTAGCCATTAGGGAAGTGCAGATTAAAGCCACAATGAGATAGCACTACACACCTATCAGAAATCTAAAATATTTTTAGTGTTTGCACTAAAAAGTGTTTACAACCTCAAATGCTGGTGAAGATGCAGAGAAACTGGGTCACTCACTCAGACATTGCTGGTGGAATTATAAAATGGTACAACCACTCAAGAAAACAGTTTGGCAGTTTGTTACAAAACCCAAAGTCAAACTCAAAGATCATAGGACCTACCAATCTCACTCCTGGGCATTTATCCCAGATGAATGAAGTCTTCGATTTCCACCAAATGTTTGCAGCATCTTTATTCAGAAGAGCCAGAAACTAGAAAAGCCCCAGATGTCCCTTAACATGTAAATGGTTAAATAAACTATAACACATCCATAACAAAGAATACGGCTCCAGAATAAAAACCAATTATTGAACCAGGCAACAACCTGCTGGAATCTTCAGAGAATTATTCAGAGTGGAAGAACCCCAGGCCTAACAGGTCCCATACAGTAAGCTTCCATTGATGGAAGATCCTAGAATGGAAATGACAAAATTATGGGTTAGATGAACACAGTGATGTTTGCCAAGGAAGAGAATGGGGTATGGATGTACAAGGGCAACATAAGGGATCCTCAGCCTGTGAATCTATAGTTATCTCAAAATAAAAATCTTAATTAAAGAAATAACTACAAAGTGAAAAACTATACCTCAAATTTCACAGGACAAAAAAAAAAAAAATCTTTTTTAAAGACTGCAGGAGAAAAACTAGTAAAAGCCAGTAATAAATAATAGTAATAAGGCCTGCGCTATTATTGTGCCAACACCAGCTTCTTCATTTTGAAAAATGTACCAGGATCATTGGGAGAAGCTGGGGAAGAAGGACATGAGATCTTCCTGTATTATGTTTGCAACTTCTTAGGAATCTTAAACTGTTTCAAAATAAAAAATTTTAATTTTTTAAAAACCACTGAACATTCTGATTTTCTTACCTCCGGTTAATTCTTAAAGGACCGCAGACCCATACAGGTCCCACTCCATAGATACTCCCAGGGCCCTGGAAAGGACATATTCTGTGACGTGCACATCAGGTATAAATCAGAAATCTCACCTCAGGCATACGAGACTCAAGCGTCTTTCATGTCTATAATCCAATTTCATTTGTATTTTAAGCTTCCATTCAGCCAATGTGGCAGAAATCATCTAGAGTAATTCAGCTCCTGGGGAGATGGCCCAAGTTTTGGGAAGCATGCATGAAGTCCGATATCAATTTGGGGTGAGGCGGTGGGGGTGGGGGTAGGGGAGAAACACCTTCTTACCTTCTGTGTCTTCAGTCCACACTGCCATCTTCTGGGGATCCACCATCCATCACCCCTGAGTTACTGGTCCACACAGGTCCAGAACCCTTGGGTTCCATCTACAAGGCTTCTTGCCCCCAACAGCGCCATTGATACCATAGTATCTGTCTCCTATGGCTTCTATCACAGATTACTACAAACTTAGTGGCTCAAAACAACACAGAAGTATTATGTCACGGGTATGGAGGTCAGGAGTCTGGAAAGGGGGTTGAGGAGCTAACATTGAGGTGTTGGCAGGCTCCGTTCCCTTGTGGAGCCTCCGGGAAGAATCCTTTTTCTTGCTTCTTCCTTCTACAGGCTGCCTACATTCCTTAGCTGTAGCTGAAAGACCCTGACCTTTAGCTTCCATTGTCACATCGCCTCTGACTCCAACTCTTCGCCTCCCTCTTACAAAGACCCTCACGATGACGTTAGGCCCACCCCAACACACACACAAAGAAGAGGTCACGTGAGCACACCATGAGATGGCAGCTTCCCACAAGCCGAGGAAAGAGGCCTCAGAACAAAATCCACGTCGCTGGCACTTTGGTCTTAGACCCCCTAGTCTCCAGAATGGGGACAAATGAATGAATGTTGTCTAAAACCCCCAGTCTGTGGTGTTTAGTAATGGCAGCCGGAAGAGACTAAGGTAGTCTGTGGGTTGTGTGAAATGTCTATCCAGAACCCAGCAGGAGGCTGACGTATTCACAAAGATGAAGGCAGTGTTGTGAGGGGTGCCCCTACCCATGCTAAATGCAGAACTAAAGAGATGTGGGCCTTCAGGAGCAGCTCCCCTGAGAGGAAGTGTGAAGCTGGGCTATACATGTCCGGAAACTGAGAGACAGAAGCAGAAGGCAGAAGGTTCTACCGAAAACCCCTCCTCGTGGAGGGGCATGAGGAGAGGCTTTTGTGACCACCCAAAGTGCATGTTTCCATTCATGTATTCATTCAGCATTTACTCTGCATCTCTCTTTTATCAGTCTTCTACTGCTGTGTAAGAAACTACGATAAACTGAGCAGCATAAAACAACACAAATTCACAATCACACAACTTGTACATCAGAAGTCTGGATGTGGTACCCTTGGCTTTTCTGCTCAGGGTCTCACTGGGTGCAAACGAGGTGGGGGCCAGAGCTCTACTTCTAATCTGGAATCTCAGGCTGTTCTTCTAATGACCGCTGTGGTTACTGACAGAATTCATTTCCTTGTGGTTGTAGGACTGAGAGGTCTCTGCTGTCTCATGATCAGCCAGCCAGGAACTGCTCTCAGCTCCCAGAGGGGGCTCTCAGGTCTTTGCCACACGGAACCCTCCATTAAGCCACAGAGAACCTCCCTTGTATAAAATCTCCCTCCTGTTTAAATGTCTCTGACGACTCCTCCTTCAACCAGCCAGAAAAACCTGTCTGCTTCTGAAGGGCTCATATGAGATGCCTGGGTGGCAGCTACCTTCTATTAAGGTCATGATCCCAGGGTCCTGGGATGGGGTCCCACCCTGGGCTCCCTGCTCAGCAAGAAGCCGGCTTCTCTCTCTGTCTCTTCTGTGTGCTGCTCCCCCTGCTTGTACTCTCTCTTTCTGACAAATAAATAAATCTTTTTAAAAATAAATAAATAAAAAATAAAGGGCTTATATGATTATATCAAACCTATCCAGATAATCTTCCTAATCTCCAGATTTTTAAGGTCAACTGATTTGTGACTTTAATTACATTTGCAATATCCTTTCACAGCGGGACCTCGCTTAGTGTTTGAGCAGCCAGGCGCTGGGAATCTTGGGGCCATCTCAGAGTTCTACCTACCATAAACCTATGTTAGGCAAGACAGTAGGACAGAAATGCCTAGCAGAATACACATCCACGAGGGACTTACAATCAAGCGGGCATGGCAAGTACAAAGAAGGGACCTGATTACAAAGGAATAATTCGAATTCAAGGAAAAGATAATATTCTGTAGGACTTCAGAAGTGGCCGGTGTCACGCTCTTGGGAAGAGTGGTTTTTCCAAAGGTAGGGACAATCGATTTGAGTCTTGAAGCATAGGAAGAGGGAAGGCATTCCAGGTAGAGAGTGCTGCGTGTACAGGATGGAGAAACGGTAACAAATCTGGGGGGTGACAAGGAACCCAGTGATGCTGAGTCTTCAGAGGACAAGGCTAGAAGCGGCAGAAGACTGGGCTGGAAAAGTTGGTTGGGACCCATTTGTGCCGGAGGACCCATGCCATTCCAGAGAAGCAACCAAAGATTCGAAGCAGGGAAATGACCTAGCAAGATGTGTGTTTTTGGAGACAGCAAGGATAATGAGGGCAGAAATTAGAGCCAGGAAAATGAGTTAGTTGGTATCGATAGCATTTTTCGTTCCTCAAACTAACCCTATGCTTCCAGAGGGAACAATATTATAACTGATGGATCCGTGAGAGGCAGACAGATGTCGGCGGTAAGGGACACGTGCCGTCGCCAGTAACGTGTGTGACACGAGATGGTTTTAAATGATACATGGACACAGCAGTAAATAGCTCTGACTCAGAGAGAAAGTTACTCCTTTCCAATTCTTTTTCCAGCCTTTTAATTAGCTCAAGGAAAAGTTCTCAGTTTGGAGGTAATCTGTCTTTAACACCTTTCTAACACCGTTCTCCCAAGTTCCACCTTCTGCAAATAACAGTATCTGGCTACATTAATAGCACTACTAATTTCTGTAGATTATTTTTTTTTTCCTTTCATTCGCTCCAATTACTATTGGATTTTTTCCATAATGATAAAAGCTATTATTATTATTATTGTTATTATATAAGTATATTTGCATTTTCAAATGTGAATCAGTATAACTTAAAAATGTTAAAGAATTCTGCAGATGGTCTATATGCTGCTGGGGCAGAAGTCGTGAAGGTGGGTTATAAACGAGTCAATTTGGGACACACGTGTGGAATGGGAGTCTGGCAGGATTCGCAGTCGGTCTAACTTGGGTGCAAGTCCCACTTCTAACTCATTAGCGCAACATTCCATGAATAATTCATAAACCTTGCTGGGCCTCAGTTTCCCCCTACAAATGAAGGAGATTTTACACCTCCTCAGAAGGTGGTGACAATTAAATTAAACAAAATGAAAGAAATTTCTGGGTGCCTCATACACAGTGGGCACCTGTATTTCACAACGCATGTCTCTGAAGAGGGAAACCTCAGTTTTTAGAAACAACAGAGACTTAACTCCAGCACTCACTGAGTATCTATGCTTGGTAAATATTATCTAAGAGCATTCGTCTGCTCAACATCTGGGACCTGTGGACGGCAGTTGGTTCTCTGGCTGAATCCAGATGTTTTGTGAGAAACCGTTTATTTAGGAAAAACATTTAACTCAGAGAGGCCAGCCCTGGCATCACAGACAGGCCCCCAGGGCCTTGTCTTGGCTTTCTCTAAGATCTCAGGACGCTACATCCTGCAGAGATCCGTTGGAAGTGGATCTGGGACATTCAGATACATATGCAAATGAAGGTACATAGAAAATACCTCCCACTTTTTTAGTTATCTCTTGCTGTGTAGTAAACCTCCCCCAAACTTCGTAGAGCTTAACAACTACCATTTTGTTATCATTTTTCACTTCTGTGAGCTGACTGGTTACACTGGGTGGTTCTGCTCTATGTGATGTCAACTAGAGCTGTTGTCACCTGGAGGGTCAGTTAATCTACCAGCATCCAAGATGGCGCACTCATGTGGCTATAGTCTGACTGGGTGTTAGCCAGAAATCACAGGAGCTATTGTCACTAGCATGATTTTCTTCCATGACGCCTCTCCATGAAGTCTGGGGTTCTCATAGAATGGCGGCAGGATTCTAAGAGGAAGGAAACAGAAACTGCCAGTCTCTTAAGGCCTGGCTCAGATGTCCCAGTATATCATGTCCATTGCATCCAAGCAATCTCAGGAGTAGTTCAGAGTCAAGGGGAGGGGACATAAACGCCACCTCCTAATGGTGACATAATTTTCATACAGGGAGGAAAATGATTATTATCTATTATTTTCACATGAGAAAGGATTGATGGCAGCCATCTTAGGAGACTATGTACCACACCCCTTAAAACTTTCCCTTTTTGCAGAGGGTTGTCACTCTAAAATTATGTGTGTATTTCAACCCAGTAAGTATTTATCTAGGAATTTATCCTAAAGAAGTAATCATGGATGATTCAACACAGGCTGTCTCTTGGGAAAAGAAAATGAAAGTACCTGCTATTCGATAGTACTAGACCAGTTCAATCCAATGGTGGTTGAGGATGTGTTTTGAGTGTCAATGGCCTGGAACGAGACAGAGTTAAGCTTAAAGCCCAAATCCGCCACTTAATATTTGGATGATGTTAAGAGAATTACTTGATTAAGCTCTATAAGTCTCAGCTTCTGTATCTGTACGAGATAAAATGTGGGTTGCTGTGATGATCCATGGAAAGGATTTAGCACATAGTGAATGATCACTAACTGGGACGTGCCATTATTATTTGCAGTCGTTAAAGCTATGGTTTTAGTACAAATATTTCTAATCTCCCCATCTCCAGGCACATAACACTTTCATGGCTCCATGTGAGTAACTTTGTGACCAGTTCCAACCAATGAGTGGTAAGCGAAAGTGATACATTATTTCCTGGCTGAACATTTAATTATCTGTACAAGATCTTTTTTTCTCTTGCTCCACAATTGACAAAGTCTGATGCATGTGTTGACTATTTTGTTAGCCTGAGTCCCTGAGTGACTGCGATGGTCAGAATTCTCCTTGCTAACTCTTCATGGACATGTAGCAAAAGCAAGAAATAAAGTAGTTTTAAATTACTGAGATCAGGGTTTGTTTGCTTTTTGTTGTTGTTGTTGTTACTGTGGCGTATTTGAGCCCATTCACTCTAGGGCCATGCTATTTTGGTTGTTGTTCAATCTTGCAATGAACAATATTATTGTGGTCCTATTAAAGGTGACATATAACAAAGCATTTAAATTCTCAATGACAAGAAAAAATAGCCATAATATAAGAGCCGCCTTCACTATGGAGGGCTCACTATTCACAGGGCCACTTACAATATGTTTGTACTTCCCACCAGATTCCCTTCATTACTGACCCAAATATTAGCTCAACAAAGAGACCATTTCTTTCTAACCTTTTACAAAGTTTTATCCACATTCACGCAATTTATCACTACCTAATATATTACATAGTTACTTATTATCTAGTTCTAAAATAAGCTGTTTATCCCAGGAACCATGTATGAAGCAGAGTAGACTTTTTTTTTTTAATTTAACACAGGCATACCTATATAGCAAAATGTGCATTGTGCTTTCTTCAGGGTGGTAAAATTGAGTGCTACCTATTTATGGAATATATTTATTTTTACTTAGGCACTCTTCCAACAAATATGTTTTATTTATGTGAATTTTCATTTTCAATGATTATTATGTATTATTTTCACATGAGAAATGATAATAATAGGTAACATTTACTGAACACTCACCGTGGGTCAAGCACTAAAGCTCAGTACTTTACATGAATTATCTCCACCTCCCTGGGAGATAGGTCTAATCATTATCCCCATTTAGTATTCATAGATAAGGGTACTAACATTTAGAGAAGTTAAATGAGCACTGGGGCTGGAATTCAAACCCCAGATCTCTATGCTATAGCCAAATAACTAACCAATGTATACATCAGGATGCAAACACAAGCTCATTGTAAAGAATAAATAGGCACATTCACACATGTTGGCTCATGGGAGGCTCACGAAAACCTTACAAGGTAAGCCAGCAGGCGTTATTATCCCCACTTCAAAGACCAAGTCTTGGGTCCATATGACTGCATCTTGCCATCCACCTCCTACCACATCTTTGCAACAGGTGCTTCCTGTCCCCAACTCATAAGCCTCCCCCCCCCCCCACAATACTTGGCTATGCACATCTTTCCTTGGCACACCGACTGAAGACACAGCTCTGTTTCTTCGTGGCAGACCTGAGGCTTTGTTGCTTGTAAGCAAGTCTGCATGGGAATTCATATAAGTCAGAAGTTAGGAGACTTGGGGTCTGGTCTGGGCACTGCCACCAACAGAGAGCCTCAGTTTTCCCACCTGTGGAATGAGTTGGCTGGAGAAACAGATCCCTAAGGACCAATGCAGAGTCAACACTTTTCGTGCTGGGAATCCAAATGAGGACTGACCAGCGATGCTCTTCCTCACCAGACCAAAGCCCGTGCACAGGAGAAATAGAAGCCTGGAGTGCAGGAAATGAAGGTCTCAGCGAAGATCATTCTAGGTAAACAGTAAATGTGTGCATCTTAAATAGCATTGACTCCCTATTACTGGATGAGCCCTATTACTGAAGAATGCACTTCATTCATTCATTCATTCATGCATGCATCCATCCATCCACTCATCAGTCACTCACTGTGCACCTACACATAATACATCAGCGGGTTTAAGAACATGAACAGTAACGAAGGAAACAAAGTGCATGCTTACAGTAATCTTACATTATAGCGGAGGGACAACAAATAAATGGATAAGCACATTAAAAAGCATATGGTAACAAAGACCTTGCCCGGTCATAATTCTCTTCCAGGGTATTGCAAGAGAGGGGGACAAAGTCTGATAGGGCCACGCTTTGGTCCCCTTTGGGTACCACAGCAAATGCTAAAGAAGGGGCACAGAAATAACAAGACCCGGAGTTAAAACATGGTCCTGGATGTAGTCTGAGAACTTGAAAACCACTGCACACTGTATACAATCACTGCAGCTTGTAAAAGCCTCAGTAGTCTGCCCTGTAAAATGGGCTTACCCTACAGGAATGAGGCAAGGATCAAACCAGACTACAAAATCAGATAAGTAAAAAGCTCTGAGTTTTCCCCACTCTAAACTTTCTGTTCTACACTCCAAGCAGGTTCAGATTTCTGCAAAGTCAAGCTCCTGCTAAGATTTGAAAACATCAAGTCCCCACCCCCCCAACTTTCATCCCACCACTGGCATGGGATTCCATCTCAAGGCACAAGACATTCTGTATCAAGCCATGGGGGGAGGGGCTGCAGGCACAAAGGGAAACAGCATCTTTCTAGCAAGCTCCGGGTTTTCTTCCCACTTACAGGTATTTGGCAAAGCAATCTGAATGTTCCAAAAGGTCACACTCTGCTTGTTTTTTTTTAAGTTTTGCCAATAGTGGCTGTTCTATGCTACCGTTGGTAAATTGATATTTAATAGTTTTCATTTCTCCTATCAGTCTCATAATGGAAAAATTAAAGTAATGTAACATATGGAAGGATATATACCAAAATTAAAAGCAGTACCTCCTTGGACAGCTGATAATCACTTCCTTTCTCTTGCTTGCATCTCTGTATGTTGTGCTTTCTTTTCTCATTCATTTAAAAAATATTTATCTAGGGATCAGACAGCTGGAAGAGGCGAACCTGCTATTTACATCTTAGTTCCAAATCTTTCTGCTCTGCCACTTTTCTTTTGGGTTTATAAACCAGTGTGGATTTGTTGTCTTTAGATTAGGGGTTCCACAGGGATAATGCTGCGTTTTTGTTTTTGTTTGTGTTTTTTTCTTCTCCTCCTGCAATTGCTAAATTTGCAAGACTTCCTAGCCAGGCCTGGTTTTCACCCAATTAGGAACAGAAGCTGCTTTCTCCCTGCTAGGCATCTATAAAACACAAGGATAGATTCTTGTCCTTCCTTGGTTTCAAAGCCGCTAGACAACGATATGAATCCAGGTTCTACGACTTACTGCCTGGGTGAGTTGGAGAAGTTTCTTAACCTCTCTGAATGGCCGTTTTGTCATTTATAAGATGACAAAGATTACTTCACAGGGTAGGTAAGGATTTGATGAGATGATACATTTGAAGGGCTTGAACCTAGCACAGCCTCAAAATGTAATTGCTGTTAACAAAAGTGGTCTTGGGAAGCACTAGAGGCTGTTCTAGGTTTGGAGAGCAGGCATGGAAGGAGAGCTCAGGTTGTTACTAAAAGGTGGAATCATGCAATCATTACCAACTCTGGGTCAGACCTGTAGTTAACGCAATTTTAATCTTTGGTCTCTCCATTTGCCTCAGGTAAGCTTGGACATTTCTCTGAGCCTCAACTTCCTCATCTGTAAAATGGGCATAATAATATAACTTCCCTTAACAGCGCTCTCAAAACGTGATCCAAGGACCCTGGAGGTCCCCAAGACCCTTTCGGGGGCCCTCAAAGTCAATGTCATTTTCCGAATAGGGCAGATTACTTCCCCTTTTCTCTCTCATGCTCTCACAAGTATACAGCAGTTTTCCTGAGGCTAAATGACCTATGACAAATGGCTAAATGACAAATGTCATTGTTCTGACGGCTATCAGAGAGTGTGTCTGTAAACTTCTGTGTTTTAATTTTTTTCAGTTTAATTTCTAATATGGTAAATGTCAGTATGTATCTAACTCACACAGGCAAAAGCTTTTTGGGGTCCTCAATAATTATGAGAGTTTAAAGGGACCTGAAATAAAACATTTTGAGAATCACTGCCTGGTACAGTTGTTGTAAAGATTAAGTAGCAACTGGCATATGCATACAAAGTACCCAATAAACAACATCCTTATTATTACTGATTCCAAAGCTCCTGAATCACATAAGGGTCCGTCTACACCGGCGCATAAAGCAAACTGAAATCATGGCACTCAATGCAAAGGCGCCCTTGTTTTGTTCACTACTGCTTATGTAGCACAAGCCCAGTCCATGCTAAACATTGAACAATTTGCAGACATTGCAACCCACCAGAAACCTCACGGTTTCTATGACACCTAAGTGCCCTGAAGACATGGGAACTCAGAGAGCAGTGCTGAGGGCTAGCCTGCTTGGCTCAAACCTGACCCTTCCCACCCCATTAATCTCTCACCCAGCCAGAGGCCAAGGGTAACACAGTGGACGCACAGGAACCTTGGCTTATAGAAAACCATCTTAAGTGATGAACCATCAAAAGGAGGTGAAGGGCGCCCGGGTGGCTCAGTGGGTTAGGCTGCTGCCTTCGGCTCAGGTCATGATCTCAGGGTCCTGGGATCGAGTCCCGCATCGGGCTCTCTGCTCAGCAGGGAGCCTGCTTCCCCCCTCTCTCTCTCTCTGCCTGCCTCTCCATCTACTTGTGATTTCTCTCTGTCAAATAAATAAATAAAATCTTTAAAAAAAAAAAAAAAAAGGAGGTGAAGACCCAAAACGGGAATAGTTTCCTTAAGGTTTCCTTAATTTCCACCGAACAGAACTACAGACACTTTTAAGGGGGAATGGCAGTGGAATGACCTAGAAGAGTGAAGGCTAAGAGTCATCAAGACTTAGAAGAGTGGAGAGTAAGCAGTACAAAATTATTAAAGTTGGTGGGGGATCCTTTTTTTACTTTTTTCTTGTAGGCTTCAGGCACACCCTCGAGGGAAGAAAAATAAAACAGTATGCCTAGATTCTCATGTTGATGGCAAATACATTAGGATCTTAGAAGTTATCAAATGAGATTGAGAAAGATGCGACGCGATCTGGGTCTTGGTCATCAAGGAAGCCGTTATTTAATGAGTCCGTTGAGAGCTGCGTCATTCGCCTCTCGGGTCTGTGAACATCACCCAAGAGACCCCTCCCAGGCCAGGACCTTGTTTTATAGGCCGTTAAGAAAACGAATAGACAGCACCTACATGAGCAATAACCGAACAAACAGGTGCAGACCAGCAAGACATTTTGCATATGAGCTATTTTTATTGTCAAAATTTTTGGAGCCCCAGTGGGGCTACATTAGAGAAATTGGAGCCCCTAGGGGAGAACCTAGAAAAACATTTCGGCCAGTTTCTCTCCCCAGCCTAAGAAACTAAAATGTCAAAAGGTCACGCAGTGCTTTGGCCACGCGGTCCGTCCCCAAGGCCAGCCGTCCCCACCCCAGTCCCCGTCCTCGCCTCTGGCCACTGCGCCGCGCACGGCCACCTGTTGCTGCCCTGGCGCCCAGAGCTGAGTCGCAAACCGCCGCTAGAGTTCGTTCTAATTCCCCGGAGCAGAGACTGGCCGGGAAGCCCCGACGCTCCGAGCCTGCTAATCCTCCGGGCGGGCGGGGACTCCGCAGAGCCTCCCAGCCCCAGGCTCCCTTTGTTTTCTCGCTGCGCTCAGACTGTCAGAAGTAGACCCCAGACAGCGTCCCTTGGCCACGGCTCCGCTCGTGCGCGCTTGCGCCCAACTCACACCAGGAAAGTCTGAAGCGTCGAGATGCCCTTGGAGGGGAAACGGGTCGGTCCCGGCAGGAATGCGAGGCGCAGACAGGTTGCCCGTGAGATTCCGAAGCGTCCCCTGGATCCCGAATTCCTCAGGGCTCCTTAGCGTAGCAGAGCTGCAGGAACGCCGCGCCCAGAACGCAAGCAAGCTCACCGCACCGAGGCCGCTGGCGAAGGGCGGCGAGATCCCGGCCGGCTTTTACTCTAAAACGCCCGAGGGGAGCCAGGGGGCGGCGGTTAGGGATCCCTTCCCGCCGGGAACGCCGGAGTCCCAGTTCCGAAAGTGACCCGCCCTGCTTCCGAAGGACTTCCCTGCGAGCGCCGCAGGGGTGTGCATTTCTCCGAGTCTGAGAATCGCAGCGAACGCCGGCCCGACTAGAGTTTAAGTCAGCTCCCGGGGCGTCTGTTTGTTTATTGGCTCTTAAGAGAAAAAGTTTGAGGATCTTTAACCAACCTCAGACCTGGCGCAAGCGCAAATCTCCGAATCTCCCAGCAAAAGCCATCTAATTTCAAGTTATATAAGTGGGGGCTCTTTCTCACCCTCCCTACCCCAAGCCCTCTTATTACTATTCCAGGAGCAAAACGTAACTCGCTTTAAAAAAAAATTTTTTTTAAAGTTATTATTTCCCTGAGCCTAAAGACGCGGAGAAAGGGCAGACAGTGCCCTGGGTGCGTGGCGGCCCCACCCGCGCGCGCGGCCGCTAGAGCCGAGAGAGGGACGCGGAGTCTGGGGGTGCCGCGGCTCAGGGCCAGCAGCCGAGCCCCGCAGTCCCTCCGTCTGCCACTCCACGTGGTCAGGATCAACAGTTTGTTGAGCTCATCAGTGACACCTTGAACTTTTCATAAAGAAAATGGGTATTGCACCGGGAGGGTTTGGCCGCGGCCGCCGGGCCGGGTCGTGCTTAATATTCAATGATCTCGCTCGCGCCTCCCCCTCCTCCCCTCGCAGAAATTCCTCCGAGTCCGTTACTGGGCTCAGACTTTTAAGTTAATTTACTGCCCCCCCCCCCAACCTCGGCTAGTAACCAGCGCCTTTAGGGCCAGCCTCCCCCCACCCAGCTCCCGCCTGAAAATGACATTTCGCCGGCGTCTCCGGAGGGGGCCGAATTTCACTTTGTAACTTTCTGCGGAACCCGAGCCCGGGTGGCAGCTCGGGTGGTGGTATCGTATGCAAATACGCATGCTGACGTTACAGATCATGTGGGTTTTGGCGTAGATTCCCCACTGATCGAGACATTTTTTTTTCCCCTTTTTTTTTTTCCCCTTCTTTTTTTTTTTTTTTTTTTTTTTTCTTTTTAAAATTTTGGCCACTGTTCCCCGTACGGGGGCTTTTCCTGTCCGTCTGTCTGGCAGGCTGGCCGTGCCCCTCTTTCCCACGGAGCCCGAGCCCGGCGCCCGGTGGGGAGTGGGGAGTGGGTGGGGGGAGCCAGCAGAGTTCCATTTTGGAACGCCCGTGCCGCGTCTCCGCGCTCCCAGCCCGGGTCCCCGCGTCCCCAGCCCCGGCGCAGGTAAGAAACTTCGCCTCGGCGCCCGGCACCCCCCGCCCGGCGCCGCCAGCCCCGAGCCCCGCACGCCGGGCGCCGGCCACTCCAGCCCAACTTTCCCACCGCCGCCGCCGCCGCCGCGGCTCCCGAAAATGTGTTGTTAATGGGACTTGGCCGGGTTTGTGATTGGAAGGGGGGTGGGGGTGAGGAAGGGGGGGGCGGTGCGGGCCCTTTTTTGCGGGTGGGAGGAAATCAGAGGATCCGGAGGGGGGGGCGATTTTTTTTTTTTAAGAGTTTTGATTACAAGTTTGGATAAATGGGAGCCAGACCGAGGAGGAGGAGGAGGAGGAAAAACATGTCTACGTTTCCCTATGTCGACATAAGCCACAAAAAAATATGGCGTCCGCTTTCGACAGGGCGTTACGTAGACCCGACTCTGTTTTTATTTATTTATTTCGTGGCCGGCTCCCTCCCTCCGTGGCCCGGCCGCGGCGCTTTGTGCAAACGGGGCAGGTCCCGCGGGGACTCCGGCGGGACGTGGCCCGGCCCGGCGGCTTTGGCAGGCAGGGGGGCTGCGTGTGCGAGCTGCCCGCCCTCCCCCGCGCTCCCCTCTTCTCCCCTCTCCCGGTGACGATTCGCCGTACTGTGGTGGCAGGAAGCATGACGCCGTGGGCTGAGGCTGCCTCGCCTCTCGTCGCCGCCGGTGGCTGCGGGCGGCCGCCGGAGCTACCTGCCGGGGGCAGGGCCGGAGCGCGGCGCCGGCCCCCACGCCCGGCTCAGGTGGCGGGGCGCCCGCGCAGGGGACCGGCGGGGGCTGGGGGGGGGCGACCGGGGGCGGGGTGGGGGGGGCTGGGGGTGGTGGCCCCGCGGTCCGCCGCCGGCCGGCCCACGCCCGCGGCCGCCTCTGCCAGCCGAGCCCACGCTCGCCCCCGGAGCGGCAGCTGGCGCTGGCGTCCGCCCCGCGAGAGAGAGGTTCATCTTTGTTGGTGTTGCGGCGTCTTTGTGGCTTCAGCAGGACTTGGTATCCTTGCCTCTGCCAACTTGCCCTTTCCCGGCCGCTGTGCAGGAGGCTGCGGAGACGGAGAGGAGCAGAAAGTTGGGAACCAGTGAGCATCCCAGGACGGTCCCCTCGGCCCCGTAGCTGTGCGGAGCTCGGAGGCGGAGGAGGAGGGTGGCTCGTGAAGCTGGGGAGAAAACTTGGGGAAGCCAAGTTGTGATTTGCTCGGGCTTCCACCTGATTGATCGGCTTCAAAGCCAGTGGGGTCTCTGCATTCTGCTGTTCGGGACGGCCTTTTGTTTGTCCGGAGTTGGGGGCGGGCGGGGGGGGGGCGAATAATGACTTTCCCTGGACCCATATCCTTTGAAAGATGCATTATCCCGCCGGCCCAGGGGGTGGTCTACTGAGTCTTGTCCGGCCCTCGAGTTCTTCCCCTACCTGGTCCCTGACGATCGATCGCCGTCTGTCCAAGTCAGCAGCTCTCCGGGTCTGAAGCGGGCCGCCTTGGGCAGGTTTTCGAGGGGCAGGAATCCCTCCCCTTCATCCCTTGGATAGCTCAGACCTCCCACACTTACCCTCTTAAAACACCACACACACACACACACTCACTCACACTCCTTTATGTAGAGCAGAAATTAATGCCTGTTGTAGTGAAGGGGGTGAGCTTCTGAGAGCTCTTCAAGACTTCAGTCAAAAGGTGATTTTCTATTTATGAGGGCCCTGAGTTGAAGCAGTTCAGTCCCAGGGCAGTAATGTCAAAAAGCATTTGGATGACAACCAAGTGGAATAAATATCTTGTAAAATGGCATGTTTAAAAGTAAAAATAGATTAATGGAGCCCTCAAGTGCTTGAATGGAACTAACATAAAGGTTTGATTCAAGTTTAAAGGGAAAATTATATAAAGCTGTATACACATCTTCTTTTAAGGCAGGGCGCCGAGGGAATCTACAAGTAAGACTGAGATGCATCGCTGACAGTAACCGGACCTGGGATCTGTGGGAATTTTGTGGGTGCTGAAAAGCCAGGCTGAGATTGTTCCTGTGCGCATGTGCCCCTTCTGGCTCAGTTTGATGTCAGTGGGGACGCACCTGAAGTTAACGGCTCTTAGGGGGAAAATCAGAGGCCAGGGATTTAGGGGAAATCTGATACATTAACCAAGCCCCATGGAAAGGAAAAGATAGAATGACAAGTGTTTGTTGGTACTCAAGGATATTCTGATGAAATGCAGGGTATCTTGACCTGCGGAGAGGTGACCCCCACCCCAGGTGTCTCATCTCCATCAGGGCCGTGTGATTGAGAGGGACGCCATGCACTTGACAAAAAGAATAATGACAGTGTTCGATCACGGTGGCTAACATTTACTGTTTTAGTGGGCCAGGCACAATGCTTTCTATTCCGGGTGCTTTCTCATTTAATTCTCACCAAAACCCTGTGAGATAAGGACAGTTATTATCTCCAGTTTGCAGTTGAGGAAACTGAGGCTCAGAGAGGTGAAGAAATTTGCCCAAAGCTGCAGAGCAAAAAGGGAAGCCAGTGTGCAAAGGCCTTGGTTCTTTGCCTTCAACACTCCTGTTCTGGCAGCTCTGGGATAAGGCGAGTCCTCATTAGTGTGGAAAAGTAAAGGGACAGGTGTAGGTGAAAAAGGAGGAATGGTGACCCCTACCCTGGAGTCTGAACTCCAGAATTTTCCTGGGCTTCATTTTTTTATTCATTTATTTAGCAACTGTGTGTTGATCTATTTGTTCATTCAGCAGCTATAATCATCCTGGGAAGAGTGCGGTCATTAGCCCTTTTTATATGCCAAGAACTTTTATAAGTGCTTCTGGTTACTTTGTCTTCATGACAACCCTGTGGGGTAAGTACTGCTGTTCTGTCCCTTTTATAGATGAGGAAGCAGAGGCAGGGAGAGATTCTCCAACTTGCCCAAGGCCCAACAGTAAGTGAAGTGCTAGACCCCGGAACATGCTCGCTTCAGGCTCCAGTGTGCTGCTCTAGACATTATAGAGATGCTGGGGAGGTAGAGCCCCCTAACCTCAATGCAAAACACTGCCCCAGGCCCTAGGAGAGGCTGGCAGGATCCAGACGCCAGGAATCTGAGCAGCGGGCAGGCCAAATCAAGCAGGATTAACTAAGTGCTGTAATTGAGAAAAGCACAATGAAGGGCATAATTACTGTGCTCCGAGGGAATCGTGGAGGATTTCCTAAAGGGGGTAGCGTCTGAACTGACCCATGGGATGAGGAGGGACAGTGTCTGGAGGTGTGTCGGGTGTGACTGCGTTCAGCTGTTAGCAGCAGAAATCCTGACCGCTGGCCACTTAACCAGAGGGGGCGTACTTGTGTCAGTCAATGAGAAGGGTGGGTGGGACGATGTGTCACTGGAGACCCGGGCTCTGTCTTTCCGCTTTGCCATTCTTAGGTACAGGCCTTTGGCCCCAGGTCTATGTTTTTGAGGTGGGAAGGTGGTTGCTGTGGCTCCAGGCTTCACATCCGCCTTCCAGGAAAGAGAAAGCAGGATGAGTGAGGCTTAGAGCATTTACCTAGTGTGGCTTTACTGTTAATGTGGGAAGAGTTGCCTCTCAGGGACTTTTGTCCTTAGCTCGTTGGCCAGAACTGTGCCGCCTGGCCACCCAGGGAGGGACAGTCGTGTGTTTTGGGGTAGGCACATTGCTGCCGTGAACAAATTGGGGTGGATGGTGCAAATGGTTGTTGAGTAAGCGGATACAGTGTGTGTGGCCTAAGAGGAGAGGAAGAAAGGTTTTCCCGGCGAAGGTAAAACCACGTCGCTGTGCCTGTTCTGAGGGGGTGGAGAGGGGGATGCAAGGAAGGTTGTGCAAAGCGACGATGCCCAGACTTGGGGGTGGACGTGGAGGAGGTTGGCTTTTAATGCATAGGTACCGGGGAGCTACGGCAGGTTTCTGAGGGATGTCATGTGTTTAGGAAGGTAAGACTGACAGCGATATGCCTTGTGCAGACAAATCAGCTTGGTTCTTATTTAAAATAAAATGAGTTCTGGAAAGTTTTGGACCAAGGGACCAGTTTTGCCTTAGGGCAGAAAGAAGACTGTGCAGTAAGGAAGGAAGGATTGATGGGGAAATGTCTTTTAGGTCCTGCCGACAGGAATCCAAAGTTAACCCGATGTTAGTCAGCTTTTCCCAGGGGTAACTAGCTCTGCCTTATCATATCTCAGTTCGTGGAGCTGAAAACCGTGGAGGTAGGTACGGTTACTCCCCAAACACTACACTTGGCCTTCCTCCTGACCCTCAGACACCTGGGTCCTACCTGCATTAGAATAACTTTGGTCATGACCCTTCGCCCTTGCTTTATTTTTTTAAGATTTATTTATTTATTTATTTAAAAGAGAGCAAGAGAGAGGGAGAGAGAGAGAGAGCGTGTGCGAGCATGTGCATATGCGCATAAGCAGGAAGGGGGGGGTGGAGAGGGTCAAAATCCTGAGCAGACTCCCCAGTGAGCATGGAGCCCAAAGCAGGGTTTGATCTCATGCCGCTGAGATCATGACCTGAGCCAAAATCAAGAGTCAGACCCCTCACTGACTGAGCCACCAGGCGCCCTGCTTCACCTTTGCATTAAATCAGGGGGTTGCGACCAAAGGGCATCAGAGGGCCTTCTGTCAGGTTCTTCACTCTGGATTCCTCCAGCAAGACTCACGTCCCTGATTCTCTGCTAATGTGGTTAGCTTTATGACTTTGGGCTGTTACTTACCTCGCTGAACCTCAGCTTCCACATCCCGAACACGGAGATTGTTCCAGTAGCCGCCTTACGAGTTGTTGTGCAGCTTGAGAAGAAACTTACGAGAGGGCTTAGCATAGCACCTAACACCGTGTTCAGGACACGTCTGCTGTTGTCACCGTCATCACGCCCAGCATCATCACGGCCACTGCCTCATGCCTCAGGCATGTGACTCCCCGGTCTCCCTGAAGTGCCAAGTGATTAACACAGGGGATGTTTATCATTGATTCCAAGAACCCCACTGTCCCCATCTCATCGAATGGTCCTCCCTCCTCTCTCACTGAAACGGACAGCCTTCCTGGAATATCGCAGGGAGACCTGGGGCAGCGCTCAGGGTCTGTAATGTGCTGTGTCATGGTCAAATCCAGACAGCGTGGTTCTGAGAGGATGCTCGGCTACTCACGTCCCCTGTGGTAGACAGTAAAGTAGACATTGCTTTTAGTATTGACAAGGTAGTTTCATTTTTAAATAGAAAAAATAATCCTTCCTGTCTCCCCTCCCCCACCCTTCTGTAAGGCCCCCCACCCTCCATCAAACAGGTTGTGATTTTAAGAACATCCACCCACAATCTGTTTCCTGTTCCTAGGCTTAGAGTCATGCATTTGAGAGGGGTTAGTTGGCAATGGTGTGAGAGAGAGAGAGTGAGTGTGTGTGTGTGTGTGTGTGTGTGTGTACACGCACACACATGTTGACTCCCAAGGAGAGAAACGGTCCTGACAACAGTACATCAGTTTCCACCCAAACTTTCAAATGGAATTTTAAAAAGCCAGAGCCAGAACCAGTTTTCTGGCTGACACCTCGCTTCACCCCCCTGGTGAACAATTCACCTGTTAAAAGGCACAGTTCACGCACTTTCTTCCTTCTTCTGCCCCCACTGCAACCCTCTGGTATAAGAAACACTCAGTGGAGATTAAATCTTACTACACAATGTTTCACTGCGATAGTAGTTACCACTGCGAGTCCGCAGTGAACGAAGGCTTGTACTACTGATCCATGGGGGAGCGATGTTAAGGAGTGTGACCGGGCAGTCGCTTTGGTGTAAGAGATCGGTGGTATGTTTTGGGGGCACACAGGCTTGGTTTAGGATAGAAAAGTGAGAAGCATGTGATGGGTTTACTTCTAGATTTAAAGCCATGCTGGGTTTGCCCTGCGGGGGGGAAACCAGCAAAATCCTGGAACCATTCGCTGTCAAGTTCAGCTTGGGGAGTGGATTCATGCATCCCCAGGGCCTCAGAGAGAAGCCAAATTGAGTTCTTTCCGTCTTTGGGAGGGAATCCTCTCTGTTGGAGGCCCAGGATAGACTCTGGGAGAGAGAAGGAGCCTGCCATTGAGAAGGGAGGAGGCAGGTTGTAAGTGAGAGTTCTTGGGATACAAGTTCTCGTTGGCCTGGTGAGGAGGCTGCCACCGCAGCTTTTAGACTCCAGAACGTCCGCGGAAACCCGAGGAAGGTCCAGGAGTCTAACCTGAGGAGGGAGAACTCCTGCACACATGCACGGGCTGTGCAAACACGAGAGCTGGAATCAGTGTTGGCTCCAGAAGAACACTCCTCAGCGGGGCTGACTTTCGTGCCCGCCCCCAGCTGTCTTGGCCCTCACCCCCCTGCCTTGTCTGCTCCGACTGGTGAGATGGAACGATGACAAAGTTCCCTATACACCCAGCCACACTGCAAACACATGGTGTTGCCGCCTGGAGAACAGCAACACGCCCCCAGCTGGAACGCCTCCTATGTACCAGGCACTGTGCTGAACACTTTCCTCTCACCGTGGCGTTCATTCAGTTGTGACCATGAGGAGCGCTTCGAGAGCAGGAGGGTTGCCCCATTGCAAAGACAGGAAACCAGAGCTCAGAAAGGTCAGGTTCTTGCCGAAGGTCACAGAGAGAAGGTGGCCAAGTCGGGATTCCAGCTCCGATCGGTCTGATCCCAAAGCCGGTGGATGCTCCCCGCTGGCTTCTGGAGGCTGGGAGGAAGGATGGGGAGAAGGGACGGTTTCAGGACGCGCTTCTGGGCAGTCTGATTGCTTTTCTGCTGAAGGGGCGTAGGGCTGTGGGTGTGCATGCATGAGTAGGAGTGTGTGTGTATGTGTGAGTTTAGTCACAACAGAAGAGATTTCCAAAACCGCGCTCGTTATCCTTAGTCCCCCAACGCCCCCCCGCCCCCCACCCCTGCTCCAAGAAAGACAACTCTAAAACCTCCGTCAGGGTCTGTGACAGAACATTCTTCAGGGGGTACTGCTCCCTCTCCACCCCCTCCCTGTGTGTTAGAGAGAAGGAATCCCAGGGGGCTGCAAGCTGCACTTGGGGACTGAGGAGACTCTGGGCGCTACTTTGGAGATGCTAAACACCCTCGCCAGCCAGTGGGGGAAGGAGATGGAGAGAGCAGGCGTTGGGAGGGTGGAAATGGCTGTGTTGCTGTTTTTATACAATAAAAGAGGATCATTGTAATTGGGAGCCCTTGAATCATAACACGTCTGCCTATGGCTCTCTCCAGCTGCAGAGCCATTTAGTTAAATAGCACACAGAAACCTCCTTTCAGCCGGTATTACTTTCCCGCTGTTCTTAAAATGCAAGACTGAGCTGAACTGTGGTAACGACAAAGCCATCTCAGGCTCCCCCAGCCCCCGGGTGTACCCAGAGCCCCCACGGAATCTCCCTGGCCCCTGGAGGAAGACATTTAGAAATTCTTTTCATTTGTACGGCACCCTTGCCTTTTTGGAAACAGCTCCTTTAAGATATTTGCACACAGTCTGGTGAGAGCGAGATGGCACAGCCAAGTTGTTTGGGGGTGGGGCTGGCCCAGAAGGGGCAGAGAGAGGCCAGCGTGCCGGTGCTGGTAGGGATGGGGTGTGTCTGTGCCTTTTGTGGGGAGCAGTGGGAAATGGAGAGATATGGACTGACAGCTAGAAGCTGGAAAAAGAGATTGCCCCCTGGCCAAGAGATTTAGGGGAAGAGACTCTCCCGGTGGCTCCTGGCAGGAGCAGAGAGAACCCCTCCCCTCCCCTAAGAGCGCGCTGAGGGTTCATTATCCTGTAGAAAGGCCTGCTACTTTCTTCTGGGGAACTTTGTGTTACAGAATTAGTGACGAGCCTGCCATGAACTTCTGCCAGAGGCAGGCTGTTCAGGAGGAGCTGGGAGACTTCACATTGTTTCCAAGAGCAAGGGCGCTCGGGCCCACGGGGCCACAGAGTAGAAACCGTTGGGCTCATTCCGAGGGTTAATGGTAGACATTGCGAAGATGGAGGGCTGTATTCGGCACTGTGACATTGAACATGGCCTGACTTCAGCACTTTCGGAAATGGGATTTATGGGTCTTCCGGTACAAAGTCTAATGTCCTCTGGGATCTCCGGAGGAGGATATTGGGGAGCCAGGGATGAGTCTCATAGCCACATGGTGCACTGGTAGGATCGGGGAATGTTCCAGCTGGAAGAAACTTCACAGCGCCCCGAGTCCATCTGAGGGAAACTGAGGCCCAGAGAGCTTAGCCCATTCACCCAAGACGACATGATCACCTGGCAGTAGATCGCTCGTGCTCATCTGTAGGGCCCAGCTTACAGCTCTTGTACCCTTGTGCCTTCCCTCACTACTCTGGTTTCTGTCTGGCCAGCAAATGCTCAGCAGCTGCTGGAGGAGGAAAAGGGCGTCCCGGCTTGCAGGAAGGTCTTGGTCACGGGGCACTTAGCAACCACGGTTGTCCTCATACTGACGTGGTAGGCGCAATGCTGAGCACCCTTTGTGTGTCAGCTCATGAACGTCCGAAGAGATAGAAGAACTCTCTTATCTCCGTTTAACAGGTGAGGAAGAGCATATCAAGAAGCCCTTTGTCCAAGGTTTCTGGGAGCCAGGCACCTGCAGCTCCTCCCTCCAGGAGGAGGGAGGCACCAGCCTCTCCTGCCCTCCGTGCACCTGGGGCTCCGCTGTCCCCGATTAGAACTTGTGGCTGAGCCACCAGCCTGTGCTGACGGTGACACAAGGATGAGCGCGCATTTGGGGCTTGACACGGGGCGTCCTCACACATAGTTCCCCCTAACCCCCCGTTTATTGAATGCCACCGTGTGTAGGCTCCTCAGGCTGTCACCCCACAGCCCAAGTCGTTAGTCCAGCGCCCCAGCCGAGCAGGGGGTGTGAGGGCGGAGCTGGGACTCCAGCACAGGCCGTGCAGTCCAACCCTGAAATAGTTTCAGCCCCATCAGCCCTGCTGCAGCCATAACGTGCTATTGGGGGGGGGGTCCTCTGTGGGCAAGGACAGGTCACTTAGGGACACCAAATCACCCTAAAAGTCCCCCTAAAACTAAAGGAACTGGGGCACTCGAGGCAACTTTCAACTGAGCATTAGATACTTATTTGAGCATATTAAGATGTACCAGTTATCTCACGAAACAAACCGAGCGTTGCTGGGGGCAAGGGGGTAGGGAGAGGGGGTGGGGTTATGGACATTGGGGAAGGTACGTGCTATGGTGAGTGCTATGAAGTGTGTAAGCCTGATGATTTGGAGACCTGTACCCCTGGAGCAAATACTATATTATATGTTAAAAAAAAAAAAAAAGTACCAATTATAGGCACCCCTGAGTGGCTCAGTTGGTTAAGTGTCTGCCTTCGGCTCAGGTCATGATCCTGGGGTCCCGGGATCGAGCCCTGCCTCAGGGCTTCCTGCTCTCGGGGAGCCTGATTCTCTCTCTCCCTGTGTCTCTCCCACATCTTGTGCACGCCCTTTCTCACTCCCTCTCTCTCTCTCTCAAATAAGTGAATAAAATCTTTAGAAAAAACTACCAGTTACAATATAGAGGGTGCTGTGTGCCAGGCCCTGTGCAGCTGTGTACGCAGGTGTTAGCATTAGCGCGTATTTTAAAAGAACTTAAAGTGTAACGTACATCTCTTAAAACTCACCCATTTATAAAGTGTACAACTAGGTGATGACTAGTGTGTTTACAGCTGTACAACCATCACAACAGTCTCATCTTAGAGCATCTCCATCATCTCAGAAGGAGATCCTGTGCCCATTAGCTCTCACTAACCAGCCCCTCTGCAGCCGCCCGTCCCCAAGCCTTAGCAACTGAATCCACTCTCTGTCTCTACAGACCTGCCCTTGCTGAGCATTCCATACAGGAAAAACTGTGTAAATGCCCGGTCTTTCATGTTTAACTTCTTTCACTTAGCATAGGGGTCGTGAGGCTCGTCTGTGTTACAGGACGCATCAGGACCTCATTGTTTTCACGGCTCCGTAGTATTCCCATGTGTGCCCGTGTCTGCGAGGGCCGCCATAAAAAATACAGCAGACCCAGTGGCTTCAACAACAACAGACATTTATTTTCCCATGGTTCTGGCGGCTGGACGTTGAAGATCAAGGTGTCAGCACACTCGATTTCTTCTGCGACCTCTCTCCTCGGCTCGCAGATGGCCGTCTTCTCCCATGGCCTCATGTGGCCTTTCCTCAGTGCATCCCTGGGGACCCTCTGTGTGTCCACACTTCCCCTTCGAAGGACACCAGTCAGACTGGATTTGGGCCCACACTCCTGGCTTCATTTTAACTTAATTCTCTCTTTAAAGGACCTGTCTCCAAATACAGTCACAATCGGGAGTACTGGAAATAGAGCTTCAACATGTGAATTGAGGTGGGGATATAGGTCAGCCCCTTTTTTGTTTGTCCATCCACCTGCCAATAATTGGGTTTCTGTATTCAGGGCTTTGGAACCATGCTGCTGGGAACACTTGTGTGCGATCTGTATGGGGGTGTGTTTTTACTTCCAGCAGGAAGAACCTAGGAGTGGAATTGTTAGGTTAGGTGGTCCCTTTATGTTTAACTTATTTTTTAAGATTTTATTTATTTATTTGAGAGAAACAGAGAGAGAGAATGAGCAGCGAGGAGGGGCAGAGAGAGAGAGAGGCAGACTCCCTGCTGAGTGGAAGCCTGACATGGGACTCATCCCAGGACCCTGAGATCATGACCTGAACCAAAGGCAGATGCTTCAACGACTGAGCCCCCCAGGCATCCCTATGTTTACCTTTTTGAAAAATTACCAAACCATTCTCCACAGTGGCAGCACCATCTCACATTCTCTGCAGCGGGGCAAGAGGGTTCTGGTTTCTCCGAGTCTCCACCAACCCTTGACATTGCCCTAAGCCCCATTTTACAGGTGAGGAAACTGAGCATGGCGTAGGGAGGGTCAGTCACGTGGCTCGAGGGCAGAGGTGCGGGATCACAGGCCAGTCTGACCAGGAGACTACCCCGGGCGGGCCCGGACTAGGGTGAAGCAGGGGCGGCCTGGCTCCTGCAAGTGTGGGGCCCGCACTGGAGAGGAAGGGCCCCTTTCAGTTTCATGTCCTTGGGTGGCTAGTTGGCCGCCTGCCTCACCCCTGTCCTTGCCCTGCCGCTAGCCTGCTCCCTGCATGTAGGGGACTGCGCTTAGTGTTGGGAGCAGCGTGCGGGAGATAAAGATGACCGAGCCACAGCCCCTGCCCAGGAGGAGCTCCCAGGCATGCTGGGCAGTGTGTGCATTTGCTGCACCACACACCTGGCCTAGCGGGACTCGCGACGGTGGAGCCCCTGCAACCAGGGTCGCTGTGTGAGTCCCAAGGGGCACCTAGGCAGTGCCCCAGAAGTGCTGGCTCAGACTGGTGTGTTATCACTGACCTATCTTGGACCTTCTCTATGGCGAGGCTAACTCTGAGGCATGAGAGCTATCCTTTTGCCTTGGATCCATGACTGGGGCCACACCCCTACCCCACTGAAGCAGCCATCACCCAGTGAACAGGAAGTGACCGGGGTGAAGGAATGGGCCATCCAGGCTCTCCTCGGACCTGCTGAGCCGGTCCTGGGAGTGGTGGGTCCCATCCGTGGAGCCCAGCGCAGGCTCTCCTTGGCATCTGGCAGTCCCTGGCTGGGCTGTCAATGCTCTGTGTCTGGTTCTGCTACCTCCCAAGCCAGAGTGTGATTCCTGTGCTTCCAGGTGTTAGAAAAGACCTGATAGATCATGCGTGGGGCCTAGATGAGCCAGGGAAGGGGCTTCGGGGCCTTTCTGAGGAATTGGCAGTCCCCTGGTTTCCCCCAGCTGGGAGAAAGGGCCCTGTCCGTGGCCTTGGTTATAACCAGATCAGCCTGCTGCTCGTTGAGGGCCGGGAGGGGTGTACGACCTCCCGGGAGGGATTCATGGAATCAACCTCAAGATTTCTGGATATAGAAAAGATACGTGCCGCTTACAGAAAGGATAGAAATGGGTGGTTCTAAAACACCCAATCTGATCATGTTTCATTATCCTTCTAAAAACCTCCCCGTGTCTATGGTTGTCCAGGAGTCACAAGCTCAAATGCTTTCAGGGGCTTTGCAGGTCGTATACGAGAGAGAAGGGGTGTAGAAGGCGGTGGCAAGTGATGGGAAATGGGTCAAAGTGAAACGCCTAAACCCAGTCTAAAGGTGTCCAAAATCCATTTTTTTTCCCAATGTGTTTTTCTATCCATTTTAATGAGGACCTCCCCTTAGTCATTTTTAGCCCATAGGATCAAGTCCACAAATCTCTGACTCGCACATGACAGCTGTCTAAGAGCTGAGCTCTGCCCACCAGGCACGTTCTGCTATAAGCAGTGGACCCCTTGCCCTGTGCCCCGCACTCCAGCCCGACAAGACTGGCCCCTAAACTCAGGTGCCATCCTCTCTCCTTTTCCTTTCCCCCAGAAAGACTCCTCCCCAAACTCAGCAAGACCTACTCATTCCTGCTAGAGGGAGAACTTGCTCCCTCCTCCGAGAAGCAAGTGTGCCATAGAAATAACCCCTTAGAGATCTTAGCACATTGATTTTCGTCTGTCTCCTTGAAAAACTGTGAGCCATCCCACCACCCCAAGGGAGGGTTTCCTGTTTGTCTCCATGTTCCCAGCACCGGCTCGAGGCTCACCCATTTAGTAGATTCAAAATGAATGTGTCTCGTGTGATTGGACTGTTACAAGGATGAGTAAAGGACCTTTTCACCGGAGCCTGTGTGGGAGCCTGTGCTCTGGGTCATCACGAGTTAGCAGAATGCGCTGCTGCTCACTGCTGCCCCCGGTGGCGAGTCTAGGACAGTCACTGGACCATTTTGTAACAGGAAGCAGTGTGGAGGAAGCTTCCGACCCAGGCTGGTTTCGTCCCAGATTTAGGATCTTTGGCCAAACTCTGCCAAACTCCCTGCCTCACTGGCTCCTTCCCACTGCCTCGTCTGGACCTCTGGCCTCTGTGTGCGGCCTGGACCCACTTTCTCCATCTGACTTGTCCGTCCCCTCTGTAGCCTCTTGGGAACACGGTCTTCAGCTTCCCGTAGGGCACCTACTGCAATTTGACGGGTCGTGGTGCATGGTCTTTCTACTACTTCCAATAGTATGCTGTTTTTTACTTTTTTATTTTATTTTATTACCCAAGTCTAAACTTGAGACCAGACTCTACTGTCAAGGTAATAGAGAGGAAGGAAACAAAGTGATTGAATGCCCGCTACATGCCAAACACTGAACCAAACATAATGTGTACTCTACGTTGTTTTAAATTATTTAATTCTCCCAACACCCCACTTGGTAGACTTTTTATACCTATTTTATGGATGAGGAAATTGAAGCGTCAAGAAATTAACTTGGCTGAGTTATACAGGAAATGGTGGAGCTGGGATTTCGAGCCGGGTCTCAGTGACATTGGGCCCCAGGGACTTGCCACAGCACGATGCTGGAGTGTTAGGTAAAGAGTATTAAGAGTCTGTGTGGGGGTGCCTGGCTGGTTCTGTTGGAAGAGCGTGCAACTCCTGATCTCAGGGTCATGGGTCTGAGCCCCATGTTAGGTGTAGAGATTGCCAAAACAACAACAACAAAAAATCTGTGTTAAATGCCTGAGCAGATGGGATACCAGGGACACTAGTTGTATATTGCCTTCTAGAGTTTAAGATTTTGCTTGTGAAAAGCTGCAAGGTAGCCTTACTACTGGAGCATCTTCTTCCTTTCCCTTACAAGGTGCCTCTTGGCACTCATATAGCTTCTCATTCCCAAGATGCATTTCCTCTTACAGTTTTGTCACCAATTTTGCCCCCACTCTGGGGAGGGAAGGAAAAAATACCTGTCATGAGAGAGTTGGCCACAGTTAGTATATCTCAGCAATCTTGCTGGGCCATCTTATGCAATGGGAAAATGGTCTCCCTGAGATTTCAGTCTGGTGCGGAAGGACTGGCCATTCTGGGACAAACATGCATGAACCCTCTGGAATGGTACTGAATAAAGATACAGGAGCAGTCAAGTGAAGCTAATCAATGATGCCATGACAAGGAAACCCCCAGATCCCACTCCCTTAAGAGAACAAGGCTTATCTCTTGCCCTTGGGAAGCACGCTGAAGGTCAGTAGCTCATCAAGGTAGCTCTCTTCCAAGCTGGAACTTAGGGATCCAGGTGGCCCGGATCCACATCATTTGAAGCAATTGGCTTTCAGGCTGCTGGAGCATAGGAGAAGAAAATGAAAGGGTCCCCTACACACTCTTTAAAGGTATCACCTCTCCTCACAGGACCCTGCCTACCTGTAGGATGCTGGAAAACCAGGAGGTAGTGGGTGGTATGTGAATGTTTGGTGAGTTATTTCTATCCCGTGAGGCCCAGGGTTGGGGCTGTGATACTTCAGCAAGTCATTGTTCCTCTCAGCCTTGCCAAGTATCGGGGAGTAAAGAGGATCGGTGGCAAAGCCCAGAATCGAACACAGCTTCTTAACACTTAGTCCAGCGCCATTTTGGCTTCTAAGGTCAGTGCTCAATTGTCCCGCCCAGTGGGTTGTGGAGGAGGGGTCCTGATGCTTAGAAGGCCCCCCACAAACATTAAAGATAAGAAATGTTTGCAACATATTTACCTTTCCTATATTTCATGGAAGACCATTACAATTTGGTTTGACATTGAATGTCCAGTGTGGCCTAAAGAAAATGAACTTGAACGAGCCCATATGTACCCCCAAGCACGCAAGATGCCAATGCAAGGGTAACTCTGAGAGCCAGCGTTTGTGTCGAGCATGCAGTGTACCAGGCAGTCTCAGCTCTGTGTGGGTTCATTAATGTGCGCCACCCAACTTCCCGAGAGGGTCCTGACTCTCTCTCCTCCTGAGAGAGGCCTGCTTATCTGCATGTAACAAACGAGGAGCGTCAGAGGCTCTGGGAGGTGACATGGCTGTGAAGCCCAACTTCACAGGCAGCACTAGCTGATTCTCAACCCAGCACTCAATTTGTGAGGTTGGGAGTATGTTGAGGATGCAGGAAAGGCTAAGGATTAAGTAGCAGTGCTATTCATGTGAGCTGTTGAATGCTTTGGGGTTATGCAGGCATGCCTCTCCTTTTCAAGGTGTACGGAAAGTGTTCTGGAAGCTGGCCACTTTGTCTGTCCAGGAAATAGTCAAGCACCTACTTTGCATCAGGCACCATGCTATATAGTAGGGATTCTACAGTGGTGGACGAGATACTATTTTCAATCTGGGTTTGATATATTCCTCAATGGAACTTCCTAGATTTAAAAAAAAAAAAATGTCCTTGAAAGATAACCTCCAGATCATGTATTTGAGTTTTGGCTTCAAAGACATGGCATGCAGCTGCTGGGCTCTGCTTCAGAAGTCGGGACCCTCTTCAACCAGTCGGTCCTTCACTTAACCAGCCCAGCCTCTGCTGGTTACAAACTGTGCACTAGTTTGTGTCTCAGTCAGCCAACCAATAATAAAGCCAACATTTGAGATTACCTAGTCTGACCCTCTGAGGTTTTGTCTTTTTTTTTTTTTTTTAAGTTGTATTTATTTATTTGACAGAGAGAGAGCACAAGCTTGGGGAGTAGCAGCGAGAGGGAAGGGGAGAAGCAGGCTCCCCATAGAGCAGGGGGAGCCTGATGAGGGACTTGATCCCAGGACTCAAGCTGAAGGCAGTTGCTTAACCAACTGAGCCCCCCAGGCGCCCTCTCTGAGATTTTAGTAGAAGTAACCAAGGCTCTAGGATGTGAAATGCTCAAGGCCCTTATTCTTTAAAATGTTTCAATATCAAAGCTCCCTCCAGAATAACAGATTTTACCAATGATACAAAAAGTATTCCTCCCTTTTCTGCACTTCCATTTATGAATGTTAAGGATACAGTGTTTTGCCTCTCATAGGCACTTGACACCTTTGATCTTAGGCCTTTTCACTAACCTAGTGCCCAGGGCGGGGCGGAAAAGCTGACAGCCTCCTCTCCTGCCTCACCTCAGACTTGAAGTGTGGTTAAGGGAGCCCCCATTCTTCCCTTCATCACAGAAAAGGTGAAAGACACGTACACGTACAACATCAGATTATTAGCAGTGAACCTGGGCTAGAACCCTGTGCTTTTTCCTTGTGCTTTGCTGTGTGTGTGTGTGTGTGTGTGTGTGTGTGTGATTTTCTTGCTTGTATGTTCAGTATTCGATTTTTATATGAAGCTCTCTCCCAAAACTAATCATTTTAGACTTCCAGGGTCAGGAGGTGGTGGCGGGGGGAGATACACATGCAGAAGTATGTCTATGAGACGGTTTTGGAGAACTTCACATTTTTTCGCTCAGGGTTTGAAGTGTGGCGTTTGGGCCCCCAGAAAGTAATAGTGTGACTTGGTTATCTCCTGGGAGGCGAGGACTTGGTTTTCATGATGCTGGTAACCCGATGAGGGAAACTGCAGGGTTCCATCTCCCTGACTGTGAGCAGCTTTCTGTGTAGGTGTCCGAGCTGGATCCCGGGGTGTGGGCAGCCTCCCTCATTCTGGGATTCTGGAGGAGTCCTGTCCTCCTGCTGCCCACCAGCCTCTGCTTTGCATGAATAACAGGCATTTGAATTTACTGATGAGAAAAACAAAATGCTTTTGACTCCTCTCACTCATCTGGAACAGCTGGAATCCATGTGTCTTGCAGGTCAGATGAACTTGACCGCGGAAGACACCAGCGATCATTATGCCTCATCCTGGCTCCCTCCTGTCCTGCCCTGCTCCCCCTCCTGGGTTCACATGGGCCCCTAGCTTTTCTGCTCTGCCAGACACCCTGCAGGGAAGCTGGTGGCAGGCCTACAGCGCCTTCTGGGAGGGGTGCTGGACAGCACAGCAGAGCCCTGAGCTGCGGCGGCCACCCGTTGTGCAGAGTAGTTGCTCAGTAAATATTTGTGGAATCTCCGAAGCAGGCAACACCCCGGAGCCCCCCATGACCTGGATCTGGGACACAAGCTGTTGGGAGATTGGGCACATGGGCCATTTGTTCTGGCAACGAATGAAACATCTTGGCCCTGTGTGCTTCTCCCCTGTGTGTGTAACTCTGAGTGCAGGTGACCAGCAGAGGCTTGCCTTGGTCAGGAGCATAGCTGGTGGTCCCTCTTGAGCCAGGTCATTTTCCAAGGGAGGAGAGAGCAGGGGTGGGTGGGGAGACAGGCTGGGAGGGACAGAGGATGGAAATCACATGAAACTGCCTAGCAAACAAACAAAGAACCTAGGTTTCCTTCCCCCAGGTGAAAACCAGGTGAGAGGCTTGCCCGAAGGACTTCCGAAAGCAGAAGAAAAACCTGCAGCTGGAGGTTCTCTCATGTGTCCACAGGTGCTCATGCACACACACATCCAAAACACAGCACAGCTAGGAAGTTTCATGGTTTTGAATCCTTTGTATTGTGTACAACTTTAATAGCAGAAAATACACATTGAACTAACGGTTTGTGTCGTAAGTTCTGAGTTAGAGAGACTCAGCTCTGCAGATCAAGGCTTTCCATGAATGAGGAGACCATACTGTGTAGTGTTTGCTTAAAATAACAGCCCGTGAGAAAATTCTTAACCCTGGGTTTGCAGAGAGGCTCTATTTATTGCTAATTACCTCCTTCACTGGGGGCACCTATCACAACATTCTCAGGGGGATACAGGGCAAAGTATCATTTTTAATAAAATAATTACTCGAGTACACATATTCCTACAAATTTCCCCTAATGCCCCTTTTTTTGTGAAGTGAGTTTCATAGGTTGGGACTTGATGTCTTTCCTCACAGGCAGCATTGTGACAGGGAGCTTACATCTGGGGGCTCTGGGAACACTGGGGGACACGTTCCTTTCAGAAGAGAACTCGAGAAATTAAGGAAGCGGAGATGTTGGTAGTGTCCTCGCAACCCCCAAATGCACATTTGGAGAAGAATAGCTATCAGCTCTGGGCAGTGGCTGTCTTTCTGTTCAGATGGGTCGACGTGGAACTTCTCCACTACTCTGGAATGAGTATGTGGCCTGAAAGAAATTCCAGGTCCAGAGGCGGGTCAGGAGGCCTGGGCACACCCAGCGCAGCCACCGACTACCCCGCTGACCTAAGAGCAGGTCATTCATTTCCTCTAGAGCCTTAGCTTCCCTGCTTGTAAAGTGGGGGTGGCCTTACAGCCTTGGAGTCACTTTCCCTCTGCGAAGTCCATAGGTTCCTCTCTGTCCACTCCAGGTTGGCAAGATTCCTGCAGGTAGGGCTGCCTGTCAGAGGCCCACGGCCACCCTGGCTCCCTCAGAGCGGCCTGTTGACTCAGACCTTTCTGGAAACCTTGTACAAAAGAACTCGACTTTCCACTGAAATTGCCCATGGAACTATGGTGACGTTTCCTTGGAAAACCCACGTGGTGTTGAGCAAGCAGCCTGCTCCACGCAGCTGCTGATAGTCCAAACTCCCAAGGCAGCCGCTCTGCAACTGATTTACAGGGAAGCATCGAGAAGGGACGGCTGGAGGGGGTGGACTGGGGGGGGGGGTGCAGGGGGGAGGCGGTGGCTGGAGGGAGGACTGGCAGGTTCTCAGGTCCCGGTGCCTGGCTGGAAAAGTTAATGGGCCACCTCCGTGAGCGGGGCAGAGCTGGCCGGGCTGCCCTCCCAGCCCGCCTCCTCTGGAATGCCGTGTTTATTTACGGCTCTGTGGATCCCTGTTTCTCTTGGGAAATCACTTCTCCCAGGGCTGGGGGAAGCTGGCAGGATGTCTCCAAAGAAGGCTCCCTTCCCCCGCAGCTAGCGCTCTCGGAGACCAGGGGGTGGCATCGGGAGAAGCTCTAGAAGAGGGGGAAGTGGGTCCGCAGGTGGTGCTGGGGACGGCTGCACCGGGAGCCTGACCGAGCCCCCTCTCCTTCCCCCCTTTCCGGGTTCGGAGCCCAGAAGGAGGCTGGGGACTGAAAAGTGAAAGCAGCCAAGCAGAAGCGGATTTCCCTCTCCCTGCCCCCACCCCGCCCCAGCAGACAACCCCAGGATGACGGCAGGAGCAGGGGTGCGAGGGCTCTTAGGTTAGTAGGTGGTGTGAGCCAGACTCGGTGGTTTCACCATCTGGCGTCTTTCTATTCAAGGCTGGGATGGTGGCTCCGGGCCCATCTCACAGTCACTCCTCCTCGCTTCCTCCGGGGACTCGCGTCTCAGCTCTACTGCTCCGTCCACCGGAGGCCTTCCCCGGAGGGGTGTCCGCTCCCGGCCCCTCGAGACTCCCACCGCTCGCTCTCGGCACTGTCGAACTTTGGGGCCAGCTTGTTCTTGGTCGTGGGGGCTGTCTTGTGCCCCGGGAGGGTGCAGCAGCGTCCCCGGTCCTCCTCCGCTGGACCGATGCACCTTCCCTCCAGTTGGGACGACCCAGAGTGCCTCCAGATGCTGCCAGATGTTTCCGGCGACCGGTGAGGGGGGGCGGGGGGACAAGGCCGGCCCCTCCCTCTGCCAACCATGAGCCCGAACCACGCTCTCCCTTCTGTTTTCTTCACAACTGTCTTCAGGCCTCTTCACTCTCTGACCTTGTTTCCTTGCTGGATGCCCAGCAGCTCCTTATACTCACCTGAGCAGCTTAAAAAAAAATCCCCAGCCAGGCCACACCCCGGGTAATTTGGTGGGACTCTTGGGAGAGACTTTATAAAAGCTTCCCGGGGTGGGGAGGCTGGGGGTAGTTGCTGGGCAGCCCTGGGGGGTGGTGAGGGGGAATCACAGCTCTCTCCCTCTAACACTCACTGCGGGAGGGAGGAGCTCGGTGGCCTTGACCACAGCTGTAAGCACCGAGGGGGCTGCCTGGCACATAGTAGGACTTGGCACTGAGATACCGTGAATGAGCAAAGGCTCCGAGAACCCATCCTCCCCGGTCGGTGTTCTTTGTTCTTTCATTGCTGTCAGGCATTCATTCAACAAACACTCACTGAATGCCTGCTGTGTGCCAAGGCCGGTGCTAGACGGGAGGGGATGCCAGGCGGAGTAAAACTTGACCCCGTCTTCTCGGCGCCTCCAGTCTCTTAGGAGGCAAATATGCAAAACTCGAGGTCGTCCGTAGAATGAGATCACTGCTAGGCTGGTGCTGTGTAGAAAGCAGCTAGAATGTAGACTAAGGAACTCCTCAAAAGACAGTAGAAAGGCACCTTGTTTCTCTTAGTGAGGTGGTGCCCGTACATGTTACATTTGACTCTCACGGTAGCAGAGCAGACTGAGGTACTGGGAGGCCACATGACTTCCGAGAGGGGTCACCTCCCTACCTGTGGCCCCGTCTGGACTCAAACCCAGACGTGGCTCCCTCGAAGGCCCAGGTTCCTTCCACCATCTGCTGCCGCATTGGGAGCCAAAACTAGAGCTCAGGATCCTGGGTTCCCTGTGTGCAGAGAGCACGTTCAAGCGAGTTACCAGAGTACGTGGGCCTGTGGGAGGCTGCAGGGCCCTCAGCCCTTCCTACCTGAGGGGGGAGGCAGGCGCGGGACTCACCAGCACTCAGCAGACCCCGCTCTGGGCTGCTCTGTAGGGGGCTGTCATCGCCCTGCACCTCAGGGCTGCCACTCGGGAGGCAAAGCAGGTCCGGAAACCAGAGAGAGCCCCCAAGCAAGGAAACCCAGGTGTCGGCAGTTAGAAGCAAGGCCGAAGGACCCCAAGGGAGGAAAGGCAAGGGGACGCCTGGCCGGCCACGGCAGCATCTGCTCGCACCCAGAGGAGCGCCTCCCAGCTATCGTTCTTGTGTTTTTAGTTGTCAGTCTCATTTTTGAGCACCTGTTGTATACGGAGCTCCAAGCTGGGTTCGAAGGTCCGAAATAGGCATTCTGCCCTGAAGGAGCTGGCAGTCACAGACAGGGGACCAGAGTGCTCTTTGCATAAACCTCCTCTCTGCAGACACCCGCCAGCAAGAAAGCATGCAGGTCCCAGATCCTGAGCTCAGCGCTCATGGCGCTCTGTGGCAGGACCCAGCCCCCTGGCGTCATTATCTCCGCCTGGAGCTCTCTGCTCCTGGAGTGTTAAACTGCATACAGCTCCTGAAAAAGCTTCATCTCTTTCTCTTCTCCCTCTGGACCTTTACACATTCCAGCACCTCTTCCTCGTTCCCAGAATAGCTCCCCACCATGAATGAATCAGGTTAATATCACCTCCTCCGGGAAGCCATCCCTGACTAACACACCAATCCAGGTGCCCTTGGCTGTCGTCGAGGTCGCTATTCTTCCTATCAGAGTAGTCGACACATGAGATCGTTGTCACATCTTATCAGTAAGCTTTGGGAAACCCACGGATGCCTGTGTCCTTTCCACTGGGCATTAGACTCAGCCTGGGTATGAAAGCTAGGCCTGAAGCAGCTCAGCTTCACAGCTTCCTAATTGTGGGGCTTGGGTCAGACTTTAAGCCTCAATTTTCCTATCCTGAGAAATGGGCACAGTAATGCTTCCCTCACAGGGGTGTTGTAAGCATTAGAGAAACTTAGGAAGATTGCCAAGAACACAGTAGATACAGGTATCCAAGTAAGAGTCCCAGCAGGAGATGGAATAGTGAGGGGAGTTAAAGAAGGGACCGTCTCCAGGGGGCTGGGCACGGGGTAAGCAGAGTCAGTAAGAAATGGGAAAACTGTGAGCAAGCAGCTGAAGGGCCTACACCCCCTCCCCAGCCCAGGCATGAAGGGGCAAGGGGGGGTGGCCACTGGAGCTTAAAGAGAGGCTGTCGTATGTAATAATAGGAGGTAAGAACCAACATTCATTGTGTGCCTATGACGGCCAGTCACTGTTCTAAATCACTTAAGCTGCATTTATGGGGGCGGAGGTATTCCTGTTTGTCCCATTTGGCAGATGGGAAAGCTGAGGCACAGAAAGATTCATTTGGTCTGGGTCCCAAAGTTGGGGGTGAGACCTCACTGTCCTTTGACTCTCTGCTCTGTGCTGGTTCCTCCCACTGGTAGAATGCACCTGGGAGCTCCGGGGGGAGGACACCCGCTGAGATGGCCCACAGGGGCCACAGAGCAGAGTAGAGCAGGGTGGAGAGGGGTTCTGTGGGACGAGGGGAGGCAGTGCAGCCCAGAGGGCAGTTGGCGAGTGGGAGCTTCTGTGGCTTCTGCTGTCCCTGTGCACCCTGTGCTTGGGCCACCAGAATATGGGACAAGCCTGGCTGGTGGGCGGGCGCAGATATGTCCCAACTGACTGGACGAAACACTGGCTGGTGAACCAGGAATCGTAGCCATATCACCTAGGCCCTAAAGGGGCATCTTTACTGAGTAACGAAATTGAAACTATCATCCCTTTAAGCTTCTGGTAATGTAGGAGATGGATCGCTCCTAAGAGTTTTAATACTATTACATATTTGTTGACTCGGTGAATTCTTTCTGACATTTATTCAGGATTTCCAGACTGCATGGGAAGGAAAACAAAACACCGTCGTCAAGGTTATAGGTGCAGATAGAAAAATCGGGATTTCCATTCGGATTGAAATGTTAGGCATTTGCAGGTGGCTTGTGAATTTAGAGGGAGAGTTTAGCACTCCCGTCTGAGACCACCCAACCTGGATGCAACAGGTGATGTCCTGCCAGGGGTCAGGTGATGTCCTGCCGGGGGGGGGAGGGGTGGCAGTACCCCACAGTCAAGAGAGAGCTCACGGTATGGACCATACAGGGCTTGGCGCAGACCAGGGTGGAGGAGGCTGGGCTGGCCATGGAAGCCTCAGTGGTAATATCTGACATTGGCTGTGCAATTCATGTCGGTAACACAGGTTTACTCAAGTGCCTATAACTGCCTTCTAGGGTGGGTTCTGTTCACAGACCCATTTTGGAGATGAGGAAACTGAGGCACCGGGAAACTAAGTAATTTGCCCGTAGTCCCCCAGGTGAAAAGTGGAAGACCCCTAATTCAAGTCCAGAGTCTGACTCAGATCTGCATCTCTTAACTGCGCTGTTTTTGTCTCTCCATCACATAAGGCCCTCTTACTTGACAAGTGAGATTCTGAGAGGGATAGTGACTTGTCCAAAGTCACCCCGCCTTGTTGGCAGGAGAGTCTGAATGGGTCTTAGGGACTGCTTCTGGCTCTGAACCATCCAGTCGCCTTGGGCAGCTCACTTACGTTTTGGTTTTTTTTTTCAGTCTACTTACTTCTCTGCAAAACGGGGCTAAGAATTATACCTTTGAATACTTTGAAGAGATGACTAATCATGTCTGCCCTGACTCCTTTTAGATGCAAGGACCATGTATGATGTATGGGGACGCCTCGGGTAAACTGCAGGGGCTGGAACAGGGTTCTGATAAGAGCACGTGTAAAGCCGCGGGCCTGGTCCGCCGAGTTCAGAGCACACAGATTAACCCACACAATTCGTCGTTCCAAATTTATCATCCTCAACACACTCCTTCCCGATCTACAGCTGAATTCCCAGTTACAGCGCCGGGAGTAGCTTGCCAGAGCACCAAAGCCAGCGAGAGCACAAAGATTTGAACCTGGCCAGTCTGGGTGGGAGCTCCTAACGAGGAGCTGTTATTAACAAAGTTGGCAATGTTACATTTTGCACAGCGCCCATCCTCTCAAGCTCTAGCTATAACCACGAAATAAAGGAAAAGCTTTTCTTTAGAAAACCTGGATCTGGAAGGGACTGGTCTTTTTTGCAACATCCTAGCAGAGAGGAGCATAATGCTCTTTGTAGCGTCTTCCAGGATGACAGTGAGGAAGCAGCTAGAGGCTGTGGGCCTCAGAGACCTGCCCTTGGAAGTCACGTTGGCAGTGCTATCAGAGGGTACGGAAGTGGCTGGAAGAGGAAAAAACCCAAAGAATCTAGAAAGAAGTGCTGGAAACAAACCCCCCAGGGACAAAGAAAGTTCACTTAGGTATAGTCCCATGGTGTTTCTTAGTTATGTCCTCTGTGAATGATTTTGGACAACAGGTGACCCCAGAAGCCCTTGTGGGCCTATGTGCCTGATGTGACCTGAGCCACATCCTTTACCAAGCCCCAGACAGCTTGGCTCTGGAGTGTAAAGTTTAAGAGCAGGACCAGAAGTGAGGCAGACCTGAGTTTGAATCCACACTCCACCCTTTTCCAGCTGTGTGACTTGAGGCCGCAGGACGCTCCCGTTTATTCATCTGTAAAAAGAGGCAGTCATTCTATCTATATCAGCTAAGATGTTTTGCAGATGATGGGAAATCCCATACTTCAAGAAGGGACCACCAAAAGAACCAGGGTTAGAAAAGGTAGCCTACGGGGGGTATGTTGGTGGGAATTAGTTTTTATCACAAGCTGGTGGTTTTCACAATGAGCCTCTGTAGTATTTCATGTCTTAATTATGAGCATTTACTTCTTTGCTAAAAGTAGTCTTAAGGCATTTTACAAGATCATGTAAACCCAGCACCATGCCCAGTGCTTGGCAAATAGTAAGAGTTTAATAAGTGCAGGCTGTTCATTTCTGGGTCCCTGGATGACTTGCTGTCACTAGTTCCTGAATATTCCAGGAAGGCGGTCTGGGCTTGCGGTTTCTGCAGAGAGCAGCGGAGTGCTCCAGAATTATGGTGGGCAAGGGGAACAGGTGTGGTTTGGACAGATCTCTTCTTGCCAGATGAATCGACTTGCTTCCTTACCCTTATGCCAAGCCCCCGCCGCCAACTCCTGGCAGGCAGGGCTTGCCCCTAGACTAGCTAGTGATGGTCTTAGGTGTTTTAAATCTCCAGGTTCCCTGGACTGTGTCTAAGGCTGTTTGGCCAAGGCTGTGAGAGGGAAGAGTGGTGGTCAATAGAAGCAGTCATGGGCTCACCAAGATCAGACTGAACCAGATGTGCTTGTTTTTTCAGAAATGGCTTTGAGGCTGGTAGATGAGGAAAACACCACAAGTCAAGCCTCTCTGGTTTTCATCAGGCTGTTTGAGAAAGTCACTCGTGAGCTCCCGGCGAACATGATGGAGAAATGTCGAATGACACCACCAGATAAATGCAGGTTAAATGGCTTCACGCCAAACGGCGTCAACAGATTGGAGTAAAATTGTCCGGACTGAGGTTCCCGGTGGCGAGCCTGGATCTCTGGGCTCACACTCCTATTCCAACCTACGTGCTAGTTCTAGAAGCCATCCAGTGTTCTTATGAGCTGTAATGATACATGAAGACCCTTCCCCTTTAAAAACCTTAGTTTTCTCATCTGTAAAATGGGGATTTTCTCATCTGTAAAACTGCCTCCCCAGTTTTGTTCTGAGGATTAAACCCCTGCCTCATTGGCTTGTTGGAGGGACAAGGCAAGGAGAGAAACCTGGTCGTACCGTGCCTGACACCTTGCAGACCTTCAGCCCCTGGTCACTTGCATTTCGCTGTGGTCAGGGAGAACATGAAGCTGGGAGCCATGGTGAGTCTGTTGGCTGAGGGACACAGCCTCCCGGAAGATCTCAGGAAGAATGGGCTCTATCTAGTGACTCCTAGAACAGCATCAGACTCCACGTGAGCGAGACACAGAGGCCTGAGGCGCCCAGATCCTGGGTGGGAAAGGCTCTAGGGACTGCAGGTCCATGTTCGGGGGTGGAGGGGCAGCAGTGGGGAGAGGATGATAGATATCCTTGAACAGCCTTGGTAGCAGAGTGTGTCCGGAGTGCAGCACTGGGAATAGCGCCTCTTCTGGGACACAAGCCTCATTGTGGAACTGTGCTCAGTTTGGAGTGATATCTGCTGTGTGGGACACCCACAAACTAGTAAGTCCAAAGAGAGTAACTAGGATTGTAGGCAGTCTGGAATCAGGCAACATTAAGGCTTCGCTTATTTAAATTTGGAACATTTGGAGTTTTAGGGGTCAGAAATGGCCCAACCCTGTTACCTGACGAGGTTCAGGACCCATCAAGAGGGACGCGAGCGTCAGACAGGTGGAGATTAGAATATCCACTCTGTTCCCCACAGAACCAGGCTAGTGAGCATGACTTCCATCCATCTGTTGGCTGGAAGGTCTCTCTAGCACTCCCTGTCCTGCGATAAAGAACCCAACGAGGGAGCTGCGAGCTTGTGGAGCAGACACACTTAACTCAGGGCCGTTGCTGTTGTCTGGCGGGGAAGCCGGAACAGGCCGACTACAGCAGTGGTGTTTGCAGCTTAGCCTCGCCGAGTCGAGAAATGGACGAGTCACTCATCTGGCAACCAGATGCTTTACTCTTCTTACAGGCCTTCATGGGCGAGGGGGATGGAAACTGTCCAGGTGTCTGGGTGAGGATCCCTCCTCACGGAAGGACGACAGGTCAGGAGTAAGAATCCCCCTTTCACATTTAGGAAGGCTGCCCGAAATTCAGTAAGCACTTTCTTGGTGTACAGAGTGCTTTCTTCTTCATCCGTCCATCCGTCCATCCGTCCGTTCACTCATTCAGTGAATCTGCACTATTGACTGATCACCTGTAATGTGCCAGGCAGTCTTCTAGGCTCTCGGGGAACAGAACCAAAAGAGAATCCTGCCCTTATGGAACTGACCTGCCCTTATGGAACTTGGCCTGGGAGGAGACAGACAATTAGTGATAATCATCATAAGTAAGAAATCCAGGTACTACGCTAGAAAGTGATAGTTGCTGTGGAAAAAAACAGTAATCCAGTATTTGAAAATGGTGAGGGAGTGGGCCATGGGGCTATTTGAGGAAAGAGCATTGTAGGCGTGGGACAAAGCTGGGGCAAAGGCCCTGTGGCAGGAGCGTGCCTGAAGGGTGGGAGAAAAGCCAGGAGACAGACGTGTAGAACAGAAGTGAAGGGAGGGTCGTGGGCCAGGAGGCACGGGCACTGGGTGGCCTAGGGCCTTGAAGGCCCCACTCAGGACCCTTGTCTGTCTTTGTGTGGGACGCATTATTTGCTTCACAGCACATGATAGGGTGTGATGGGATGGTTCTTCCTATTATCCCTTTTTATAGATGAATAAACTGAGGTTCACAACCAAACTCTCTGTATTTTACAACTGAGAAAATTATGACCCAGAGAGGAGTGACTTGCTCAAGGCCAGAGTGGGCAAAATGGCACTGGACTAGGACTTGGGCCCACTGATTCTCAGCCCACAGCCCTTTCTCCCACATTTCTGCCCCAGAAATTAACTTCCTTTGAAGGAGGGGACTCTGAGTCTCTCTGGCAGATGCAGATGTAGATCAGAATCTTCTTTCTGTTGAGGGGTTTGGCATGAGAAAGCTGGGAAGCACGCATGTTAATAAAGACTGGACGAGGGGCACCTGAGTGGCTCAGCTGCGTAAGCATCTGACTCTTGATTTCAGCTGGTCATGATCTCAGGATAGCGAAGTCGGAGGCTCCACGCTCAGTGGGGGGTCTGCTTGAGATTCTCTCTCTCCCTCTCCCTATGTCCCTCCCCACCTCAAATAAATAAGTACATCTTTAAAAAAGAGAGAGAGAGAGAATAAACACCAGATGAGTCAAAGTCCATTGGCTGTAATATGACCACTGTAGCCATTCTAGTAAATTCTGGTATGTGCTGATTGCTTCCTATGTACAGTCCTATTGTGAACTTCTGCTATGTATTCATTCATTTATTACTCATGATCACCCTGAGGGAAAAGTACTGTTCTTACCCTCGTGTTACAGTTGAGGAACTGAGGCACAGAAAGATAAACTGCTCACGGTCACAGCGCCAAGTGAAGAGCTGAGCTAGACTCAGAGTTCAGGCAGTCCGGCTTCAGAGTCTGTGCTTTTAGCCGCTCTGTTCGCCCAGATGGACCAGACCCAAAGGAGGTTTCACCAGCTGCAGGATATGGGTCGCCAAAAGCCTGTGTCCATTTCCCGTGAGCAGCTGGGGAGTGGTTGAGAACCACCTTTCACTTTCCCACATTCTTACCTGAAAGATGCTCCTTTCTCGAAGCTTCCCCCTCAGACACGCGAGAATTAACTGGCTCTGAAATAATTCACCCGCCTATGAAAGAAGTCCCAAGTAGCTCCACTCTCTCATCCCCTCTGTGACGGAAAGCACGATTGCCTGTGCTTGGAGTTCTGTTAGGAGAGAAAGAAGCCATCCCCGTGGGTGGAAAACTGGTCTCAGTATATGCTGATCGCATCATAGTAATGATGACACGCATCTCTGTGGTGCTGACACTTTCCAGCAGGCTGTCACACTCAGTCATTGCGTCAACCAGTCCCACGAGGGTTCTGGGTTGTCACCATTTTATAGATGAGGAAGCTGAGATGAAGGGGGGAAGGTTACATGATTTGTTTAGTCACACCAGTGGTGAGTGGAGAAAGACTTGTACCCAAGTCCATGTCCAAGTCCATACCCAAAGCTCTAGCTGCCACTGTATGCTGGCGGAGCGGCCATACTCAGTTGATTGACTGTATTTGTAGCCACTAAGACTGCGGGTTTCACCCCTGCTATCTTGGATCAGGGCGTTCCTATGACCTTTCGTGAGTAAGCTGAAATGGGTAAAGCAAAGACGTGATTACCGTTAACTTCTATGGGAAATATTTTAGCACTCCCAGACCCCCAAAACCACCTCTCTCAGACTTTTCAGGTACCTTAGGACACATCTTGCTCACAGATGCACAAAGCCGAGAGCACAGATGCTCGCAGACACACATCAGAGCTCTGGTGACATCAGGGACCTAGCGTAGGTTCCCGGGGAAGGAACTGGGTGCGGCCCCCCTCCCTCCTCGGGCTCGGGCTGCCTCTCTGACCACCGTGGCAAAACCAGCACTGAATGCCATCTTTGCTTTTTGCCTTTTTTTCCATAAAAACAAAGTGGATTTCTTTCCATTAGCGAAACCAGGTACTAACATAGGTCATTCCAGAATGCCAAGTGGCTTCACACACACTTTCACAAAGGGGATACCTCTGTATTCTAGATGTGAGCCCTTCAACCATGCTTTTATTATTATTATTCTATTTATTCTATTATTTATTATTTTATTTATTATATTATAATATTATTATTCTAGATGTAAGCCCTTCAACCCATCTTTTTTTCTGCTGAAAACAAGCATAAAGAAGCCATGGCAAATTCCTGGGTATTTACTTTAAACTCAAAAGCTGTTGGAGACACCGGTTTCTAGGACCAGGTTTCCACTAAAAAAGATGGGTGTTTTTCCCCCAGGATCTGGCTTGCTGGGTCTGTTGTACCAAATTAGGTTGCCGATGGATTAACACCCATTGGCCACGTTGAGGAGTTTGTGTTGATATTACTGTTGTGAAAAAGCACATATTGGTCCCCAGCATCTATATGCCTGTGACTCGCGTTTTTTTTGTTTTTTTTTTTTTTCCTCTCTTTTCCATTGCACGCAACTTTTGCTTACAGACTCCTTGGCATAATTGACACATTGGCTCAGGCCTCCAAGACTGCCAACTTGGAGCCTTGGATCAGTGAAATCAGTTATGACAGATGTGATTATTTACAAGAAAATAGAAGTCACTATAATTAGACCTTCTAAGGAGTACATTTGGGTGGAGAATGAGAAGGCACAGTCTAATCTGGCGTGTGGTGTTTGGATTTGAGCCCTGAACAGGTTCTTCTCTGCTCTGTGAAAGAAGGTGTTGGGGCGTCTGACACCCTCCACACACACTACCATTTATCAATTCTCATGACGGAGCTATTGATAGATAGAAAGGCGAGGTGGTAGAGTGAGCATTGAATTTGGCACCAGAAATGGTTTCAGTTCTCGGCTCAGCCACTTGTCCTTACATCAATATCTTTTTTTTTTTCAGTCATACAATGGGGATAAAAAAAGAAGCCCTATCTCATCATAGTGTTGAGAAAATTAAAAGTGATAAAGTAAGACAGGTGTCTAGCGTTGTGCCTGATAGAAGGCATCCTGCACAAAGTTCTTACCCGTCTGGAGCACAGCCCTCCATCTCCTCAAGCCTAACCTTTTTCATTGGAAAATACAAGTGAAAAACCATCTCATACAATGGCTGTGAGGGTTGAAGGAAATGAAGTCTGTGAAAAGGGCTTCATAACCTTTTGTTGCTATTTCATGCTTCCATCTTCCTATTATTATTATTTTTTTTTAATCCATAGTAGTTTTGATTTATTGCTTGCATCATGAGCCCGGCATGATAGTAAACAGGGTTGGCTTCTCTGGTAGGTACGCAGGTACAGAGTGCCTAGAGCTCACAATACTTTTAGGACCCTAGGAAATGTTTGATTTTAATTTCCCTTAAAATCAAAAGAAAAAAAAAGTGAGTATAATGAGAATGAATATAGGGGTGCCTGGGTGGCTCAGTCGTTAAGCGTGTCTGCCTTTGGCTGGAGTCATGATCCCAGCGTCCTGGGATCAAGCCCCACATCGGGCTGTCCCACTGCCCCTGCCTGTGTTGCCTCTCTCACTGTGTTTCTCTCTGTCAATTAAATAAAATCTTTTTTAAAATAATGAATATAAAATCAAATATAAAAATAATAAGCAGGGGCGCCTGGGTGGCTCAGTGGGTTAAAGCCTCTGCCTTCGGCTCAGGTCATGATCCCAGGGTCCTGGGATCGAGCCCCTCGTCGGGCTCTCTGCTCAGCAGGGAACCTGCTTCTCCCTCTCTCTCTGCCTGCCTCTCTGCCTAATTGTGATCTCTGTCTGTCAAATAAAAATAAAATCTTTAAAAAATAGTAATAAACAATCATAAGCATAGTGATTTATCTGACCTAGAGTATATGCTTCTTTATACCAATGCAATAGTAAAACTTAATTTTTTCTGTATTTTATTTGGGGCTTTTGTGTGTGTGTGTGTGTGTTTTCTTTTTGGTGGGTTTTTCTTGTTTTGTTTTTGCTTTTTTTAATGCTGGAGGGTACCCACAAAGGCAAAAATGTCTAGGGCTCACAAAAGATATATGCACCTTTAGTTGTAGGATCTTTATAAATGTTCGTTCTGGCATTCTCAGGAAGGCTTTTTTAAAATTCTCACTTTACAGATGAGGAAATTGAAGCTGCAGGAGATTAAGAAATTTACCCATAGTCACATGGCCAGCAAGAGGCTGTATTAGTCAGGTTGGGCTAATAGCTATAACAATACCCAAATTTTATTTTTATTTTTTTTATTTTATTTCTTTTTAAAGATTTTATTTATTTATTTGACAGAGAGAGATCACAAGTAGGCAGAGAGGCAGGCAGACAGAGAGAGAGGAGGAAGCAGTCTCCCTGCTGAGCAGAGAGCCTGATGCGGGACTCAATCCCAGGACCCTGAGATTATGACCTGAGCCAAAGGCAGCGGCTTAACCCACTGAGCCACCCAGGCGCCCACAATTCCCAAATTTTAATAGCTTAACACTTGAGGGTTCATTTCCTGAGAACACAATACAGTGTGTCTGTTTGGCAGACTGCCTTCCACACAGTGATTCAGGGACCCAGGCTCCTTCCCTCCGTGGCTCTGTCTCCTTGCACTCCTAGAAGTGCTCCCCATTCAGTTGGTAGAGAAAGAACCACAAGTGGGAGGTTTTTCTGGGATGTTTTTTAGGGCCAGACCTGGAATTGGCCCAGGGCACTTCTGTTGGCAGTCCATTGGCCAGCATGTGGTCACATGACCACGCCTTACTGCAGGGATGCCTGGGAAATGGAGTCCAGCCGCAAGTCTAGCAGGAAAAGAAGAACATGGATACTGGGGAGCACTCCCAGTCCCTGACACAGTGACAGTGTTGGATGCCAGCCCACATCTTTTGTACACAAAGCCCGTGTTCTTTCCACTCTATTTAGCTGATTCTTGTCACAAGCTCCTTTATGGGCCCTTTTCTCCTGCCAGACTTGCCCACTTACTGTGCCCAGCACCAGACTTTCACCTGCTCGGTCCCCGCTGCCGTGGTGGGTGCTGGGAAGAGAAATGCCTCCGGAAGGAGCTCCTCTTACCCTGGATCCGTGCTCAGGCAAGCTTGAGAAGGCTGTAGCCCAGGGCTGCGTTCTCTGTGTCTCCCGGTCCTGAGCCCACTGGGTGCTTCTGGGCACGTGCTAAAGCCAGGGAACACCTCCTCGGTATGAAATTAGAAGGCTGCATAGAAGGTTTCAGGGAGCAGGAGAAAAGAGGTTGGATCTTGGAGTCTTGGCTAGACCATGAGCCCTGGGCCAGGCCTCAGCAGTAAAGGGGGAGGTACCCCGGGATCTCAGCCCTCAAATGCTGCAATCCTGGTATGGCTGGTTATTTGCCAAAAATGAATCATGTGGCCTGCCCTTAATCTGTTAACTGATGTGTTGCCTTTGAACCCTCATGATGCTAAAGGACTAAACTGCTGGAGCCAGCTGGAGGCCAGATGCCCTCTGGATGTTTCCTCAACTGTAGGGCAAGCTCAGTGACCCTGGCAATGTTCTAGCAGGGCTGGTGTTGGTGGGCACCCAGGTCCTGCAGAATCAGGCCAACACCATCTGTTAGGAGACCCCTGCGTCTAGTCAGAATAGCTCCCTCCTCCAGGAAGCCCTCAGTGGTCCCTACCTGTTCAGAACTCAAGGCACTGGTTGCCATTCCACGTTAAGGTCCTGCATTGCCTTGTAACACTTGGCAGTTGGCACACAGCTCTCCTCCCGTCCCCTGTTAGTCTCTCACGCAGGCGCGAAACCCTGCTTAAAAATGTGTCTTGCTTCGAGACTTGGCATCCAGGACTCGCCCTGGGAAGAATTTGTTTTTGTTTTAATGCCGAGGACGTTTGCATGAAAACAGGATCTTTGTTGCTTAGGAATTGATCAACTCCTGCTGCTGCTTTTCTTTGCTAAAGTGCCAGCCCCATATTTGTCACAGGCAAGCGAGTGACGGTAGGGACAGCTGGGGCCTCCACAGATAAGGGGATCCTGGCCCTACAGGGAGGGCTGCAGAGGCCACAGAGTCCAAAGGGAATCCGGGATCCACCCAAGGCTGAAAAGAGCTTGCAGGTGAGCGGTGCCCTTGGCCGAAGAACCGTCTCATGAGTGAAGATTTTCCACGAGTCCAGTTTGTTCTAGATGTTTGGGGGAGAAGAGAAGCGGCAATACCTTAGGACATGGCCTCCACCTGCAAGGATAGAGAGTAAAAAAGATGACGTAGGAGTCGGTACGTGTAGCAGAGAGGCGGGAGGTGAGGAGTCGGGCAGACTCGGGGTCTGCTCCTTACCCGGCGTGTCTGCATGGACACGCTGCCTAACCTCTCTGCGCCCCACTCTCCCCCTGTGCGAAAGATCACCCATCTCTCGGGCTTATGGGGATTAACTCAGATGCTAATCGTTACGTGGTTGGCATAGTAGGCCCTCAATAAAGCCCAGCTATTATTACAAATATTAAAAATAACAATTCATAATAATACCAGATGCTCTCCATCCTAAGGAAGAGATATCCAGATGGCCACGGAAGGCTATTTAGAGAAAGGACTTGAACTAGATTTGACACAGCTGTGTCCACTGCAGCCGATTCCTGAGGAGGTTTTGGAAACAGTGTCCAAGAAATGGAAGTCAAATCTCCCACGTGAACGTGGAGGGGGTCTCCAGGCCCCCTGCTCTGCAGCACCCCTGCCCCGGCCACCACCCAAGTGTGGCCCCAGCCTGGCCTGACAGACATCCCCAAAGAAGGGACAGAGATGAGAAACGCCTGGGGTGACCACCCGACCGGTAAGACCCTTCCTCTTGCTTCAGTGCTTGGCTTCCAGAGGGTAGTGGGGTGTTTATGTCCCCAGGCCCACGGGAGGCTAGACACCTTTCTCTCTCTGTGTCCTGAACATATGCTAATCAAAGCTGAGAGCCTGCAGAAAATATCTGCTTGGCAAAGCCCCGCTCCCTTGCCTTGGCTTGCCTACCCTCCCCGGGCTTCCCCGCCCATCTGCCCATCCAAGGGCGTCCATAAATCCAGCTTTCGGAGCCCTCAGGGGCTGGCAGGGCTGCCATGGACCTCAGTCACATTTCGATGGAAACAATTGAAAACCACTTGGCAAAAAAGAAGGGGTGACCTCATGTTTCGTAGCAAGAATACATTTTTTCCTCGCCATTCTTATTCAAGCCCTAGGGGCAAAACCGGCTGCTCTCCAATTCCGTCAGGCTGGGACCTTGGGGATCCCTATTGCTTTCTCCCCTGTCCCTGACCACCCCTCGCGGGGAAAGCACGGGGAGGCCGGGCTGCCAGGGCCGTCTGTGGCCCCTCGTGCAGGTCCTGGAGGAACAGACTGGGCCTCTCCCTCCTGACTGAGGGGGAGTCCTGACTGGCCAGGCGGCCTCCGTTCCCTTAGAGGCGAGCCTATGGCCACAGGGGCCTGTGGGCGGCCCATATATGGAGCCTGGGGAATGTGGGCTCTGGCAGGCCGCCTGGAAAAAATGGCCGTGTTCTGAGGGCCAACTCTGCCGAATTATAAATAGCACGGCCTCCCTTCCCTTCCAGCTTGCCGCGTCTGTCACTGAGGGTTCACAGTTTAAGTTGGAGAGGACCAAACAGGACCGGGGGGGCAGCGAGTGAGGGCGGGGGGAGCCCAGGAGTTGGAGCTGCTGCCTTGGAATCGATAGAGAGAGCTGTCCCCAGACCATGGGGCCGGGAGTGGGACACATTTGGAGGAGAGGGACTGCTGATCGAATGCATTATTATAAGCCAAATAAATATTGGCGGGGGCGGGGGAGCTAAGGGAACCTCTAAGGAGATGGTCTTAGAGCATTTAAAAAATAATAATAAAAATCAGCTGCCTAAGAATATGAGACCTTTCAGCTGTTGTGGCTTCTGCCCACAAAGGCCCATCCATGGTGTCTTCTCCCGGATGATTTCTCAGTGGGTTTTGTGTCTCCCTGACATGGAAGGAGCAGGGGCACGCACACCTTCTCCACAAATGTCTGCCTGTTTTGCTCACCACATGGAGGGTTATGAATTTAGAAGGCGTTAGAAAAAAAAAAGAAATAAAGGAGTGTACAGCTCTGGCTGTGGAAAGCCACCCAGCCGTTTATACTTGGGGAAGAGTGATCAGTAGATGTTCCAGCAATTTCTGAGTTCTGGACAGGGGAGGGCTGCTACCCCAGGGACCTGAAGTTCTCATTTGTGCCCTTGGCTTTGGTTGTACTGGGTGCTTCTGGGGCCAGGGGCCAGGTCTCCTGATACACTGCCCAGCCTTCCGTGATCAGAACTCCATGGCTGGAACTCGGGGAGCACTGCTGGGCACGATGGGACACAGACATCCCAGGCCGGGACACCCTCCACGGGGGTCAGGACCTTCTGTGCAAGAGAGCAGGCAGAGCTAGCCAGCGATCACTTGTGTCCTTTGTTCCAGAGCTTGTCACCCTGGCGTCCATCTCAGAGATTTGGAAGTGGGCTTATCGATTGGTTTCCTCCCTTCATAATCCTCATTTCGTAGCAAATGAGCAGTCTCATATGTGCCTGGAACTTCATGTGCAATCAAACATTAGAAGAGAAATTAAAGAGGAACAGACAAACCTTTGTATCTTTTGAACACTTGTCAACCGGAGATCTGTGGACCTCACTGGATTTGGGCAACCGGTCGGCATGAGGTCCGAGTGGGTGGACGTTGGAACTTGGCCTCATGTTAGATTTGGAAAGCCGGTCTCAGGGAGGGGCTTGAAAACGGTGCTTCAGGAGCCGCAGTGGGGGAGGTGCCTCGGAGGCGACGGGCCCTCGTCGCCATTTCAGACAAAGTAGGTCCACTGTTACCTGTGTTAGGTATCAGACTGCATCATTTGGAAAGGGGATGTCAGGTCTGAAAAAGATTGGAAACCACTGTTGTGGCTCACTGTGTCATTTTAGTGCTGTGTAAATGAAAGGGCAGGGGTTTTTCCCAAGGTCACAGCCCAAGGTCAAGACCTCCTCTCTGCCCCGGGCTAGCTTGCTCTGTGATTGCAATTCTCCTCTTGGGAAGGGAGATCCCAGAGCGTTGGGACAGGGGGACAAACGGGAGCATCTTATCAACACCCTTCCTTTGGTAACTGAGATCAACTGAGACCTTTGGTAACCTCCCCAGGGAAGGGAGGGGAATTTGTTCAAGGGACAATGAGTGGCCGATGTGGGACTTGAAGCCACAGCAGGTGCTCACTAAAAAGTCATGATGTGCTATCCGAACCCCAAATGGTGGTGTTTGATCTGGTCAAGACAGCTTTGCAGAGGAAGTGACACTGAGCTGCGAGGAAAACAATGACTGGTGACAAGGAGGCGGTGAGGGGCAGGGAGAGCATTGGAGCAAGGAGCCCCGTGGGTGCCTGGTCGGGTGCTCCCTACCGCTCCTGGGCAGCAGAGGCTTGGGGAAGGGAAGACCTCCCATCTGTCTGTGTTGACCTCTCGTCTAGGGCACGGTGAAGGTGAGTGGCATTACCACTGGCCTTCGGTGGGGGGAAGGCGGTTCTGTGGGCTCTTGGAGCAGTCCTCCCGCTGACCTGGAGCCCAGCTTCTCATGAGCAGAGCCTGCTCCCGAGAGAGGCGTTTCTGCGAAGCCCGGGCAGAAGGGCAGGCTGGAAGGCTTGGCTGTGGCTGGAATACGTAATGGGCCTCATCTGATGTGAGCGCTGAGAAAGTCCAGACAGCTTTCTCGAGACAGGAAAGGACATCGCAGGGACGGTGGGCTCCGTTCGCTGGGAAACTCCCTGTGGCCTCTGGGAGAAAATATTCATCTTTTTCTCAGGCTGTGTACTTTGCATGAGTATAGGCCCTATTCAGGGCCCCGGGCCTCGGGTGTACCATTCATTCCTTTATCAGAACTGGGAGACGACTTGGGTAAAGATCCCCGGAAAGGTGGACATTGATTGTGGTCACCCAGATACACTTTTCAAAATAAATACATGTTCTTTGCAACATAACATCCTAGCAAAAGGATTCCTGTTCTTATACTCTGCTCTCTGGGGAAAAGCAGTGTTCAGGCCATCTAGCGTAATCATGTGCTTACTATAGCTTCGTGAATCCCGCAGAACTCAGGGTGAGTCCAGGACAGCCCAAGAGAGAATGCAGGGCTTAAACCCAGAAGCCAAGCAGAGCCCCCCCTAGTCACTCCCACTTTCCTTTTTTTTTTTTTTTTCCTTTAAAGAGGGCTCCATGCCCAACATGGGGCTTGAACTCATGGGCCCATGACCCTGAGATCAAGAGTCATGTGCTCTACCAACGAAGCCCACCGGGCGCCCCCTCTCCTACCCTCTGAGATGCATTTGGAGGAGGGACTTCTGTGCAAAATGTCTTCCTTTGCATTCGTGAGATTCCTAGGCTCCATGCTGACATGCTACCTCGCTCCTGTGAGAGCCCGCAGATGCTCCCTTCATTCTTCCGCTGTCTCTGGGCCAGGATTTCTCAAAGTGCGTTCCAAGGAGCAGGGGTCCTGCACAATGCTCAGTGACAAAGGGGTTCCGTGGTCATGGTGGTTTGGGAAACGCTGCGTACCAATGCACCCTGCACCTTAGTTCTTGGCTCACATATCTACCGCAGATTTCTTCCCAGACCGCCATCGCCACCACCATCAGCACCTGTCCCCTTACCTGCTTTGTTCCTCACAGTCCCTTCATATCCTGATTTTATATTTATCTGTTGCGTTTCATATTGTCTGTCTCCCCACACTAACAGGGCTTCACACACGAGGGACTTTACCTGTTTGATTCGGTGCCATATCCTTTGTGTCCAGAATGCTGCCTGGTTCAATTAAGCAACGTGTCATCGGACAGTGAGCCCGTGAATACATTAATATTTTCACACCCTCAGGACTCCTCCATAGAGAATCCTGTTTAATTTTATTTAACTCCATATTTTTTTTCATGTTAATTTCCCCTTTTCTTTAAATGCCCAGTTCCTCTCACCACATAGGCCCAGGTCCGGTGCTGGATAGTGATTTGCTGCACGAATGGCCTCTTTGCTGACTGACCCTTATGCACAGCCCATGGAACCAAAATTCCACCAAACATGCTCCAGGACAGGCTGTTTCCTGTCAACCCTCACAACCTCTCGCCACCCATTACAGTATGGTGACCACTCTACTCCTCTGTAAAATCGCCAAGTGTCAGAACCAGAAGGTACATCAGAGAGCATCCGCACCCAGGGCTCTTGGTTTTGTTGTTTTGTTTCGTTCTGTTTTTGTTTAAAGTAAGCTCCAAGCCCAACATGGGGCTTGAACTCACAACCCTGGGATCAAGAGTCACGGGCTCTACCAGCTGAGCCAGCCATCCCTCCCACCCCCCGCCGTGCTCTTGTCTTTTAGAGGGTGAAGTGGAGGCTTTGAGAAAGCAAATGGGCTCCTGTGTCTTATTCAAGTTTTCCTCCTGTGTTCATTTTCTAGGGCTGCTGTTAAAAACGACCACATAAGTCAGTCGTCTGAAATGGGTCTCACTGGGCTAACATCGGGGGGTTGATGGGACTGTTCCTTCTGGAAGCTCTCTCCTTCTGGGGAGAATCTTTGTCCCTGAGTTTTCCAGCTTCTAGAAGCTGCCTGTACTCTTTGCCTTATCGCCCCTTCCTTCCTCTTGAAAGCCAGCCGTGGCCCACTGAGTCTCTCTTGAACCGCATCACTCTGGCTCTGGACCTCCCACCTCTGTCTTTCACTTCTAAGGACTTTTGTGATGACATTGGACCCATCCGGATCAGCCAGAATAATCTCCCCATCATTGCATCCATAACCTCATCACTTCTGCAAAGTCCCCTTTGCCGTGTAAGTTAACATATTCACAGGTCCCAGGGATTAGGATGTGGGCATCTTTGGAGGGGGGTCATTCTGCTGCCACGCCTCCCTTCACACCATCTTCCTCTTGGGACACCCTCGGGCAAACTTCCATTCTCTTCCCCTCCTTGTTGTCCCAGCACTTTCTTTCTTTCTTTTTTTTTCCTCCTTCTTAAAAATTTATTTGTCAGAAAGAGAAGGAGCACAAGCAGGGGGAGCAGCAGGCAGAGGGAGAAGCAGACTCCCCTCCGAGCAGGGAGCCCGATGTAGGACTCAATCTGCAGACTCTGGGATCCTGAGCTGAAGGCAGACGTTTAGGGGACTGAGCCACTCTGGCGTCCTGCCCTAGCACTTTCTGCCACTGCTTCTCATATCACTTGAGAGCTTGTGCTATGTCTGGTGGTGAGGCGAGGCCGTGACTTCCTCATGGGCAGGGCGGTCAGCTCTGTACCTGGCTGTTAGCACCCTCCTAGCACTCGGCTGGGGTGCACCTGCTCCTCCCCCATTTACTACACCAACCCCCTGCTTGCTTTCACTGACCTCATGGGGCCTCCCTGGTGGTTCCGATGTGGTTCCAAACCCCCCAGGTTCCGATGTTTGATTTTGCTTTGCAATCAGTCCTCAAGGAGATCAAGAGACCCCCTCCACAACCAGGTTTTAAGTCTTCTGGCATATTCAAATATGAAAAAATATGCCAACTGATTACAGAAATCATGGATCTGTAAAATATTTTAACCAGCAGGTTAACTCTTTTGGCATCTATAATGCCCTGCTATAGAATTATGAGTTTTGCAAAGGTTTATACTAAAAATACTTTAATTCAGGGTATTGGACTGCCACATACAGTCCTGTCAAAAGTTTCCATTTATGCCCTTTTCTGCGGGGAGAGTCCCGGTCCGAGGAGCCTTCCCATTCATATCCCCAAGCCTCCAGACCTGGTGAGAGGTTATACTCAGAATAAAGGCTGAAGAAAACACTTCTAGGATGCAGTTTAGTACGCAGGATGAGACCCTGGGCAAGTCCCAGTCTTCACCCAAACTGTTGTATCCTTAGCTGTCAGCGAGGGGCTTGGAGCCCATGACTTCGAGGTTCCCTATTCGCCAACATCCTGTTACCTGGGGGGATCTGTGATTGATGCCGCCACCTGGCTTCTGGTTCTAACGTAGCTGAGATAGCGGCTTTGCTTCTGGCCTGAGCCAGTAAGTGATTGCTACACTGTCCTTCCTTTTTGCGGATGTCCTTGCACGTTCCTTCTGCTCGCCACAGTATTCTTAGCCTGGCAGAGTTGTAGAGCGCTGGATGCTGGCACACCAAAGAGACCCCGTCCCGTCTCCCCAACCGAGGTGCAGAGAGAGTGAACTGCCTTCCCCAGGTGTTCAGGTTGGGACTTGAACACCGGCTCCCCTAACTATCTACCCCCTGGTATTTCTGCGATGCCCTGATAGGGCTGGAAGAGCAAGGGAGGTGTGTTCTTTGCAGTGAGTGCATTGGAAAAGTCATGGAAAGCCCTGATTTTTAAGCATCTTGGATGCTTTTAGAAAGAAAACAGGACCCCCCCCCAAATCATAAACAATAGAAAGCAATTTGCATGTTTATGTGTTACATGCTTTTCTGTATCTATGTTCCGTTTTACAATAAAAGCACATTTTAAAAGTCACCAAACTGAATAAAAGGGGTTTGAGTTCTGCAAAGTAGCCAAGAACCCTCTTGGCTACTTTGTTTCTGAGCTCCTTCAGATGGTTCTTATTCCGTCCCCGCTCCCACCCCCTCCCTCCAGCCCTTCTGCTCACCATGGCCCTGCCTTACCCCACAGCACCCATGGCTTGGGCTGGTCCATCCATCCATCCGACCGTCCATCCATCCATCCATCCATCCATTCATTTGCTTGTGCACCCATCATGCCGTTATGATGGTCCTCCTGTATTGAACGCACTGTGTACCCTGGTTGCCTTTAAAGACACACAGTGTGCAATGGTAAAAGCAGCCCAGACTCTGCTGTCCAGCAGAGACCCGGACATCATTGTTGGCAAAGTAAGGGGCCTGTCCTATTTTAGACATGCAGACCCAAACGCAGACAGAAGTCAGGCAGGTAGCAGGAATGGGCGAGGCTAGGGATAAGGTAGCAGGAATGGGCGAGGCCAGGGATAAGGAAGAGGAAGCAGTAGCAACTTGGATGAAATAAGAGAGTCCATGCCCCATCTAAAAGGGACACCTGCCACTGAGCTCCAGCTTACTGGTCCCATGCAGGAGTATGGGCCAGTGGTGCCAGAGAGCCCCTTTTAGTTTTTTCCAGGGAAGTTGGAAATCTTGATTTTTATAAGATATTTCCAAAATGCTTAAAGCATCATATAGGTCAAAGAAAGCATGTCTGAGGGCTGAATTCAGCCTCAGCCACCCGTTTGCAAGCCATGGACCAGAGATTGGTAGATTACACTACAGATCTCCCACGCTGATGCGAAGGGAGGCGGCCACACATAATTTCTTTGTGCCTGGATGTGTATTTCTTTTGTCTCAGTCCAGCCACATATTGTCCCTGGGAGACCGATGGTGCTGGATACCAATAGCCATGAAGGACTGGATCTGTGTGTTATACTCCTGTGTGCCCTCTGCATCAGGACCGTACTGCACTGGGAGGCAAAGGAGTAACCAGCAGTCCCTGCTTACTCTGTACGCAAGGACGGTCACCTTCAATGATACTATGACATCGGTTAGGAAGTAGACTGACCTACAGCCTGTAGGGGAGGCCCCTGGTCTGCGGTTTATGCTTCTAACCTAGTTTGTGCAGGTGAGAGAAATGGAGTCCTGGTGGGTTAGGACATTTGTCTAGAGAACCCCCACTCCCCTGCAGGCCCCAGGCCCAAATTAATGTATTCCTCCAAGCCTTGAACGTCTCTCTCACCCTTTCCTCATTCCCTCCTCCACTGTCCCCTGCTCACCAGGAGGAGATGACAACCAACCGAAGGACAGACCTCAGACCTATCTCACGTACCAGGGGCGGGATTGGGCTTTGGGCAGAAAAGAAGCCCATTATGCCCCAAATCTGTGACCGCAAGGGAGATCGCACCTTGTTGCAGCTGAAGGGAGTACAAAGAAGCACTTGAAGCCAGTGGCACCGGCCTGCTTTTCTTCACTGGAGGGAAAATGAGCCAGTATTCTCCTTGTGCCCTATTCCCACCAGCTCCCCGCTTAACCCCCAAGTTGAGAGGCCCCACTTTTTAGCAGGTTTCTCTGCTGGACACTCCAAGAACATATTAGCATATTTTGCATTAAAAAGGGACTTGGAAAATGAATTAAATGATTGGCAGGGTGTTTCAAAAGGGTTTTCCAAACTACTAGTAATTGTGTGGTTTTCAAATTCACCATTCCTGCCTGCAGTGCCCTGGGCCTGGCAGCCGCTTAATCAGGAAACATTGTACCAAGCAGGGCATATTTATGGCTCATGATACCCAGTGATTGCCTGAACATTACCTGGAGACTTGCTAAAGAGAACCCTGTCCTAGTTTTCCAGTGGAGCTGGCAGTCATTCTCCTTCCTTACAGAGCTGAGATTTACGCCAGTTCAAAATCTCCTTTTATGAGAGGGTCTGGGTCGACCCAGGAACAGTCTGCTGAGGCGCCAGGCAGTGTAGACAGTATCCAGATCTAGACAACAAGCTAACAGAGGTGGATCCTGGGGGAAGGGACCTAGTTGGTCCCTTATGGCCTTGCTCTGGCCATGGAGGCTCTGTGTAGGAGCATGAGTGTAGTGGAAGCTTCTAGAATGTGCTTCAGGAAACATTGCTGTAGTCCAGCCTCTCCATTTTTCATGTGAGGGAGATGAAACCCCAGAAAGACTCTTACTTGCTAAAGGTCCCAGGCCATTTTTACTCTTCCTTAAAAAGTGGGAGTCAGATCCCCTGACTCTAAATCCAGGTTTGTTATGTTTACAGGTATATAGAGAAGAAACAGTAAGCCAGGATGCCTAGCTGTCTGTCGGTAGAACATGGGACTCTTGATCTCGGGGTTCTGGGCTGGAGCCCCCATGTTGGGTGTAAAGATTACTTAAAAATAAAATATTAAAATAAATAAATAAATAAATAATAAAATCTTTAAAAAAAAAAAAAGAAAAAATTAATCAGAAAATAAGGGTGTGGAGTTGGCTAGGATTGGAAGGGGATGATGAGGAAGTCTGAGATGGAGGAACATAGAAATGACAAGCTGTGGGACAGCCTTAGGCCTTTTGGAATAACAGTTGTTATTAACATTATAATTAATCATGATAATGATACTGGTTGCTAACATCTGTGTGCTTTTTTTGTCCCAAGCACTGGGCCAAGTGCCATGCCTGTGTGACCTTGTTTAATCCTCCCAACAGCTCTGTGGACCGACTTAGTACTGCATAGCCCTGTTTTACAGATGAGGAAACTGAGGCTCAGGGATCAAGTAGCCAGACCAAGGTTACCCAGACTTGCCTGCAGCAGCAGAATCTTTAGAAGGAAAGGAGAGAATCCGTAAGTCAAGGACCCAGAAGCCCCCAGCTCCCGGACCGTCTTGAGAACAGACAAAGGAGTGAGGACACCGGAGAGCCCCAGGGGCGCCCAGAGGGTGCCGGCCAAGAGAGCAGAGTGAGAAGCTCGGTGGGGAGAACAGGGGCTCAGTGACCCGGATTCCCACGTCTGTGCAGGAGCAGCTGTGACCCGGGTGTGGAAACGCAGGTCTGGAGCTCAGGAGAGGAAGGGAAGAGAGGTGGCCGGTGTTTTAGGAAGGGAGAGAGAGAGAGTGCCTGGGTAGTTTGTGTGTGTGTGTGTGTGTGTGTGTGTGTCCGTCCTCCTGCAAGCGCACGAACACACACTCAAACACAGACACATCCCCCAGGAGTGACTTGGAAGGGAGAGTGTGTCCTCCAACAGGCTCAGCCAGGCTCATTATGTAGAAAAGGGGAGATGCCTGATCAGCCGCGAACCCAGAACCAGGGAAGACAGGGATGGCCGTGACCCACACTTGGGTCCACTGGTGTGACTAAAGGGATCTCGGGATGTGTCATCCTGTAACCCTCCTTGTCTGAGCGGAGAGCCCCCCACGCTGTGGGGAGATAACTATGTGAGGTGTAACCGTAGGCAGTGCCCTGAGCTGGCCCCGTGGGCTGAGGTGGGCTACAGGACCAAAGAAGGGGGGCGCTGCCTTGAACGGGGGAGTGGGTCATCTCGTCTCGTGTACTCTTCCCTCCCTTTGCTGGGGCTGACGGGTCGTATATGTGAATGGGCTCCTGGATGACTAACTACAGAATTTTCTCCTCGGGAATGCGAGCGCATGGTGGGTCCAGGCTGTACTGCACCTGTGGGCTGCTTTTATTCTACGCAGAGTATCCAGAAACAACAGATGACCATTCATAGAGCCTACAAATTGAGCGTATTGATCTTTTTTAAAGTCACGAAAACACTGCATTTCAGCCCAAAAGTTAGAAAACATTTACTGAACTCTGAGCCAGGAAGTGGATAGAATGTGACACACTATTTAATGATATGATAATAAGGTTAGCGGCTTGTAGGGTGCACTAGGTAAAACAAGGAATATAGAGAGTGCGTGTGTAGGAGAGTAATGTTTTTTAAGGAATCCAGACAGTCCCAAAGGCAGAAAGGTTAACTAGAGTGCCCAAAGTCACACAGCTGGTCAGTGGCTGGGCCGGGATTCCCCACAGAGTATGTCCTCTTAGTCACCCCTATACTACACTGCACAGTGTACCTCATAATATGTTTTAGCTCCACATCTGCAAATCCAAAGTAAGTGGAGTGACTCTGCAAAATTTACACTAAAACAAGGCCTATAACCTTTTTCTCTGATTAAAGGGCCTCAAGAACTCACAACAGTGGTTAGAATTTCTGTACTTTTTTTTTTTTAAAGATTGTATTTATTTGTTTGAGAGAGAGAGAGAAAACGTAGGAGAGGGAGAGGGGGAAGCAGGCTCCCCGCTGAGCAGAGAGCCCGATGTGGGGCTCGATCCCAGGACCCTGAGATCATGACCTAAGCCGAAGGCAGATGCTTAACTACTCAGGCCCCCCAAATTTTGTACTTTTGAACATTTACTTAATGGGTTGATAGCCCCTTTAAAAGGATGTGCATGTACCCACGTTCATATACATCAAAAAACAAGAAAAAGAACAATATGAAAACTCTCCCACTTCATTCTAGGAGCTGGGCAAGAAAGTCTCCCTACTTGAGCTTTCTTGGGGACTCTTAGTCCACTGGGGCTGCTACAGCAAAAACGCTCTAGACCAGATGGCTTGTAAACCACAGAAATGTATTTCTCACCGTTCTGGAGGCGGGCAATCCAAGATCAAGGCTCTGGCGGATTCGGCATGTGGTGAGAGCTCACTTCCTGGTTCACAGATGGCCCTCCTCTTGCTGTCCCCAACGTGGCAGATGGGGTAAGAGGTCTCTCTAGAGTGGCTGGTCTCTCTAAAGAGAGGTCTTGCTCTTTCAGAAGGACACGAATCCCATCCGTAAGAGCTCCAGCCTCATGACCTAATCGTCTTCCATATCCCCACCCCCAAATGCTATCACATTGGGTGTTAGGATTGAACATAGAAATTTTACGGGAACACAGACTTTCAGTAGAGCAGGAACCAAACATCAAAGAGTGGTTCCACCTTCAAGTGCTAAGGAACGTAGGGACAGAAACCAAACATACAAGCAGAGTCATGGGTCAGCCATCACAAGGCAATAGCTCCAGGAATGGAGGGCTCTGAATTTTAAAAATGACAAAAGGATGCAAAATAAAGGACCCTCAGATGGCATTCACCTTGACGGGCTTTCTGCATATAGAAGGTAAGTTTGGAAGGAGGATTGGCATGGACAGATTGTAAAGGGGACTCTGGGGGTGCCGCTCCAGGCTGGGAGACTATGAACACGCCACGTGGAGGGACTCGATCACGTTCCGTTTTGAACACGACTGAACATCCAAAAGAAGGGCACCCGACCTCTCTTCCGGTCACGTCCAATAAGATAGCCACCCCACCCCTGCACCCCGGCGTCCTTCAGAGGCCCCACCCTCCCTTCCAAAATGAGACCCAGTTTACTGAGTCACCCACTGGCCACCTCATTTGCATTTGGTGGTCAGAGCGGGTCAGGGTGTAATTCGGATAAGTTAATTTTGCAAATTCTGAACAGTTCTAGATGAGGAGCGAAGGATGAGAATCTGAGATTTAAAAAATACATTTCAGAAATGCCATCACATTAGAGCGTCCTTTCAGCCCCTTGAGGTGGCCACCAAGTAAACAGCTTAATTTCCATCCCTGTTGGAGGTACAGAAGGCAGCATTCACACTTGCCAGCAGATAAATGTCTCCTGTCTCTAGCGGTGCTTAATGGCTTTTAGTGGAGTTAAGGCTGGGAAGCGAGGGACTGACTTTCTCTTATTGGTAGGACGGAAACACCAGGGAGACCATTTCTTTTCAGACAGATCCTTTCCTTCTCAGATTACCAAGCCACAGCCCAGCCAACTCCTTTTCAGCTCTTTCAGGTAAAATGGAAGACGGAAGCCACCCAGCTGAGGGGCGGTCAGTGGGGGGCTCTGACTTGTGCTGGGCGTGTTGGATTTGTCCACTGAGAGATTTGCATTTCTAATCACAGCCCTGTCCTGGGGTGCTTCAGCCCAGTGGCCGGCTGTGCTCTTTAGCTCTGCATGTATTTAGCTTGCTGGGACCCAGGAAAGAGTCTTCAGCATAAATAAATAGCTGTGTGGAAGGCGAGAAAAGCACTCGGGGTGGGGAGGGGGCTTCCCCAGAGCAGCCCTGGCGAATATTCTATGGCTATCCCTCACGTGCCCTGGGTCCACTTAGGAGAACCTTTTGTTTATTTATTTTTTTAAGATTTTTATTTTTAAAGGAGTCTCTACACCCAGCATGGGGCTCGAACTCACAACCCCAAGATCAAGAGTTGCACGCTCCACCGACGGAGCCACCAAGCACCCCAAGAAACTTATTAAGTGCTGCACTCTTGAGATTTTGAGATTTATTGTCATTTGACTGAAAGGAAGTAACCAGGCATGTCCGTCCCAGCATTAGCTACAGGACAGAAAATTGGGAAAAGAAAAGCGATATCCAACAAGAGGTGAAGGGTGAAATAATTCAACGGTTAAATAAGTTAATGGTTAAATAAGGAGTGGAAACCCACACAAGTCTATTTAGCAGTGTGATTTTTTTTTTCCAAGTGTTAAACGTTAAATGAAATGCAGGATAACGCTGTATGTATCGTTTAAGAAAAAACGTTTCCCATGTAGATGGAAATAGATCAAATGTTAACAGTTAAACCTTAGGCATGGTATCAGAGACGATTATCATATTTCTTCCCTGATTTCTGTATTTCCTACGATGGATTTTCTTCTTTTTTTAAGTAGTAAATATTGAGAATTTATTGGGATTTATTGAGAATATTTTTATTGTGAATTGCTGAGATGGTGCTTTTTGCCTCCTACCCTGGAGGGAGGAACCACACTGTAGAAAATCCCTCGGAAACCCCACTGTCCCAGCACCTGTGGCCAACACAGGGAGGAGCAAACTCATGCCCCTGCAAACTGGTCAGGCTTTGTTCACAAGGGATTTTTTTTTTTTTTTTCCTGACCATAGAAGTTAAATGTCAAAGCAGGATACTATCCTGTGCCCTGTTTGCTTGTTTGCTTTCCTTTTTTTTTTTTTTTTTTTAAAGATTTTATTTATTTATTTGACAGAGAGAAATCACAAGTAGATGGAGAGGCAGGCAGAGAGAGAGAGAGAGGGAAGCAGACTTCCCGCTGAGCAGAGAGCCTGATGCGGGACTCGATCCCAGGACCCTGAGATCATGACCTGAGCCGAAGGCAGCGGCTTAACCCACTGAGCCACCCAGGCGCCCTGCTTTCCTTTTTTATCTCCTGGAACGAGAACATCAGCTTTGCTGCCAGTAGGACCATCCAGGCTCTGCCCCTCCAAGCACTGGGTTGCTCCCAAGACACAGGACGCACGCATGTACCTGATTGCCCTCACCTGTCAAGTCACTCCTCCCCGAGTTCATCGAAACCCTCCTTGAACTTGTTTATATTTTTAGCTGGTATGGCCTCTCGTGCCCAACCAGTTCCATGTGTTTTCCGCCCTCCATGTGAGGTGGCAGAGGCCTGCCCATTGGGCATCCCCCGCCGACCTCCCTCAGACCCCGAGGGGTCCTCCCCTCTTCTGCACATCCAGCATGGGGCCAGCAAAATAAGGACGGTGGTGACACATGCACCCTTCTTAGCAAAGCCCGCCTACAGACAGAATCGATTCGGTAGAACGGACAAACTTGGGGTTGAAAAAGACCTCAGAAATTGTTTAGGCCAGTGCTTTCTGAAAAGTTCACATAATGAGAGTCACTATTTCTAGAAACCAGTGGAAATTGTACGGTACCCAGGATACGGTGGCACTGGATGCCTAAAAATATCATGGGGCCGAATGTGCGCGCGGCGCTCGCGTGTGTGTGTGTGCGTGTGTGTGTGTGTGTGCGCGTGCGGGGGGGGGTATTATGTTTTTTTTTCCTCTGGGCTGGAATTGAATAACAATGGTCACTTTGTTTGGTCAGAAATCCCAGCAGTTATACAAGTGCTTTGTTATTTGTTCATGGAGAAACTAATTAATGTAGGAGAGACAGAATCTTTTAAAAATTTGGCCTATGCAGAAGTTAGACATTGACAGGATTCTGCTGATCTGGGCCAGACCTGTGAGGTGGAGCGGGCAGGAATGTTCCAGCATGCCTGACAGATGCAGAGGTGGGCTGCAGAGCAGCCCGCTGACCCCAACTGAGGAGGCCAGGGCGCCGAGCCTGGGACTATAGTCAGGCCGTCCAGCTCTGAGGCCTGGGCTGCCTCCAGGGCGCCTCATCTGCCTCTCTGTTGCAAACCAGCCCCTGAGATGTGCGTCCTGTACCTAAAGAGACTGTATTCGTGCCTGTTCCAGCAGTGACCATCAAAACGAGGGTCATGTCCATGGCCCTCCTTGATCTTTCAGTCTCTCCTAACTGTGGAAACAGGTCCGGGGTCAGTAGGATATGGTGGGAATGAAGGTAGGCTCTGGACTCCCGACAGCCTCGGTTCAGAGCCTGCCTCCCTCTCTCACCAGTCCAGGATCCCAGCTTTAACTTCCCCGAGCATCAATTTTCCCACCTATAAAATGGGACTAAGGATCTGTGTGAAAGGGCCTTTGTGAGGACTGAACGATGTAATGAGTGATAGAAAAGTGCCAGTCCGTTGCCTTCATAAAGACGAGTCTCTCGTGTCATTGTTATTGTCAGTATTTCGTGGGAGGACCACCGTTAGGACACTGTGCCAGCTTTGAACCCATTTTGCTTCACCAGACCAGTGACCGTTACCCCACTGGCTGTATTGTTTGCTGTATCCTTCAGGGGAAAACAACCCAGTAGCTCCTTGTTCACCCAGTTCCCGTTTCAAAGGCAGCAAAGCAAGGCTGGGATGACCTACGTGACTTACACAAGGTCACACAGCTCACTGGGGCAGAAGAAAAGTGCTAAATCTAGAGCTTTTCACTCCACAGTGCCCTGTTCCCTCTGCAGGCCTGCTGTCATCCTCCAGACCGGGAAAATAGGGAGAAACCAGAGAACAAAAGAACCAGATCCCAAAAACCCTTGCTTGGGTCCCTGAGCATTTGCTGCGGGCCTTCTGCTTCCTTTCTTTTAGTGGCTTTAGATGCCGCCACGGGGTAGGGGGCTGAAGGTTCCTGTCCCACTCTCCACCCTTCCTGCCTTCCCCGGACTGCGCTCCGTAGGAGCCTGAGAACCCCGGGCCGTGGGTGGACGACAGGCACAAGGAAGCCTCCCTACCTGAATCAGCTGCTTTCTGAGATGTCAGACATCCTGGGGCCCCAGAACTGAACGAGGTGAGCGTCACTCCTGCCTTTCCCCGGGCTCACCGGTGGGGAAGGGCAGGCACAGACTGTGAACCGAATCCCAGAGAAATGTGTGCCCCTATGGGTTTGGGGAAGAGCATTCCAAGCGGAGGAAGGGTCTAAGCAAAGACACTAAGGTGTCACCTGACACTTAGCGCGGAGCTCTGCACATCGGTGTGGTCTGGTCGTTCTGAGCATGTTTGCTAGACTGTGAGCCCTTCTAGGCAAGAAATCATAGCGAGTCTCTGTCTTCTTAGCCTCTGTGTTTGTGGGGGCCACTGACTGCTCGGAAGGCACCTTCAGGTGTATGATTTTACTTAACTTGCTCAGTAACTTGGCGAGGTCCGAGCTTCTACCATTTCAGAGATGTGGAAACCGAGGCCTTGGGAGGGTGAGTTGGTGGCCCAACTACTTAGTGATTAAGCCTAAATGTGGGCTCAGATTTGAGGTCTGATTCCAACTCCACCATGAAGCGCACCCTTCCGGCCAACACTCGGGAAAGGGGCCGGGATTCAGGGCTTGACTGAGAGGGAGACACTCCCTGGGAGGGACCCCAGGAGTCCGGGGCTCCGGAGAAAGCACACTGGCTTCCGAGAGGAGGCCCCCGGGGTGGGTCTCTGCTCTGTCAAGTATGAGTTGCAAGGATTTAGAATAGTTCTTTCTCTTTGAGACTCAGTATCCCTGGCCGGAAAGTGAGGAGATGTCAGGAGATCCCTTCTCAGAAATCTGTAGAGCTGGGATCAGAACCTTGGTGTTCAGCACTTTCTTCTTCCCTGTCCCCAGCCCCTCCCCTCCCCACCCCCCAGTCTGGAGTTTCCTCCAGCCCCTGTGCTTTCCTGTCCCTAACCCCCAGCTCAGTGGAATTACCCCAGGGAGCATGTTAAAATGCCAAACATCAAGCTCCATCCCAGGAACTGATGATCCCTGGGAGATGGGCCTGGGAACCTCCATTTCTCCCCTAACCACCCGTGGGGAATTCTGATCACCAGCCAGACTTCGCAATTCGTGCCCAAGCTCCATGATCCTCAACCTTCTGCTGGGGGGAGGGGGCAGTCGTACAATGACTGAGCCCCACCCGCAGAATTTCAGATTTAGTAGTTGACGAGTTGGACCCACCAATTTGCATTTTTTAACAAATTCCCAGGTGCTGCGGGGCCACACTTGGAGAACCACTGCCCTTGTTCGTTCCTGAGCGCCCAGCTGTCAGCCAGAATGAGTCCTGTCAGTGCATGGACTTCTTTTTTTTTTTTTTTTTTAACAGAAACCTTCAGAATGATTTAGATAATTATAGGAGCAGCTGCGGTTCGCTCTGATGAACGCTACTGGCCCGGCTCGCTGCTCGATGTCTACACTCGGTTTCTCGTTCAGGATTCGAAGATCCATTAGATGGCTACTCTGAGACTGTACATACCACCAATGCAATCAGGGCTTTCTAGAGCAACGTTCCAGCTGCTTTGCTTACCCCATGGGGCCTCTCTGTACTGGCTCGGCCACGAGTGGTTCTATTATGGGCATCTCGAGCCAGGTTCAAGGAGGTTCACCAGGCAGGTTGGGGGTGGTACTTCTGGCTGGAGGAGCCTTTCATTACTTCTGCTGCTGGCCTAGGGCCCACACCGCGGGACAGCACAGCTGCCCCTCCTCTCATCATGAAGCCCACTTCTAGAGGACCCCTTGTGTCCCCAGGGAACGTTGCATCGGTAGCTCTTGGTGCTCCCTGGGTTAAAAATAGGGGTCTACTGTGGGATCTTGGACGACCCCAAACCTGGTGGGGTTCTGCCTGGTTTCTCATCTGGCTGGTGTTCTGTTTGCTTGTAAGGGTCTTAGAAAAGGACATTTGGTGTGGGATCCCAGGAAATATTCATCAGATACAGTGGACAAAGTTGTGTCATGACTTAAACTCTGGTGCATCTGGGACTTTCTTTCCCTCTAATGTGTGACAGTTTGTCCACTGTTTAATAGGAAGCTCCCAGATTTGGGAAGAAATACAAGATGGAGTAATTAGAGAGGAAATACAGTGACCATAAGGGCTTTTTCTAGACTTAGGTCTCTGTTCTCACCAGTGATCAACACACCACACACACACACACACACACACACACTTCATGCTTCTGTGTGTGGTTTGTTGGATTCCCCTCTCCGCCCCCTCCCCCGAAGTTATTTTTATATCGGGCAGGGATCTCAGGAAGTTATCCAAGCCATTAATACCTTTCCTGCAATATCTCCTACTTCCCCTACCTGTGCTCTTCTCTCTATGAAGAAAAGAAAGGAAGAAGGGCAGGAAAGAAGGAACAGCTCTCAGACGCTGACCCCGCAGGGTGGGCCAGAGATCTCCGACGCCACGGAGTCATTCAGTTATCCTTTCTGTTTTAGAAGGATAGACAGGAACCCTTGAAGCCAGGTTGGTGCAGTAAGCTGACAGTGGACTTGGCATTGAAAGTAACAGCTCTAGTCCCAGATCTGCCACGGAACCATGCCACCTTCTCCAAGCTCCACGCGGCCGGTGTGACCTGCCCAGTCGGGTCAAAGAAAAGAGTTGGAAGATGTAAGAGCATCCCTCCCATCTGGGAGCTGGAAGGGATTCTAGAAATCTAGATGTTTTACTTTACCAACAAGCACACAAGGCCCAGAGGCTGTAGAGCACCTTCTGGGTGGAAGAGAAGGCCTGGGAGAGGAAGCAGGCTCTGGCCGTGCTTGCTGTCTCCTTCTGGATGGTTGCTTTGCTGCCGCTGAGCGAAGTAAGCAGAGAAGCGGGAGGAGGACTCTGGGAGTCTCTGGCCAGAGCACCTTGGTGAGCTTTCGAAACAAGGCTTGGTGACAGATTAGTCTGGTTTTCTTTGTGTGTGTGAGCGTCTCTCTCGTTTCTGTCTGTCTCTCTCTCACACAGACATGTCTAGCAAAAAGGCATGCTCTTTTTGCTCTTCACAGGAGAGAATTACACTCTTTTTCACGGATCCTGGGGAAACCTGCGGGGCATTATCTAACTTGGCAAGTTATTTCATAAGACATGAAGGAGGGACGCTTCAAGTTAAGGAGAACTTCTGCCCAAACTCCTTTGTGTCTGTGGGCTTGTGGCCTTGGACTTGCCCAAAGCCCCAGCCCCCTATTATCCCTGTTCCCCTCCCACAAATATACACACTCCTGGTCCTGCCGCCCCCAGACACACAGAGAGTAGAACTGAAGACCACAGGCTATTGAAACAGCCAGAGGGGAGCACCTGGATGGCTTCGTTGGTTGAGCAACAGGCTTTGGATTTGGGCTCAGGTCATGAGCTCGCAGTCGTGAAATGGAGCCCTGCATTGGGCTCCGTGCTCAGCTCAGAATCTGCTTGAAATTCTCTCTCCCTCTGCCCCTCCCCCCACCACTCACACATCCCCCCTCCAGCCCCCGCCCCCCCAAAAAACTCTTTTTTCTCACTAGCTCTTGTTTCTCACTAGCTCACTAGCAGTGTGACCTTGGGCAAGTTACTTACCCTGCCTGAGTCGCAGGCTTCCCCATCTGCATGATAATAAGAGCCCGTAACATTGACGTGAAGCTTGACCTTTGCAACGGAGAAGCATGGAAAGGGCTTCATCCGGGGATGGACACCAAGTAGCAGCTCGGTAAACATTATCAGCCACTGTGACACATGTTAGAGGGACATTGAAGGTCATGTGATGGCTGTATCATTTTCATAAGGGAATTGACTGGTTTATCATTTCAATGAGATCTCACTAGGCCTCCAGCAATCTGGCTGCATAGTTAAAAGTCTAATTTTCCACCCAGGGAAGAACAAATATCATCCAAGTGTTAAGCACTCTGTAGCCGAGCTGTTATCTTTGAACACCGAGATGCTCTCGTGGTAGCTTTCAGTACTGCCTTATGTGCATAAATACCCCTCTGCCCGAAAAGGATATAAAATTCTAAACAATGAAAAGGTACTGATACAACGGAACTGGAAACCATGAAAACAGGAGTAAAAACACAAAAGCCCAATTGTCAGGGGGAGAGAGGTTCTGTGATGCTCTACTTTCTAGTTTACAAAACACGTTTTTATAATCCTGATGTCTGGTGGACTCCCAGCCGGCCTGGAAGGTCAATGTCACATCCGTCACCCATTCCGCAGGCAAGGAAATGGGGTCTCAGGAGGAGAGCCACTGTGTGAGAATGACACACAGTCAGACAGCAGCCACATGCCCCGGGGCCTTGTGGGACCTGGTAAAGGAATGTGGACTGTCCTGAGTTCAGAGGAAGGCCTTCAAAGGCGGACGCTGGAGAGCGTTGCAATCTGCACCCTTCTAGATCTCTCGGTGTGGGGAGAAGGAGCATGAGTGGCAAGAGGACGGTCACTCGGAAGGTGGCTGGGGAAAGTCAGACGAGAGAGGAGGTGTTCACAGAGAGGAAGAGAAGGGGGTGGGTTGGAGACATGGAGGTCACCAGCCAGGCTGACAGTAGACTAGGTGAGGACGCTGGTGGCGAGGGGAGAACCAAAGATGGCGCCCAACTCCGGGGTGGGCTGGCGGGCGGTGGATGACGGGACATCCACGGGAACAGGTTTCGGAGCTGGAGGGGGAAGGGAGTCCGGAGATCCATTTGCATTTATTTTGGGGAAGGAGGATCCATTTCCCCAAACACGCGGTCCTCTGATGGCAAAGAGCCGGTCGGTCGTATTCACTTGCTCCTGGGTGTTGAATAAATGCTTTCAGTGAGCAGGGTGAGCTCGGGCCCTTCCCCAGCAGCCTGTCTGTAAAGAATGCTGCCCCTGGCAAGGCTCTGTGTTCCTTCTGCCGCCAGGGAACCAGGGAACCATTCATGACCCCTTCTCAGAACATTGGGCCTGATACAAGAAACAAACAAAAAACCCCAATGTCCTACCTTCTCATGTTTCAGGCTTTCGGTAACTTTTTCTTTTGCCAATCTCCATGGGATCTTTCCTCAGCTAACATTTGAAAGTGATTCTTTTTTTTTTTTTTTTTTTCTTTTAATGTTGCACTCAGGCCTTAAATAACCTTTACCTGTGGTGGCTCATTGAATAGAGGAAACCTGGTAAAATTATAATAACATCAACAACGATAACAAGCTTTTGTAGCCGTCCATTTAATTAAAAGACCTCGCTATTTTATGTGAGTCTTAAGAAAATCTCTGAGGTAAGACACGTGGTGTGTTCAGCTCTGTGTGAGAGGCCGGAGAATGCGGTACCCAAGCGCATGGACAATTGTAGTGATAGTAGTAGCAGTAAATTAAGAGTTAAAGCAGGAATTCCTGGGTGGCTCAGTCGGTTAAGCGTCTGCCTTCGGCTCAGGTCTCGATCTTGAGGTCCTAGGATCGAGCCTTGCGTCAGACTCCCTGCTCCGCGGGAAGCCTGCTTCTCCCCCTCGTTCTTCCTCTGCTGCTGTCCTTGCTCATTCTCTCTCTCTCTCTCTCCCTCTCAAGTAAATAAATAAAATCTTTTTAAAAAATGGAGTTGAGGCATTCAGAACAGGGTCTGATGCATGAGCATGAGCTGTTGTTTTTATGATTAGTTTCTAGATGGAGAGACTGAGGCACCGTGAGCTTGTGACATACACACTCAGTAGCAGAGCGGGCTCCCTCGTGTGTATGCTGGATGCCACTCTCTAAAGGAATCTGTGTTCCAAAGTGATATTCAGTTGGATTGAGGGGCTGGTGCCAGGACTGGGTCCCCATGAAATTCGTTGCCACAGCCCTCCCTTGCAAGTCCGTCTTCTATCTGAGGCGGGGAGCACACCACCCCGGACAGCCCAGATCCTGTCCTCTCCCCACTACCTTTGCTCCCGGAGCCCTCCCCTCTGCCCACCATCCTTCACTCTTCCCCATTCTCTGAAGTAGAGCTCAAGCCCCGCCCCCACCCGCCTGGCACTCTTCTCCGATGCGCTTCTGCAGGGAAACCGTCATGGGTACCACGCAGAGGCATGTGACCTCCTCACCCAGGTGACTCGTCACCTGTATGTCTTGGCTCCCCCTGTTGGGTAGATGGACACAGAGGCTTTGTCTTGTACTTTGTGACTCTCCTTGCTCTGTGTTCCTGGCCCAGTGCCAAGCCCAGAGCAGGTGCCATGACATCCTGTCACTGATTTCTAAAAAATAATCACCATAATCATCCCTAGAACCCAGCTTTGCAAAGGGGTGATGTACCCATCCAAGTTGTTCCCTTGGGGAAGCTTGTTTCAAAGGGGGTGCCATGGCTCAGAATCCCAGGCCTCCCGAAGTTCCCACCACTGCTTGTTGGCCAGGCAGTGTCCTTTGAAGATGGTTCTACCTGTCCCATCCGTGGAACCAGGAACGTGACTTCCCCCAGAAACGCAGTTACAGGGGCGGGGTGGGGGTGGGAGAAACGGGTGTTGAGAATAAGAGCCAATGATCTAATAATGTGCCCGGTTTCCTTTTTGCCTAATAACCTGCCCGTGAAGACAGCTCCAGAAAAGGGCTTCCAAATGTGGCTCAAGCAAGGGTCACATCACTGAGCTAAATATAAAAAGGTTTGCCACGGGGACCTTGTTGAAACAAAGGTTCACTTTGGGCTGAGTCAGTTCAGCAAGTGTGGTTAAAATTTGTCCGCAAAGAGGAATGAAGAAGTGAGTGAGCCTTCGGGTAAAAGCTCATTATCTCCCAGCCAAACTGTGTGTCATTATATTTGTGTACATGTGTGCCTTCCGTGGAGGGACAGCCCCCCCCCCCAAAATAGACAGTCCTGCTTTGAAGCAGACATAACGCTCATTCCTTTGCCTTTCGCTGTCCTTCCCTGGCCCCCGAATTTGTTTCAACCCAGTGACTCCCTCCACTGACCTGAACTTAATTATTTTATTCTTCATAAAGAGAACACCTCCCCCTGCCCCGATTCCCACCCCACCCCCCAAATGAACTGACCTCTCCTCATTAAGTGTCCTAACAACCCGGTTTTGTGTGGGAAGAGATGTGGACTCTTTTCGCAGGCCCCACTGCCTGATCTCTGTTAAAATGATGAAAATTTGACAAGGCAAGGTGAGGGGGGTGGAGGAGGCTGGGGAGGATGTTTTTTCCCTGGATCCCCGATATTTGTTTTTTGTTCAGTAAAACATTTTCCTGGGCGTCGGAGGGAGAGGAAATGGACGATCTCTGTTTCTTCAGAGACCGACACCAGCTGGCTGTGCGCACTGCCCTAGCCCTCTCCTCTCTCCATCCTTGTCCTCGCAGCCGGGGTGGGGCTGGAGCCAAGCAATTTCCAGTGCGTGTATCACGGGGAGAGGAGGCCGTTTAGAAGCTCAGAATGGCCACAGTTCCCGAACGATAGTTAGGAATCCTGAGGTCCCACAGAAGCGTGTTTACTGCGGCAGCTGCCCCACCAGGGTCCCGTCGTAGCCGCTCCCAGGGGGCCCCCAGCAGCTGTGAACTGAAATCACCAGCTTGGACAGAATTCCCAGCAAAGCCCCTGGTCTGAGTGGTGGCTGCCAGGAAGTCGTGGAGTCGCTGGACGGGGGCCTTTCTGTGGTTTTCGAGATGCAGAGGTGGGGATCATGAATGGGAAAGGCATGTGGCCTCCCGGCGAGGGGCCCCCAGGGAACCCGGTACTGCCTTTCCGCAGCTCTGCTCCTCGGCTTGTCCTCGTGGCTCTGAGTTCCACTTCCTCCCTGGAGACGCAGGGGTTAACTGTACCTACCTACTGAGTGAGTAGCTCTGGAGCGGACATTTCCAGCTCTGCGGCTCACTCGCTGTGTGACTCTGGGCAAGTTACTTGGCCTCTCTGTGCCTGGTTTTCCTTTGTGTATTAGTTTCCTGTAGTTGCTGTAACACATGACCACAAATTTGGCAGTTTCACAAACAGGAACTTCCCCTCTCACAGTCCCGGAGTTCATGAAGCCAATGTCAGCAAGGCCATGCTCCCTCTGGAGGCTCTAGGAGAAATTTTTTCCTTGCTTCTTCCAGCTTCTAGAGGCCACTGGCATTCCTTGTGGCTACATCACTCCAAGCCCTGGCTCCGTCTCCCCATCATCTCCTCTTCTCTGTGTCTCTCTCCTGGGTGTCTCGTGAAGATGCTTGTCAGTGGATTAGAGCCCGTCTGGGGATTATCCAGGATAATCTCATTCGGAGACCCTTCATGACGCCTGCAAAGACTCTTTCCAAATAAGGCCACGTTCACAGATTCTGGGCACGAGGACATGGAGGTCTTGTTTGGAGGGGCACGATTCCACCCACCGGGAATGACTTCCTTCAGCCAGGGCCCAGCACGCACACACACTCCCCGTTTGCTCCGTCGTCATCCTCGCGGAACCACCGTGGCCTTCAGGGGCGCCCTTCCTGTTGCGGTGTGCGGGAACGGCGCGGGGCAGCCGTTTGGGTGGGGCCACCGTCCCCCGGTTCAGGCCCCCATCACCTCTCTGGTGTACCACTGCCATCCTGTTGGCTGTCTTCCCGGTGTCGTCTCGTCTCGGGACCACTGCCCTTCCGCCACTTCCTGCACACACCCCACGCCTGTTGACTCTCCCCACAGCCGCTTTTTTACAACCACAGGCCAGATTCTGCCAGTCGCCTGTCCCCAGCCCTCCGCTCGTTCCCCTGTCCCACTCAGAGCAGAAACCAGAGTCCTTGCAGGCACCCACGAGGCTCCACGTGACTGCGTGGCCTCTGCCCCTAGGCCTTCTGGCTCAGCCTGAAATGCAACACACACACACACCCACACACACACGCCCTTGCATTTGCTCTTGCGCTTGCTCAGTCTAGAACACTCTTTCCCAGCTGTCTGGGGTTTTCTCCCTGGGTTCCTTGAGCTTCTGCTTAAAAGACACTCCCTCAAAGGGTCTTCGCTGATGCCGGAAGGGTCAGAGCCGAGCTGGCACTGCCATACATCCCCATTCCCTGACCCCGGCTTGTCTTCAAAGCACACGGTGCGCTTGGCATTGTCCACTTATCTGCTTGTTGAATTGCTGACTTTCCCCCCCTTACATGCAGCTCCGCAAAGGAGGGAGCGGGGTCCCTGCCGATTCCTGGCCCCCGCTCCTGTTAGGGGCATGATCAATGTTTCCCGGGTGATGGGGATTATTATGGGCTGGGCTCTGCCTTTGCGTTCATGACCGCGTATCTCCCAACAACCAAGGACAGCAGCGTGGTTATACTGTTACTTGCCGGAGGGGCAGAGGGAGTAAATCAATGTCCCCCAGCAACCCCACTGGTAGGGGTTGGCGGTAGGATCAGAGCTGACTAGTCTTACTCCAGAACCCACTTTCTGTATCACCATCTGCCATGAGGCAGAAATGCCAGACTAGGGGAGGGACCTTCGGGAGCTGGCGTGTGCTACGCTGCAAGTACCAGAATGACCGTAGCCGAGCCCTCACCGAGCAGATGGCTCTGGATTGCTTTGGGTCGCCCTCTTGTTTAATTTCTCAAACTTTGAGAACCATTTGTGCTGTCTCCCTGGGTGGCAGAATGTGAGGTGGTAAGAAGGGTGTCTGTGCAGTACCGTTGCTCTGCTCCACTACTGTCAGATTTGGGTGGCCTGGAATGTTCCAGAAATGGGGCACGCGTGAATGTGTCCTTTATTCCAAAACAGGTCAGTCGGTTTTACTGCCTTCAGTAAACATGGCGTATTGATTAGAATCAAATATTTTGGTGAGGGGCCATGCAAACAGTACATTTCCAACTCTATGGCTCAGATACCCCGTGGCCTTAGTTAAAAATAGTGGCCCTCCTCCCAGGTGCGAGGCACATGCCAAGCTTTATACTTACTGACTCACTTAGTTGCTCAAACTACTCTTGGGAGTAAGCACTCTTAAGAACCCCAGTTAATCCTAGCCAGAGAGACATAGAGATGTCCAATAACTTGGCCGAAGTCACACAGCTAATAAAAGGCAGAGCCTGGATGTGAACTCAGGTCATCTCTCTCCTGAGGATGAGACTTAAGCAGCTCTCTTCCATGACTCAGCTTCAGCTGTAAATTGTGGGGAGTGCATTCAGTCCTCTTTCTAGCTTGAAAAATCTATGTTTTTGAGGCTGAGACTCGGAGTAGTTTAGAGTCATTGATGTGCGTGGAAAAGGCTCGGTGAATGGGCACGAGGCAGGGCTGAGCCAAGGAGCTCGCAGGGCTGTCTCCAAGATGCGGGCTCCCTGCTTGCACCTTGTGGTCTTGGCCTCTGCTCCTTTTCTGGCCTTGATGGTTCGCAGAAATAAGAGCCCGCAGGTGCATATCCCTGTGGCCACCTGCCCCTTCCCCCTCTCCCCTCCCCCGACATCTTTCCCCTCTGCATGGGAAAAGGAAAATGAAACCCTTATGGTTGCCTGGTATTAACTTCAAAGCAGCCTCGCATCTCTTTTCTTGTGTTATTCACACAGAAACCCTGTGTGGACAGGGAGGGAGAGTCCCATTTTACAGATGAGAAAACAGAGGTTGAGAAAGCTGATCTTGAGGTCCCATTCCCTCCTCCTGCCTCCTACGAGTGTTTCCTGGGTCCTTCCTCGGGGATTTTCCTACTTTACTGTAATCATCTTAGTAGATACCTTTGATCGCTCCCAGCTGCCTCCCGCACTGCTGCCACTACTAGGTTAGGAATTAATACCCATCACAAAAATAGTCATCTTCCATCGGTGCCCTCAGTGGGTCAGGAACTGCGCTGGGGGTGTGCCTATTTTGTTTGCCCCTACCCCCCCCCATACCTCCTTGAGATGTAGAGCATTATGGTGCCCATTTTACAGATGAGGTGCCTGAGGCCACACAGCCCCAAGATGACACACCGTCGCGGAGCAAGGAAGTGTTAAACCCAGCATCTGTACGGGTTAGCACAGGGTGTCCGAGGTCCCCTTCCTGATGGAAGCCTTGGGGGGACTCCTGGTCATGATTCCTGGATGGGGCAACATCCAGTCTCCTTTGGTGTGATGTGTAGAGCGCCCCCCTCCCCACCGCCCCAGCACTCTTGCCTCTGCCTCTCCGGCCCACAGAGCAGCTCCGCTAACTTCATTGGCAGCCACTCTCCACCACCTGCTGCTCTCTGCTCAGGCCATGCCCTTCCTCCGGACCTCTCCCCTCTGCTCCCTTCCCTGGAATTCACACTCCCTCCCGCCCATCCCTCCGTGAGCAGGCCATGGCCGCCATCTTAGCGCAGCCTCCTCCGTGCAGACCCACCGTCTTCGGCACCCCTCTCCCCACCCAAGCACCGCTCCGTCCCAGGGCACCCTGAACCTCTCCCCATTCTGGCACAGCTCGTGGGGTGTCACCGGCACCTAAGGCAGCCTGTGGAGAGATCCGAGGGACATAGGACAGCAGGTTGAAGAGCCTGACATCTGAGGGGCCCTCAAAGACCAGTGTGGCTTTTATGGAAGAGGTGGAAAATGTATACCTTGCCAAAGGGCATTCTGATTCCTCACTGTTTGTTCGTTTCAGATTTTATTCATTTATTTGACAGAGAGAGAGATGGCAAGAGAGTGTACACAAGCAGGGGAAGCAGGAGAGGGAGAAACAGACTTCCCGCTGAGCGGGGAACACAAGTGGGGCTCGATCCCACGACCCTGGGATCATGACCTGAACCGATCTGAGCCGAGGGCAGATGCTTAATGACTGAGCCACCCAGGTGCGCCTGATTCCTCATGGTTTTTTAAAACGCCATGCCAGCCCAACAAAACAACTCTGTGGCTATTCGAACTGAGCCCCGAGTCACCAGTAGGAGACTCTTGGGAGCCCCTCAGGATTCTTGTGCTTTACTACATTGTCAGTGCTTAAATGAGGAAGGGAGTTAGGAAGGAAGAATTTACCTTCTCAGGCTGCTGTGACCCAGACCCGGGTAGCTTAGACAACAGAAACCTTTTCTTCTCACAGTCCTGGAGGCTAGAAGTCCGAGATCAAGGTTCCAGACAATTCTGTGTCTGGGAGGACCCCCTTCCTCACCTGCAGACAGCTGCATCCTGCCGTGTCCTCACACTGGCCTGTCCTCAGACACACACGTGGAAAGAGACAGCCACCTCTCTGGTGTCTCTTCTTGCAAGGCTGCGAATTCCATGGGGTTGGGGCCCCGTCGTGAGGACCTCATTTCACCTCCATTATAGAGCTCCCGTCTCCAGAGACAGTCACACTGGGGTTAGGCGTTCGATATATGAATGGGGGGGGAGGGAGAGGCAGAGGGAGCTAAACATTCAGTCTCTAACACAGAGCATTCCAGATCATTTGCCCCACATATGGGATTCTGGAAACCCTGAAGGCAAGCAGCAGAGTCCAGTGGTTAAAGGCATGGGCTTTCTTATCAGAGAGAGAAGTTCAAGCTTGAAACCTCACGCGGGCACTCCAAGTGGCTTTGGACAGCCTACCCAGGTTCTCCGAGCCTCAAGTTCCAGATTGTAAAAGGGGGACACAACCACGAAGTGTGTGTTTGAGGATGAACTGAGATGAGTGCCTGTCCGTCATGCCTGCCTGTTAACTGAGCACGTACTCTGTTCCGGGCGTTCCGCTGGATGCAAGGCAGGGTGCGCAGAGCCCTTGTCCTCGTGCTTCCTGGAAGAGCCAGGTAGTGAACAAGTGAATCTGGGATCTGATGACACACAGGTTATGATCACTTGCGGAGGGGGCATGGGCTATCAGGAAATAAATCAGGCAGCAGAAGAACGGCAGCAGGGGAAGGAAGCCCTCCCCGGGGAGGCAACTTTGTCACGAAGCCCAGAGCCTCCGGTCAGAGGTGCAGTGGCGGGAAAAGCAAGCACAAAGGCCTGCAGGTGGGCTCGCTCGGTGACGGCGCAAGCTGGTGACACTCGCCCGATAGCTGTGCTTACTCTGGCCGTGGCCCTACCCCCAGGGTCCACCTCCCGTGTGGGGACGCAGGGCCTCTGCCCAGCCCTCCAGGGTGCCGTGCCCACCCGCCCGGCCTTCGGAGGAGGGCAGCTCAGCGAAGGTCGGCGTGCTCAGGAGGGCCCGCTGGTGCAGGGACGAGGGCGGCGGAGGAGGCTGTGTGGGGAGGTAGGGAGGCCGGCATTCCCGGGGAGGGGGGCTTTGGTTGAAGAGCCTGACATCTGAGGGGCCTTCGAAGACCACTCAGGCCAGACTCAGGTCTGAGAGAAATGCCCCAGGCGCCGTGTGGATGACCTCCGTGAGGGCTGACAAGGGCAGCCGCGGCCTCCATTGTCACAGCCGGCTGGGCAGGCTGTCAGCTCGAGAGAATGAGCTCCCCACTCAAGATGTAAGGCCCTGGGCGGAAATCCAGCTTTGTGAGTCACAACCAGATGCACATCTTGTCAGAGAAAACCATGGCCGCGGCGAACTGGTCATGGTTTCCTGGAAACTTCCTGAGTGTCGGGGGAGGGGCGCTCCAAGGATGGGTGCCAGCCGCGGCTGAGAGAGGAGGATGTGCTGGGGGGGGCTGGGCCCAGGCTGGCGGCCTGGAGCTGTGCCTCACGGGGTGTAGGGCTGAGCCTTCCAGGGCCCCCCACCCCAGGGGAGTCAGAGCCTGAGGCCAGCGGACTAGCTGAGGCCCATTCGGGGGGTCTCCGTCTCCCCTCCCACACAGCATGCCCCACGTGTGGGTGCGGGAAGAGCAGCTGTGCTAGGAGAGGGGCTCCTTGAGTCCTCAACCCACCAACCTGGATTCAAATCCAGGGACTTCTGCGAACACAGCGTCTCTGGCCCTCAGTTCCCTTGCCTGCAAAGTAATGGGATAAATTGGGAGCTCTCCAAGGTTCCACCCAGCTGGAATATTCCAGCACTTCTTCATTTCCCTCCCTGTAGATAAAAGAAACTGAAGCCCGAGAGCCAGGGGGTCGCTCAGAGCCAGCGCCGTCGCAGGTGGGTCTGGAGCTCCTGCTCTGGCCAGATCTGCACCCCTCCACCCTTTCTCCAATGTCCCGCCTTCTCTTCCCAATCTTCTCGTCCTGGTGGCCTCTTTCCCTCTGCTCTTTCTGCCTGTGCTTCCAGCCTGCCAGACGGCCTGCAGCCACCCCAAGAAAGATGTTCCCACCCTGGGGTGGTAGGTCACAAATCAGAACCAGGATAGGAACTCCCAGGGCCATCCAGCCACCTGTGTGCACTCGCTGGTAGTAAGCGGGCGGGACCTTGTCCTGCCACCTCCCGCCTGGATCCCACACATCTTCACATCCTTCAACCCAGCCAAATAACACCTCCCCCAGGAAGCCCTCCCGGATCACTCCAGCCAGAGTTACCACCTTACCAAGACTTTGCCACCCGCACCACTTTACAACCCCGCTGTTGGCATTCTCACTTACTTTTGTCGTAATTATTTGTGCATACATCTTAGCTCCTCAGTGCAATTCCAAACTCAGTGAAATCAGTAACCAAATTGCCTACCAACAGCCTCCCTTCGACATCTGGTGCAGTGTTTGTATTCTAAGTGTTGGGTAGACAATTGTGGAATAAATGGAGCTTTCTTTCTTCATTGCAGAAGGGTTCTTTCCCTTCAGAATGAATGGCTGGGCGTGTCAGAGCATCTGCTCTAGAGCGAGATCAGGTTGAATCTTAGCTCTGCCATCTGCACGCTCCGAGACCTGGAACGAGTTACTCACGCTTCTGTACCTCAGTTTCCTCTCTTGTAAAAGGAGGCTCGTTGTAATCACCCCACCCACCTGGGTGACCATGAAGATTAAACTAGTCCTGCATGGAAAGGGCTCGATAGAGTGCCCAGCACAGACTTGAGTCAATAAATGAAGTTGTTAAATTTCAGGGATCCTATATGCAAATTTTTATTTGATGTTTTGGGATCTATGTGACACTGCCTTGCAGAATTGGCGCCTGGCTTGAGTTAGGTGCTAAATCCTTTTTAATCCTTGTATCCTTTTGAACCTGCTTTGGATATTTGATGCCCACTGTAGAAGGTCCCCCAGGCCCCTGGAGTAGGAGCGGGGGTGGGGGGGGCCAGAGCCGGTGGGACGGCTCGCCAGCCTGGGACTAGCATACGTGAAGCGCTTTTATTCAATTCATGTGACTCGACAAATTTGGAATGTGTTAGGGAGTTTTTCCAGCTATGAGTCAGTACATTTATGCTCTCTCACACACATAAAAAAATTTAAAACGAAAAAGAGTTTAGCGAGAATCATTTATGAGTGCAAAGTGGAAATCTGTGGAAATTTTATTTTGACCCTGAAGGCAAGTCATACTTAAGAATTTAATAAAGGGCTCCAAACAGGATGCAGTGGAGAAAAAAAACACAGCTCGCTGCCTTTTCCTTGTATATTCTCAGCCACTGTGTTGCACAGACGAGGGTCTAATTTGCATGGCTTTATTAAGCACCTCCTGAATACCCAGATTTGTGCTAAATCTGGTGGGGGGGAAAAAGGGGAGCCGAACCAGCATTTATTAACTGCATGTATGTGCTTAATAATAATCAAGGCAGGAGGGGAAGAAAGCTGTCTTGAAGGTCAGGAGGCAGTGTGGGAGAAAATGGAAGAATTGTATTCAGACACATGCGTTCAAGCTCCTACATTCATAATATCATCTAATCCCCATCATGTCCATTTTTTGGATGACAAAACTAAGGCTCAGAGGACGTAAAGTATTTTGTCTGTGGACACAAAACTCGTAAATGGTAGAAAAGCATTATCTAAACCGGGTCTACCAGTTTCCCTCTGAGGGTTAAATTTAATGTCCGCAGGAGCTGTGTTTCCCACCGGGACATGATGATGGGGAGGCAGACATCCCCTCCCCGTTCTAGGAGACCATGTCTGCCGATGGTAACCCTGTACTGCTTTCCTACAGACCAGTCTCTTCAACCACCTTCTGCCACTCGCTGTTAAGTCCTGCCTGTCAGGGATTATCCAGAACCTGCTTCTCATTCAGGCTGATCCTCTTTGCTGTTGTTGTTTATTTTAAGTAAAGAAACCACCGCCCGCCCAGAGGGCTTGTGTTTCCAGCTCACTTTCCTCTCTTTTGCAAGGGCTCATTTTCATAGACTCCCAATCTCCAGGGAGCTGTGTTTTTCCCTCTGAAACATGAGCTGTAATCAAAGGTGTAGTCGTCCCCAACATCTGCCAGCAGCCACCGGAGCCAGGGTTCCCCTGAGGTCTGACAGAAGGAGGCTCAGGCCAGGTGCCCCCGGGGACAATTGTGCCCTACACAAATCAGATTGCCCTGTGGTTGGCCTTTGTAAAGATGGCAGGGTCCCAGGGATGGCTCTCTGACTGCTGGAGGATGGGGTGGGGGGGGCGTCAGCAGGATTCCACTGACCACTCAACAATGACTTTTGAGAGCTGCCATGTGTCAGGTCCTGCAGACACGGAGCTCCCAGCTCTTTGGCGCGTTCCCATCACTCACGGGTAGAAGGACCCGATGTCTTAAAATGCCTGCAAGTCCCTGAAAGATCTGGTGCTTGCTCTTTCTTTGGCCTGCTTGGCTACGGGGACTCCAGCTGGCTTCCGGTGTCTGTATCCAGCAGGGACCCCCCCCCCAGCTTTTTCTTTGCCTTTCAGATCCGCCCCCCTCTGCCGTATTCCCAGGGGCCCCTCCTGGTGAGCTTGCCACCATGGCCATGTGCCACGATTGGCACAGTAATATCGTCGAAGTCTCCAGCTCCAACCCGGCTGCAAAGGCTCATCTTATCTCCCCAGACAGCGGTGAGCAAAACAGACCCAGCCCAGCCCAGGGCCGGGCACCTCTTCCCTGAGTGTCTATTGATTGCACTGAACAGGTTTGAAGAGGAAATATTTGGAAATGAGTAACAGATCAATTCTAGAATAGAATTCAGCTTGTTCGAGGCGTCAAGCCGTGCCCGCACCCCTTGGGGAGGTTGTGTCCTCTGTGCTCTTGAGGGGATCTTAGTAGAAGAGTAGTTTGGGCTTGGAGGAGAGACGGCCCAGTTTGCCAGCAATTCCAGCCATGGAGCCAAAGTTTAAGAGCCTGTTAAGGGGTGGGAGGGGGGCACTAGAAAGACTATATCTGGTGAGTCCAGAGTTCGAACCCCAGTGCTGGAAGTTGACTCCTGTGACTTGGGGCAGTGTATTTGATCACTGAAAGATTCCGATTTCCATCTGTATAATGGAGGTGTGGACGCATGCTTCTCAGATTTGCCGTGGGAGAGAGAAAAGGCGTGTGGGGGACTCGGCTCAATGCCTGGCACAAAACGAGCGCTCAGGAAGTGGCGGACATCGTGCTAGTCACTCGCTAGTGATGCTCTTTGGAATTAAAGGCTGTCGTTGGTGATCAGGGTAAAGCAGTGTCTGGAGCAAAGACAGGCAACTTAAGACCACGCCTCCCGCTTGCAGAATGACGGCTACACAGAAGTGTCTGTAGCTTCCCACCTTTTTTGTGCTTGACCTTAATCTCGTGTCCAGTCTGGACTAGCCCCGGCCAGAGCCCCTCCCCCCCTCCCCTATATTCCACGGTCCCTTGCCCTTTCCTCAATATGAGGCCATCACCACAGGACATAATGGCCTGTTTACCAGACCTGGAGTTTCTTACTCATCTGCTAAATGTTTGCTGAATGAAGAAATGGAATGGAATAAATTGTGTTAGTGGGAGTGACCGTGGCGGTGGAGGGGGGGTGTTTTTCTCCTACAAACTGTTCAACTAGCTTTTCCTTTCCCCCTCAGGTGTCTAGCAACCAATAGGCTTAAAGTAGGCCACAACGGGAAGGGGGGGGGTGCTGTAGGGGAAATCCTACGGGCAGATTTTTCCTTATTGGGATTTTGCTCCATATGACAGGCACTTTCTGGTGAAAGGAGTCTGGAGCAGGGAGACTGGAAACGTGTGCACATTTCAAGCTTGAAGGACATCGAAACGTCCTTTAATCCATTTACAGTGCTCCCCACGAAAGCTGCCATTTTCCACGTGCACCAGGGCACTGGATCCCCCACGCGGCCCAAGGAGGAGGTTCTGTGAGAGCCCCACTTGGCTGGTAAGGCAGCCGAGGTCCGGAGGAGAGGAGTAATAAGGCGCGCAGGCACTGAACAAGGGTGTGAGACTCAGACTCAGACGTCCCGTCTCCGAGGCCAGTACCCTCCCCCGTGCTGGTTAGGATCCGGCGTCTTGTGGGTGATGGCACAGCGCTGGGTCCAGGGATAAATAGGGAAAACAGGACTGACTCACTGAGACTCCCCCCAGCTCTGAGAATAAGTCCCTGTGCAACCCCAAGCAAGTTGCTCTTCCTCTCTCTGCTCAAGAAGCAGCAGCCCACCGGCTGAAGGATAAGAATAAATATCATTAGTAATAGTAGTCGCTAATGTACCTGCTGACGGGTTTATAAGCGTGTTAGGGGGTTTCCTCCCTCAATCCTACAGGGTAGGTTAGGGCTAGTTAGGGGAAGGGGGGGGCAGAGCATTGAAGGAAACAGATTAAGGAGACCCATGGGGCTGCCCAGGCATGGCGGAGTAGGGGCCAGGCAGGGAGCCCAGAACACAGAGGGGCAAGGTGAGGCAGGGCGAGACGAGCAAGGGCTGGACCCCGCAGGGCTTGGGAAGCCCTGGGGTAAGGAGTGTGGTCTCTATCCTGAGACAAAGAGGCATCCATGAGCTGTACCCCCACCCTCAGCCCCCATACCACCTCTGCGCACATGGTCCGACTAGAATTTATCTCCTTCTTTTTTTGATACTGGGAATTCCTGAAAGGTGAGGGCTGGATCTTACTTATTTATGTCTCCCCGGTGCTTAGCACACAATCAGGTATATACGAGTACTCCAGAAATGACTGTTAATCAAATGTCTAATATATTCAGGATTTAGGATGAACACACTCAATATTTAATAAGTAGATATTAGTACCTATAATGCAACCGACCTTATGAAGGCATTTCTGCTATAAAATAATACACGCATTCCGATAAAACTTTGCTTTTTAAAACATTCAAAGATCACAGCGCTCTGGGGGGCCGTGGGGGGACAGCAGAGCACTCACAACCCACACAAGTCTGTACTGAAGCACAATCCTCGTGATGATACAAGCGCGGTTCAACGGGCATGCTGAATTTTGAATTTAAAAAAATCAGTAATCTAGGGCCTGAGTCGCTGCAGGGCTGGCTGTATTTTACAAAGGAAGAGGGGGACTTGATGGAAGGGGCTGGGCACTGGTCAAGGCTAGGAAGGCAGAAGGGGACGGATGCCTTTCCCAGAAGTTCCGGTGAAAGGGCAGCTGCAGTCTTTGCCGCAGGGTAGCCGAGATGGGTGGGCTAGCCCATGGCCCTTGCACAATGACCTGCGAGAGCTGAGCAACAGGAGTTGCTAAGACAGAGCCCATGGCCACGCTGAGCCGAGAGGAGAGCGGCACAGGTGGGCATCCGCTGCACCCAGCTGTGCCCAGGTGCTCTGCATCCAACTGCCATCACGTGGAGCAAACATGAATGGGCTGGCAACATTTCGCCCATGACCCTCTGCAACCTCCAGATTTGACCAACGTCATTCCCCCATCTACGTATGTGAGCTCATCTGCCTTAGGGAAGCCAAGGCAGTGGAAGGAACGATCTATCATGTAATATGTGAGTAACTGATCAACCAGGCACCCCAGCTGGCCAGTTTCCATGGAGAAAGGGAACCGTCATATCCCCTGTGTGAGCTGTGGACCATTTTCCTCTTGATCCATGAGTCTCTTCTGTAAATGCATTAAGTGAGCAGAGAGCCTCATAAACCTGTGACGTCATCGCTGTCCCCACCAAGAGCAGCTGAGCTATCAGAGGACCTCAAACCCAAGCTACCCCAAAGCTGTGTGACCTCAGAAAAATCACTTAACCTCTCCATGCCTCATTTTCCTCACCTGAAAAATAGCACTGATGACACTCCCCGAGTTCTTTAAAGGAGCGATTAGCTGATGGATGAAAAGCTCTTTCTAAACTCTAAAGGGCTTTGCAGAGTATTGGCCTCTCTGCACGTCAGTGCCTGGGATACTAAGGTTCAATGGTCCCCTGGGGACCTCTCCCGCTGGATGGGTAGTTCTAAGTACGGGGGCCAGAGAGCTGGCCCTGGAATCCGCATTAATTAACCACTGGTATTAATGTAGAAGCTTGAATTCTCCTGCAGGAAGGAGGCCCAGAACCTTTAGTTGGAACATTTTTGTGGGCCCAAATGCAAGTGGGGAGGAGGGAAACCAGCCTGCTGTGTGTGATGCCCCCTCCCTGAGCGCTCTCTGGGATCCCGGGGACCCTCCTGCTGGGGAGCCTGAGGTCGTCCACCCACCCCTGGCCCACTGCCCTTCCCTTGGCCCTCCCACCAAGCCCACCCCTTTGACCTCCTCATTCTGGGCTCCATCCAAGATCACACCACGGCGAGGAACACTGGCTTGCTTGGGAATCGCACAAACATGGGCTTGGATCAGCTCTGCCACTTACAGGCCGTAAGACCACCATAGCCACATCGTAGCTTCTTGAACCTGTTTCCCCTCACCTGGAGAATGGGCTATGCCTGCCTCCCTGCCTGCCTGCCTTCCTTCTGTGGTTAGAGATGAATATTACTATCCCTCCCAAGATTGCCAAGGAGAACTCTGCAGACCTTAGTGTGCCCAGGAATCACCTGAGAAGCTTGTGGCAGAGGCAAGTTCCGACTCTGTAGGGTTGGGTGAGGCCTGAGACACTGTTCTTCCAGCAAGCTCCTGGGCAAGCATCCCTTAGAAGAACAGCAGAGCAGGTGAATACAGTGCCCGGTGCATGGTTACACGACCACAGGACATATTGCCGAGAAGATTCTCCTCCCCAGTCTCCCACCGCCGGTCAAAAGGTTCTTCCTTGCAAACAGGCATAGATGAGCCAAGAACCCTCTGCTCACCGCAGAATTCTTAGGGAAACAAGAAAAAACAGGTTTTGCTTGGGAGACAGGCTGGGTGTGGGGAGTGAGGAGCGCGGCCTCCACGCTCATCAGCACGCTGCCCCACGCGCACACGTGCGCTGCAGGTGGGCCTCTGCCGGCTGCAGAAACCTCTAGAGCTCAGGCCTCAACTTGCCATGCTGGGAACGCAGCCTCCGAGCCGGGCACACGCCTTATTCCTCCGGCTACAGCTCTCCTGAGGAATTTTCAAAGCACACACACAGGGTTCGCTTGGCAGGAGTCTCCCAGGATATAAATACGCATTTGGGGCTTTTGTTTTAAGGACTGCAGTATCTTTTGGACTTGAGGCCTGCGCACCGGGCTTTTCCCCTCACCTTCATCAAAATGGAACCACACACGGCCAGCCGCTGCTAGGACAGACCCCAGGGACTCCAGGAGAGCCGGAGTGAGGTGCGGGAGACACTCCCCACCCCGCCCCGTCTGATCGTGCTTTTGGTTTCCCTCTCCTGAAAGGCCTGCATCTCAGCGAGTTGCTGACTCACCCAGGGTGAGGGTCTTTCCCCTCCCCCCACCCTTCTCAGCATCACCGCAAAGCCCAGAGGTTTTGAGGTTGGTTTAATGAGCAGCTTTGTCCTTCCCATTTCCTTGTCTTTCCTATCCTTTCCCGTCCGGGCTCTCCGTCCCAGTCTCCCGGGGCCGCTGGGCTGCCTGGAAAGACCGTTGGATACCCAGTGGCTCTGCCCTGCTTTTAATATTGAGTTTCTCTTCTTTGTAGGTCTTGACACACCGACTGCTCTTGGAGTCAACACGTACCGAGATTCCCAGGATGTAAGCGATCCGGGACTGGTGAGTCACCACGTGTTGGCCAGAGGCTGGGCCTCGGTTGGATTTCAAGAAGGGAAAGGGAATGAGGACGGGGCATGGGGCAGCCAGACCTGGAGCCTGTCTGGGGTGGGGGCAGCTGGCTTTCGCAGCTCGGACTCTTGCTTCCCTCTAGGTGGACCTAGAAATGGCGCAGTGCAGAGAACCCAGGTGTGAGTCCGTTGGAATTCACTGGGGCCCTGCCAGTCCCTCCCTAGAAGCAAACCGAGGCTGTAGGTGCCTGGGTTTCCGTCTCTGCTCCCACGCAGCAGCTCAGATGGGCCATCCAGAGGGCCCAGGCTTGGAACTGTGTCCAGGGAACCTCTAACCAGGACTAGGGAGATAATCTTCGAACAGAGAGGGAATAACCTGATTCACAGGTTTGTCACCCCCAGCCCTGAAGAGACCTGACCAGTGAGAAGTGAGAAAGCCACCTTTGCGCATTTGTAGGGCTGTCACTGAACAATGGGCAGCTTTGGCCCAGCCTAAGGACGAATTCCTAACAAAAAAGGTACACCGAGGTGAAATAGGCATCAACTATAAGTAGTGAGTTCCCTGTCACTGGGAGAATGCAAGTGTGGGTTGCAGAAGTATCAATGTTGAAGAAAGGAGCAGTCTGGGGAACAGACTGACTCTGTGGTTGGGATGCCCTGGAACCCCCAGGGGTAGTAGGTGAGGGGTGAGGGGCTTGTGAGCGCGCACTCTCTGAGCACTGCCTGTTTGGTGGGGCTCTACGGTAAAACTGTCTGGAAGTTGCTGGATGAGATGACCGTCACGTCTTCCTAAGGCCTATTGTCCGTCGGCCCCTGCTGTACCTGAGCTACCGTCAGACAGCCACACATATGACGGCGCCTCACGGGCGTGATAGGATGGGCAACTTTCCAAGCACGGTGGCCATTTTGATTAGAGGCTCTGGGGAGCCCTGTCCCCTGCCAAAAAGACCACCAAAAGATTAACCAGCTAGTCCTGCCATCGAGAGCTTTGATCCAGGCCACACAGACCAGAAGAAAAAGCCATGGGGGCCGCTGTGGCAGGATTCCCCTAGTACCCTAGGCTGCGGGAGGACAGTGGGGGTGGTTTCCTAAGGGCGCCGGGGCTCTTTGGCAAGACCAGTACCACAGACTCAAGCTAGCGTGAGAAGAATCGCTCCCCAGACCCAGGTGCAGAATTTGGGCTGGAGGGACACGCACTGGGAACCGGACGGTCTGAGGAATGGGCCCCCGGGCTTCCTTTGTGCTTTGTGACTGGGTCTTCTTGCCCTGGGCCTGGGTCAGCAGCAGCTGTAAATTTTTATCAAGGACCCCTGAGGACAGGGTGCCGTGGGAGGCTGGAGACAGGTTTTCTTTAAGAAACTGACAACACGGATGAGAATTGAGTTTGACATTTGACAGTCATTGTGTGTAGACTCTATTCAGCTGAGTCCTGAGCGCTGTGGGGGGCTGGTGGGGAGTGGGTGGGAAACAACGAATGGGAGGGGAAGGGAGGGCTGAGCAACACTTGTGAGCCATGCCTTGATGCTTTCTTGGCAAAGCTTTAAGCAGGAGTAGGGCTTTGAAGGCAGGGGCTGTGTCTTTGATTCACAGGACTTGGCACATAGTAGGTGCTCAGTAAGTGATCGTCAAATGACCAGAAAGGAAAGTGATGGGGAGGTGCCATGGGAGGTGATGGCTAGTTAAGAGGAGCAGGGCTCCTGTAGTCTATCGCCCCAGGTTCAAATCCTGCCTCTTCCACTAGCTGCGGGGTCGGGGGCCATGATCTTATATACTTCAGTCTTCTCGGCTGATAGCAGGATTGTGATACCTACCACAGAGGGTGGCTGGGAGGAGTCCATGAATCAACTCCTATCCAGCGGCTTGGCCCTGCGCCAGTACATAGTAAGTGCCCAATAAACAGGAGCCCTAGTCTTCTACATGAGGGACATGACCCTGGATGAAGGTTCAGTGTTGGGACAGCGTGAGGCAGAAGACAGAGCTCTGGGCTGGGAGTCAGGAGCCCAAGCTTAACTGGGGTTTGGGGGGGCAGGGAAGCTATTGCACCCCTGAGCCCACTCTGTAAAATGGAGATGCTATGAGAAGACGTCTCCGTTTGTCCCAGCGCTCTCTCTGATGCGCCGTTGTAATCCCGGCACCCAGCGGAAGGCAGGGGCTGCTCAGCCATTTATTACTTGTTGGGGGCCCTCCTGGAAAGTGGTCTGACTTCTCAGGACCTCCCTGTCCCGAAGTGAACTGAAAACCAGGGCAAGCCTCCTCCTCTTGCAAATGATCTTAACAACTTGAAAAGCACCGTACAGAAGAAAGATTCTGTTGATACAGATGGAAAATCATTTAAGAGCTGAGTTTGGGTGGCATGAACTTGAGCCTCACAGCCAGTGCTCCCTCCCCCATCCCCTCCTGAGTGAGGTCTGGCTGCCTCTTCAGCTGGGAGACGGATTCTCAGAACAATGCTTCAGTTTATAAAAGGCGCCACGCACCACACTGGGACCAGTAGCAGGGATCAGATAAAAATTGCACTTGCCTGAACTGGGTATAGCTAGCATCTGTGAAAGTCCAAGCCTCTCACTCCACAAGTGCCCGTATTTGCCCTGCAGGCAGACCTAGAAGGATCTAGACGGCATTGCCGGGAGGGGGGGGGGGGGCCCTGGAGGATGGTATGGGTACACACCACTAAGAGACACCTGCGCAGCTTGGACTGCCAGAAAAGCGGGAGATAACACTAGGCAGGCAGGCTAAATGGGGACATACTGCCGGCCCATTCAAGTGGCCACTTCTGAAACCCAGAGGTGGGCTACCTTCTCCCAGGGTGCGCTCCAGGCTGTTCGGGTGTGGGCCAAGTGCCAACAGGCCAAGCGAGCCCCGCGTCTCCAGCATGGGTCAAGGAGTGCCCGCTGCACAGGTGTGCATCCCGCAGGTGTGGGGAGCCCAGGACCCAAAGGAGAGAAGTGTGTGGAGAGGCAGGGTGATGGTGTTGCAGGCGGGGTAGCATAGGGATCAGGGAACAGGAGTTAAAACAGGATGGCAGGCAGTAAGCAACAGAGAAGGGGCAGTCAGGGACCTAACAAGAATAAAAACGCCAGGCACCTTTTATGGAGACCCAAGCATGTGCGTGTTTTAGTGACTGAGGATGACCCCTCCACCAGGGGCGCTAGAGAGCACAAAGCGCAGGTGCAGCTAGGACGCATGCGTCAAGTGACCAAAAGTAAGTGTGGGCGAGGTTCCCCAGAGCTCCACACTCCAGGGGGAAACCCCCCATCCCTCCCGCGAAAGTTAAGCCCCTCGCTTTAACCTCCCTACAAGTAGGTGAGACCCAAGCCTCCTGGGGCGGCTCCCTCTCAGAGCCTGCTCGCACTCCCTTCTTGAGTATGTTCTTTCCCTTTCAGTAAACTCTTTGCTGTTACGTTTTCTTTTAAAAAAAATAAATTGCATTTGCCTGAGACATTTATCAGGCATTAGCAGTAGACCTGGACTATAGAATGAGCTCATCCATGGGCCTGCCTTTTGTCCCTGCCCATCATGCTGTGACCCTAGCTGGACTGTAGGACTGTAGTGTGAGCCAAAGCCATCTAGGGCCCAGGCACTGCCCACCCCCCCACCCCACCCCGCATTGCCTGCGGGCTTTTAAAAAATGTCTGACATTTTGGCAAGTGACCCCCACTTCACTGGTACCTTTAGTGGGAAGGGACCAGGGATGAAGGACCTTCCTGGGCAGCTTCAAAGGGGAAGCATTCAGAGGAAAGAATCCCCAGTCCCTGGCTCTGTCATGGCTGCAGCTTCTCTCAGCTTCTGTGCTGCCTCTGTTTAGATGAGATACTGGGCTAGGGCAGGGATGGTAAATAGATTTCATCTTTTGGACTCCGATCAATTGCTCATGTCTGCAGGGGCAGGGTGTTGTGAAGGAGTCTGGGGAATATCAGGAAATGGTGTGCTACAATGGATTAGTGATGTCTGCTGAGGCAGCCGTGATGGGAGAGAGGACTTGTGGCATCCCGGCCAGTTCTTGGATCCCTGCATAAAGCAGTTTCTAAAACCAGTCACTCGCTACCCCCATACTTTGGACTTTCCTATCAGCAGCCTTGTTTTGCATCAGAGAGGCAAAGCCTAGGCTCAGCTTCATTAACCTGGACCACGTTAGAGCCAACCCAAGTAAGTGAGAAGTCTTCATCGTTGGGCGGCTCCTGGATACAGGGGCACTTTTCCCTTTCAGTGAATGGAATCAAATGAGCTAGCAACTAAGTAACTGGCCCCAGTGCAGGGGACCACAGTGATCCATGCTCAGCAAGTCTGACTACACGACTGAGCGTGCCTGACCCATTCTAGGACGCGTACTCTGGGCGCTGACGATGGGTACAACTGAAACGCTAATGAAAGCGGGATGTTTTTGAGGTAGAAAATCATTCAATGGGCAGCTTGGCTTCTATTTCAAATTGCCAGAGAATTTGAATTAGACTTGGCTGCACTCGCTGGGAATAAGCTGTTTTTGCAGAATTATATGCACAAGATGAGACAAAACAGTCCAGAACTAGATTTTCCCTGAGTTTCTCGATCTGTAAAATGGGGAAATAATATACCCCACAGGGCTGTCCGGGAGAGGAAGTGATACAAAAGGCGGAAGAGACCTCGCAGGCGATCTCGCTCCCAAAAAGATGGTCAAAACACTGCTCTTCCTTCTCCCCCGTACCACCTCCTATCTATAGTCCCCCTGAAAGCATAGCTCTCTTCTTACAATATGTTCGAGAAAATGCTGTTACAGATAGATTTTTTTAAAATAGCACCATACTTTTCGAATGACTCCTGTTAGCTTTTCTCAGAGGCTCTTCCTTCTTATTCTCAATGATTTTTCAATGGGAGAGGTCCCCTTAAACCTTAAACTTGAGTTACCCTTGGTCCTCTGGATGGAGTAGCAGATGTTCCCGGGGTCCTGAAGGGCATGTGTGTGAAGGCTTTCGTTGCATGTCTGTCCAGAGGATGCCGAGCCACGCGGTGAGCAGACCATGTCCACATCTTCCCTTGGACTCAACAATGTCAAAATCCAAACGCCACACCCAGTATAGGGAGAGTCGGGACAGCGAAGGTGGCCAAGTGTCAGATAGATACGAAGTGATTGGAGTGGAGGCATGCCAAAGGAGGGCATCTACTTGTTAAAAACGGGTAAGAAATTTGAAATGGAACTCCCGTTTCGGCCTTAGTCCCTGACAATCTTCAGGAGAAAGATGAAGTTCTCACTTAAGAAAAATGAAGGCCAATTAAATCTTTGAGGCAGGGAGAGGAACCCACACGGCTGGAGGAACGAGACCCCTGGTCACAGAAGCCAGCGACTGGGTGGGGGGAAGGGGGCAGGCCTGGGAGGCTCAGGAGAATTTGTAGGACTCCTGGCTTATTGGCTGAGAGGAGAGGTTCTAAGGGGGCAACAGAGCAGTGCACGCACACCCTTTCTCCCGGCCTCCTGGAGCGTCTGCCCCATCCTCTCTGGCCCTGGCCTGGACAACCTCATGCTTCTCTGTTGTCCTCTCTCCTGAGGCCTGGAGCGGAATGGTTCTGCAGCCCATGCCATGCCTCCCTGCCCGAGGAGCCTCCTTTGCCCAGCCCCAGGAGAAGGCCTGGCCAGCGAAAGACGAGTGGGTCCCTCCCTCTTCCTCTCCTTCTTCCTCCTGAGCCTCCACTCCCTGGGTCCTAACTCTGCCACGGTTCCCTCTCCTTGTCCTTGTCCAGCCTCATCTCATGGCTCCTGAGGATGGGGCCTAGAGTGCTGTGGGGGCTTGGTGGGGAGGGGAGTGGGGTCTTGAGGTCAGAGGGCATGGCCAGCATAGGCTCCCCTGAGGAGCTGGCACCTGGAGGCCCCGGGCAGGCAGGGGTGTCCCCTCAGCACGTCCAGCAGCTTCCTCTGAGGCTCTTGTCCCCCCCCCCCCCTCGCCCAGATTCCCATGGACCTTATGGCCCCAACTACAGGGTGGTTGTGACGACTGAGTTTGTGGAATGTGCTTGCAGCGGGGACAGGCGCAGAGTCAGTAAATCAAAATCGGTCAGTAAATCAGTGCAGAAATCAGTGTGTCCTGTGATCCCCGGATTGACACGAAGACTGTGAGCTTCCCAACCACAGACAAAGTCCTTCATTCTGCCTGGCGGGGGGGAGGGGGGTTTTTCTCCAGGAGGCTCTGGGCTAGAGCCGGAGGGAGGGGAAGGATTTCTGCGGATTGGGAAGTCGGGGAAGCGTGCCCAGAGGCGCAGAGGGAGAGGAAGTCTGGGACATTTGGAGGGTCCCGTTAGTCCCGTGTTGGCTGGAGGAGGTAGAGCCTGATGGGGGAGCCCACGGCAGTTGAGATGGGCCAGGTCAGATGAGTCAAAGCCCGGAGATCTCAGACACCATGCTCAGGATTGGACTACCTGAAGGAAGCAGCAAGCAGCTTTCAGAAGTTTGAAACCAGGCAGGTGATGTGATGCGGTCTCCAGTTTAGAAATGGAATGTGGTCATAGCGCAGAGGGGGGGCTGCAGGTAGGACAGAGCAAAGGCAGGATGGACACACAGACAGACAGATGTGGTTGGAAGGCAGCAGCGAGAGCTGGCCCTAGAGAGAAGGCATGGGGGGGGCAGTCACAGCAGGGGTAGAGCAATGAGAGTTGCCCCCAGGGTCCCATTCAGAGAAAGCATTGATTGGCCTGGAACACAGAAAGTGACGATAGGGGGGTCAAGAGGGAGCCCTCAGAGCCTGGCTTAGAAACCTGGGAGTGATCCTGCTGAGCTGGGGAGTGAACAGAGAGGGAGAACGTGCCAGGTAGTTCACAAGTATTTGACGCACTTGTGGGATGCCCAGAGACTAGGAGGCAGTGGAGAGCGATGGTGAAGCGGCTGGTCTCAGGGAGTCCCAACAGCAGGAATCCAAATCCTGACTTGGCCACTTACTAGCGGTGTGACCCCGGAGGGGTCATTTCCTTGTCCAGAACCTCAGTGTCTTCATCTGTGTAATGGGGATTATGCAGTTCTTAGCTGCCTGAGAGGCTGTACAGGTCAGTGCAGGAGCATCAGGAGCTATGGCTGGCACAGAGTGAGTGCTCAGTAAGAGGATGCTTGCGTCCCATTAGCAGCGGTCTTGCTGTTAGTTTCGGTGTCAGCATTTGTGTCACCATCGTGCTGGAAATGTCCAACACGGGCATAGGCCATTTCAGGACAGGGTGGACTAATTCAGGAGTCATCCATATCTAAGTCTGTGGTTGTCACCCTGATGGGGGTAGTCCTGGGGGAGGAAGAGAGAACCATCATCTGGGTTCTTCTCAAACTGTGTCACCCTCCCCAGCGGTGGCATACCCCCAACCCCGCCCTCGCTGTCCCGTGAAAAATCAGCATGGGCAACTGTCACCATCACCAAAGGGCACGTGCCACATCCCTCCAGCCGACTGGGAAGGCGCAAAGATGGACAGACAGCTGACAGAGGGGCAAGGCAAGGCCACGGGGTGATTTCATTCTCTCTCGGGGATGGCTCAGAGCAGAAAACAGAACCCAGGATGCTATCGGTATTTAAGAGGCAAGACCAGAAAAAAAAAAAAAAAAAGTACTCATTTGGGAAACCAAGCTACCACTGTCCCAGGTGCCACCAATCTGAAATGTGCTCGGGCCTGCTGGACTGGACGTGAAGACCCCATGGTGGGGGGGGGTGCTTCTCCACAGGGTTGGGTGTGAGTTCACATCACACTCCCATTCGGATGTGTGAGGGGCTTTGCTCCTTCCTCCAGCTCCTCTTGCTCCTGCTCCAGGAGAGATGGTGTCCCGCCTTCCCCTGTGTCTGTCTGACGCCCCGCCCTACCGCCCTGCCCTCAACCCGGTTCTGTGGTCTTTCCGAGCCCAGGCATCACTGGCCGAGGAAATGATAACAGTTGAAACTAGTAGGTAACAGTACTTAAGTGGGTATTTGATGATAGTAGTCAGACTTTTTAGTTACAAGCTGAAGATCTAATTCAAGCTGACGGAAGTCCAAAACAAAAAAACAGTTCATGTAATTGAAAAGTCTGAGCTGGCCTGGCTTTGAGCCCAGCAGGACCTAAACCATGTCAGCAAGGCTTCGCTTCTCCCCATCCCGAGACTCCGATGTCTTCTGTGCGGGATTCGCCCAGCCCAGTTTCCCCCCAAAGATCCAGCAGCTTCTCTCGGCAACCCCCATGGGAAGAGGGCTTGGCTTTGATGGCCATCCCAGCAAGTGTCCTGGAATTGAGGAGTTCGGGTCGCACATCCCACCAAGCAGAAGCCCAGGGTGGCTGGCTGAGCAGCGCTGGTGAGCACACACAGGAGGCTTCTCCTTTCTGTCACAAATGGTGTGTCAGTTCCCTCTTTTTCTTTGCTGTGATAACAAATACTTTGTGCCTGAAACCACACAAGCTTACAGTCCTGGAGGTCAGAAGTCCGAAAGAGGTCTCACTGAGCTAAAATCAGGGTGTCAGCAAGATGCATGCCTTTCTGGAGGCTCTGGGGGTGAATTCCATGGCTTGCCTTTTCCAGCTTCTCGAAGCTTCCCTAATTCCTTAGTTCATGGCCTCTTCCATCTTCAAAGCCAGCGATGGCCAGTTGAGTTTCCTTCCTGCTGCATCACTCTGAAACTGATTCTTCTGCCCATCTTTTCAGCCTCTAACAACTCTTGTGATGCATTGTGCCTACCCAGATAATCCATGTACTCTCTTTATTTTAAAGTCAGCTGATTGGCAACCTTAATTCCTCTTTGCCATTTAAAGTAACACATTCACAGATTCTGGGGATTAGGGCTTGAGCCTCTCTGGGGGCTGCTTTTCTCTCCTGCCACCGTCATTGTCATAACTATTGTGACATTTGCCTAGCACTGGGCACGTCCAAGGCCATTTGCTAAACTCATAACCACCCAGAGGGAGGGTACAGCCAATATCCCCCACTTTACCAGAAGGACACTGAAGACCAAAAGGTTCATCATTTCCAAGGTCACAGACTCAGTAACAGTAGAGCCGGGACAGGATCACAGACCGACCAGACCCCAGAGGCTGGCTCCTTCCCGGGTCAGCTGGTGGAGGATGTCTGGAGTCTCAAAATGATAGAGCACAGAGATTGTTTCCAACGTCGTGGAGGTGGATGGCTGGGGTGGTGGGAAAGCGGTCTGGCGCCAGACCTCTGGGTTTATGTGCCAGCTCTGTCCTTTACTAGCAGCGTGACCTTGGCCAAGTCACCCTACTTTTCTGTGCCTCCCTTCGTAAACTCTAGAATGAGCAGTGCAGGACTGCAAGGAATCACCGGGGCTGGTTTTATTTTGTTTTTTAAAGTCAAACAAATTCCTAGGCCCAAGTTTTTCTTTTTTTGTGTGTAGCTTCAGCCCGCTCTTAGTGGGAGAAGAAGCCATGTATGCGTCGCCTTTCACTTTGCTTTCCTCTTTTTCCTGTTTCCTCCTAAGACAGCATGGCAAGGATCAGCCAGCTATGCCTATCTCTGAGCAGCCTGTGTGCTAAGAATGGTTTTATATTTTTAAAGGATTTTAAATATATATATATATATATATATATATATATATATATGCGCAACAGAGACTGCATGTGACCCACCAAGCCTAAAATATTGACTATCTGGCCCTTTCCAGAAAATGTTTGCCGACCTCGGAAAGAACATGGCGTGGCAGCAGAGTTGACCAGACCTGGGTTTGGGTCCTGCCCTGGATGGTCAGGGCCCAGTTAGACCTTTAGACCATGAAAGCACCATGGGGCCTCTCTTGGGGCTTTTCCTCCCAGTAGTGGCAGGGCAGGGGTGATGGTCAGTATGTGATCGGGCACGTACTCTGGCCAAGCGCCGTGGAATCTGGACTATAATCCCCGTCACCGGCCCTCTGAGCACGCATGGTCATGACCCCTCTGACACGTGGGGAAACAAGCAGCTTGGGAGAGCGGCCACTCCCTCACGAGCGGCACAGGGGGAGGAGACGGAGCTGGGATTTGAACCCAGGCGGTCTGAGCCTGTGCGCTGCCTCGTTGTTGTTGCCGTCGGTCCTCCTTTCAGGCAAGGAAACTGTTGACCACGCCTGTCCCCGTTACTTTCCTGACCTCTCTGACTTTCCCTAACTCTCTCTGGCAAAAGACCTGCTCACTGTGAGAGTAGGCAGAAACAGCTCGAATGAGTATGTGGAAAATTTTGGTTCCGGCTTCCATCCATCCGTCCATCCTTCTGTCCATCCATCCATCCATCCATCTATGGAGCAAACAGTACAGCACCAGGTACTGGTGAGGGAACATCTCTTTAACAGTGACAACGGGGGCAAACCCCAGGTCCCGGGTCCTCTAGTTCATTGTGATGGGGAGGCACACAGGGAAACTCATTAAATTGCATCACATACTTGATTAATATGCTATAATTTGGGCAGCACCAGACTATGACAGTACCCCTCCCCCCACGCAGTTGCCATGGCGACATTAGTTCAACAAACAGCTCCTTAATAGTTAACAAAAATGATGCTCCCGACAGTCAAGCAGAAGAGCAACCGCATTACAAAGGGCTTCGAGGGGTCTACGAGGACATTTCTTATGAGGCCATCAGTTTCCCCTGATCCCTCTATGCGCGCCATCCATCGCCGGAAAATACAAGTGTTCTGGGGGCTGGGAGCCCGCGTGATGCCAGGCCTCCGTTCGGTGCAGCAACGGAGAGTCGTCCCTTCTTTAATGCAGAATGTCACAACGGCTCCGTGAGGACGGGTAGCGTGATAGCATTATTAAACGCTTCTTTGTACACCAATCTACTAATTTCACCCCTGCTCGCCCGAGGCTGCTGAAAGCCTTGTTTGCTTCCTGTGTCTTGAATCCAGCTGGATTGTGAGATGGCGTGTGGAGAGCCCGGAGCATGTGTGTGCCACTGTGAGAAGGAGCTCGTTTCCTCTCCAAGGCACCATCTGGTCCCACCCGGCCGATTCAGGAAGGAGCAGGTGCAGGGATCAGGAGACCCAGTCCTCTGCCCTCAAGGGGGCCGATGCCGAAAGAGAAAAGACTGGGGGGACACAGAACGTTCTATGGCAGCCTCCCCTAACACGATGGTCTGACATGTGCTAAGCACTGAGAAGGCACAAATTAATTACACATCCCGGACCCCCAGTGGGAAGGATGGGTGAAGAACTATAATAAAGTAGGGAGAATGGAGAGGGCTGTCAGGGCGATCTGTTGGCTGTGTGCTCTTACGGAGGTTACTTAACTTCTCTGTGCCTCTGTTGTTGTTGTTTTTTTTTTTCATCCAGAAACTGGAGATAACACTACCTATACGACAAACTGTTGTCATGAGGTTTAAAAAATGAAATAAACGTATAAAAAGCACGAAAACAGTTCTTAAAATACTCAAAACAGTAGGCACATGGTAAGTATTAAGTAACTGCTCACCAGAATTTCAGGTTCCCATGGCACCATGCATACAATTATAATAATAGCTCACATCTATCAAGGGCTTACCGTGCCTCGCACAACGCCGCGTGTGCTGGCATCGGACGATCTCATTGAGGTCATGGCAGTCCCATGAGCTAAGGCCTCTCCTTACCTTTGCCGCCCTGCAGACGGGGAGGCTGGGGCTCACAGGGGTTAGGGAGCTTGCCCGAAGTTGGGGCTGCTAGGAAGGGGGAGAGGGGTGTAGTTGGTCTGTGATTGTCACCTGGCAAAAGGTGGGAGTGGCACTGGGCACGGGGCACAGGATCCGGCTGGCAGCCCCTGGGAGGGCCGGCTGGGCACCTGCCTCTTCACAGTTAAAGGACAGGATGTGAAGGCAGAGGAACAATTCTAAGGAGGAGGACTCTGGGGGGGCATTTGAAGGAAAACCGTGGTCTGGGCGATTCGCCAAAAGGCAGATTCTTGACCTGCAATGGGTGCTTCTCGTAAATAGGACCTGTCCACTTAAAATATACTTTAGAGTTTTATTTTTAAAAAGTGGATTGGAAGAGGAAGGGTGAGACATAAGGGGGAGAGAAAAGCCTTTCGAATTTTCCATGGTCTTGTATCGGGATTTCGTTGGCATGATGCGACAGTGTCTACTACATTAAGCGGGTGTGTGTATGGAAAATGGAAACATTTTGCGCCAGGATCTCCAGCAACAGAGAAAGGATAGTTTAGATTGTGTAGCAAATTCTAACCAAACCCAGAGCATACTGTACTTTTTAATACGCACATATGGATGTGTGCGTATCCATTACTTATCGCCATGAGAACCCTTCCTAACAGCCAGCCACCAGCCTCACTAGTGAATGACAAGAAGCGTTTAGTTAGCTTCTAATCTTCAGGTGTTAGCCTTTGTGGGTTGGGTTCGCTCATGAACCCAGCAGTCGGATACCTTAGCTAAAGGTTAAGTGACTCTGCTGATCGTGGCTGGGTTTACCCAGATCTTTGGGATTGGCTGATCTAAGATGACCTCAGCTGGGGCGACAGGGGTGAGTCGAGCAGGCGCCACATGTGGTTAGCCCTGCCTCTTGCTCAGGCATGTTCTCCTGGTGGTGGCCGAGGAGCAAGGGCATAAGCTGGAAGGGGCCAGCGCTTCTGCAAGCCTTGTCTTGCATCTTGTCTGCTAGCAGACATCCAGTAGGCCAACGCAAGTCACATGGCCAGTGTCACAGTGGGAGGCCTTAGCAAGGTTACGGGTCCAAGGTTACGGAGGGAGAATCCTCAAAGACAAACTTGGAATAGTCCTATCATTTCTTCTGGTCTAGGAGCTACAAGGTCACCTTGACTGCAAAGGGAGTCCTCGATGCCTGGTGTTTAAGTCAGCATCTTTGTCTTCAACATGACACCTGATCCCTGACCCATGGTGCCTGCAGTGACCAGTAGGACCCATCACTAGAGAGGAAAGGGGGACCTGGCATACTCCCAGCAGCACTTGGTTCAGATACACGGCTTGTCCTAAGCTGCTTCTCCACGGAGCAGGGACAGTACGCCTCTGGGAGCTCAAGGTTAGCCATGTGCCTGCTGGCAGAACTTGGTACCCAAGGTTTGCCCTAAAGGCAGTTTGTCTAGAAATACAGGTCAAACGAAATGAAGATCTATCTAAGGAATTCTTTTTTATTCCACATCTTTTTTTTTTTTTTTTTTTTTTTTTTTAGATTTTATTTATTTATTTGACAGAGAGAAATCACAAGTAGACGGAGAAGCAGGCAGAGAGAGAGAGAGGGAAGCAGGCTCCCCGTCAAGCAGAGAGCCCGATGCGGGACTCAATCCCAGGACCCTGAGATCATGACCTGAGCCGAAGGCAGCGGCTTAACCCACTGAGCCACCCTGGCGCCTTTTTTAATAGTAGCCCAATACCTTAAATTTATGTCATGCTTGATACTTCTCATAGCAGTAAGGACTGGCATTATTCCCACTTCCCAGATGAGGAAACTGAGGCCCAGGGAGCTGAAGTGATTTTCTCAGAGTGACATAGCCAGGTGTGGAATACAGCTCTCTCCCTCCCTCTCTCTGTCTCTCTCTCCCACCACTGATCTCCAGCTCAGCCATAGGGACGGTGTTCAGATCCCGGCTCTGCCTCTGGTAGACATGTGGCCTTGGATATGTCACTTCCCTGACTCCCTGGGCCTCTGGGGAGAATCTTAACCTCCCTGATTGGGCTGTCATGAGATGGAAATGAGTGTATAATGAATGACTGAGATTCTTGAGTTGGAAGTGCTCCTAGCATTCTCCCTTAATCCTCAAAACCACTCTGAGAGAAGTACCATTCTTACCCCATTTTTATCACTGGGAAGCTAAGGTTCAGTGACAGAGTGCCCTGCCAGAGGTCCCCCCACGGCCGAGCTGGGGCTTGGACACAGGCTGCCCACCCGCAGAGCCTGGGAGTTTCTGCTTCCCACAGGGAGATTCAGCAAGGACACTGATAGTACAAGCCACCATTGTCCCTCTGGAAGCTTGAGATGGAGAAGCACAGTGGCGAGAACGTGCCCCCGAGAAGCAAAGGTAAAAACCCTGCCCCCACTCTAACGAGCAAGGAAAACAGATGCTGGCCCGGCATCGGGTCCCTTCGGACAACAGGAGCTCCATGTTTGAGAACCCCTGGGTTCACACCCCCGAAAACAACAGGGAGAAAAATCCTACCAAAGCTGGAGTCCCCTGAGCCCGATGACTCGGAAGGCAGTGATGTCATCTCTGTAAGTCCTCCCACTTGATGAACCCTGAACGACCTAGACGACCAGATTCCTCTGGTTCGGATGCGTCCTCGCCAGCAGTTAGCGTTGTTGCTCACGGGAGCCCCTCCGTCCTCCTCCTCACACACCAGGTCTCGGTAGAGCTTTCTAAGCATCTTGACATCAGCGCCTTTAAACTCCTGGAGGGAGGTTGGAGCAGGGATGAGTATCTGCTTTACAGTTAAAAAAAAACAAAAAAACAAAGGCTGGAGCAGTGGCGTTTGGCTGCCAGCCTTTAGGGGAGGCAAAAGAGGTCAAGGCCAACACAAACCAAAACCATTCCTCTGTGTTCAGTCAGAATCTTGGGTCCAGATTTCTGTTTTATCATTTACTATCTGTGTGATCTTGGGGAGGTTACTTTATTTCTCTGTGCCTCTTTTTGCCCCTCTGGCAAGTGGGGTGAATAGTGTTTACCTCTTAGAAATGGTAAGAGAGGGGCGCCTGGGAGGCTCAGTGGGTTAAAGCCTCTGCCTTTGGCTCAGGTCATGATTCCAGGGTCCTGGGATCGAGTCTTGTAGCTGGCTCTCTGCTCAGCAGGGAGCCTGCTTCCCTTCCTTTCTCTCTGCCTGCCTCTCTGCCTGCTTGTGATCTCTGTCTGTCTAATAAGTAAATAAAATATTTTAAAAAGAAAAAGAGGGGGTGCCTGGGTGGCTCAGTGGGTTACGCCTCTGCCTTCGGCTCAGGTCATGATTCCAGCATCCTGGAGTAGAGCCCCACATCGGGCTCCCTGCCTGGTGGGGAGCCTGCTTCCCTTCTTCTCTCTGTGCCTGCCTCTCTGCCTACTTGTGATCTCTGTCAAACCAATAAAATAAAATCTTAAAAAAAAATTAATAAATTATAAATAAATAAAAAGAAAAACAAATGGTAAGAGAATCGAGCAGTTCGTCCCGGTCACGGGTTTCCAGCAGTCTCTGGAAGGAACAGACGAAGCATGGGGTAGATGCTACCTGTTGCCATTACTACGAGCCGTTTGGATGAATCATAAATGGAAACAAAGTAGGGCTTGGCAAGTGTAGTTTGTGGACAGAATCCTTATCGGGGATGAGAGTGGGATCCCGAAGAGATCTTGGGGAATAAAGATACCAAGGAGTCCGTGAGGACAGGGGACGTGCCAAGGTCTCCCTGCTGATGAGAGGCCCCACGGAGAGGAGAGCCCATCTTCTCTGACCCCCAAATCTAGAATCCGCACCCGTGTCACTAATGGAACCTCCCTGTCGCCTTAAAACTTTCAGCCGGCAAATTTCATGGAGCTGTGAACCCAGGTTTGCATTAACCATGCAAAAAGGATACAGTGTGTATCTGAGCACACTTAATTAAGCACTAGGTTTAATTAACTTAAATCAATCTCCCTCCCTACTCCCGTGCCCCCCTGAAAAGTATAGTCCTTAACTGGAAGTTCTGATTTTAGCTGTTTCTAATCAGACTCAAAATTGCTAGCTTGTTGTCTTAATCTGCCCCTGAGATATCAGCCTTCCCTGTGTGATTAATCTTTCCTTTCTTTGGCCACGTTTCAGACAGAGATGAGCTTTGCTCCGCAGCTTATCATGTTGTGGTTATTGTTCCCTGAAAGGGATGAATGGGAGCCACCGCCTTTTCTTGCCTCATTTGTCAAACACCCACACCCACACACCCCTCGTTTTATTTTTCATTCCAAAGCCAACAGATGAGCTTTGCACTTTTGCAACTTGGCTCCACCCTCAAGAACCTTCATTAATTTAAAAAAATTTTTTTTCTTCCTTTTGATAAAGAATAGTGACCTGCCCCAAATTGCAAAATAATGAAATGCACAAAACCAGACCTTGGGTCCCCTGGAATTTCTCCTTTTCCTCCCAAGCCCACCAGGGGCAGCTGTGATGCCTTCCACCTTCGAGGCCTCCTTCAGCCTGCCCGGTCCAGACCCCATGTCTCACCTGGACCTGAGGGGTTCCCCCCTCAGGTCTGGCTAGTCCTGCTGCTTGCAATCCATCCTTCACACCTCAACTAGAATTTCCTTTTTAATATACAAACCAAATCACACCACTCCCAGGATTGTAACCAGCGAATAGCTTCTCACTGCAATTCAGGCGATGTCCAGACTCCGTCCCCTGACTGCCCAAACCCTAAATAAAAGATCCTGCCTTCTCTGCCCATCCAGCCTATAGCCTCTCCTCCACAGAGCATCAGTCATGCGGGCTTTCTTCCTGTCCTGGGGGACACCAAGCCTGTTTCTACCTTTTGTACTTGCCGCTCCCTCCATGTGCAATATTGCATCCTAGCCCGGGTTCCCGAGAGAACAGAGGCTGCGACAAGGCTGCTAATGCTTGGTGAGGGGACCGGGACAGATGTGCAGTCCCAGGCAGCACTGAAAACAAGGGGAAAGGAAAGTAAGAAAGAGAAGACAATGCCAGATCGCTGGGCAGGTTAAGCGCTTAAGTCCGACTCTTGATTTTGGCTCAAGTCATGAACTCAGGATCGTGAGATCAAGCCCCACATCAGGTTCTGTGTTGGGCTTGGAGCGTGCTTAAGAGTCTCTCTCTGCTTCTCCCTACCTCCTCCCCTCTCCTCCCCGACTCCCCTGTATGGGCTCACTTTCTCTCTGGAAAAAAAAAAAAAAGAAAGAAAGAAAGAAAGAAAAGCAGTTAGCACAGTTTTACACATTACATGTGGTTTAGGCGTTTTCCTTTGCGACAAGACCTGTGTGTTTAAGGAGCCAGGTGGCAGAAGGTGGCAGCTCGTGGGTTAGTGTGAGGTGGTGGAGGGAAGGTGGAACCCGAAGAAAGCTGGAACACTAGCTGTAGACAGCGGTGGCTCATTAACACACAAGGTAAACGGAGGTAGCCGGCGCACACTGGCGGTGTGTGCACCTGTGCGGTGTGTGTACTTCTGTGTGGTCCAGTCCAGTTGGACAGAGTCTGTCCACCTGCCGTTTCTGGTGGATGAACTTGGCCATGAGCACGTGAGAAACCCATGCCATATTCCACTCTAACACAGCAGTCCTGTTGGAACAGACTTGATTTTCAAGACAGGCATTAGGGCAGACCCGACAGGGTTGTGCTCAGAGAAGCCCATTGGGGTGAGAGCTCCTCCTCACTTCCTGTCTCGCTCATCCCAGGTCCCTGTCAGTTCTGACTCTCCTTCTTGCTCAGGGGGCCGAGCTGGCCCCTGTGACAGCCACCAGAGAAGCCAGAGTCCTTAGAAGGGCTGATCCGATAGGACCAAGGCCGGGAAGCCACTGCAGGCCCCACGTAGAGGGTATGACATTGGCCATGCTGCAGCCAGCCCCCCCATGAGAAGAGAGGTGGCATCAGAAGCGAGCTGTGGGCACCCAGCGCCTGGGGGCCTAGCCGTGTGGGGAGACACCTGTGCGGGGCCCAGTTCCCACTCTTGCCTGATCCTGGTTCTTCAGGTTTCCACTTAAAGACACTCTTTGGGGTGGAGTCAGGGACCGTAGACAGAGGGGCAGAACCCCAAACCGAAACAGGAAGCCCCTGGAGCCGGAGCGCGGGCGGTGGGAGTTACAGTCGGTTCATGATTGCTCTGAAGCCGTCCAGAAAATGGATCACCAGAGCAGGAGCGCGAGGACAGCCGCGACCAGGGATGGACAAGAGAAGCCGCGGGGAGCCGGCGGTTTCGGGCCGTCTTCTGGACGGGGAGCCGCTAGACTCGCTGATGGGGAGACTGGGGGGAGCAGAGGAGCAGGCCCATCGTGACTCCTCTAGGGAGACCCTTCCTGCTCTTGAGAAAGTCACCAGATCGTAGTTCAGAGACAGTGCGGTATTTGGCAAGTTGGTGACAGCTTAAATCATCAAGATGTTGAATTCGTTGTCTCTGGAGGGAAACATCCAGAAGCCGGTGGGCCTAGTGGCAGCGCTTGGCTGAGATCAAAGCAAACACCCCCAAGACGTGAAATGCAGGGAGGGGCACCGCCTGCTGCCCAGTGAAGGACCGGCCCCGCCCCTGGGGGTGGGGCTTCACGCGGGAGGGTTTGGTGGTTTTGAAAGTTCTCCTATACTGAACGGTGGTTGTCAGCAGTGGGAGGAGCCAGCGGGCCTGTTGTCCCCACCCCCCCGCAAGGTCTGGGGACATTCTTGGTTCATCACAGTTGGAGGCAAAATCGCTGCTGCCCTCCAGTAGTCGACGATTTTAGCGCGCTGCTCCGCGTCCTACGATGCCCACGACAGTCGCCCTCAAGAAAGTTAGCCGGCCCCAAATGTCACGTGTGCAAAGGCTGAGAAACCCTGATTATATCCTGAGCACCCAGCAGTCGTGGAGAAAAGCCTTTTCAGGCCTGTTGCAAAATCCCATAGTCTGGGACATTTGACCGTGTGGCCTGGTGGGCTCTGCTGGTAACCACACCAGATCTGGGAGTTTCTTGCTCTGTGTATTTAAGACACATTAATGGAGAGTTGAATACACATATATTTAGCTCAGCATTTCCGAAAGGTTGCCAATTCAGGAAAAATTCAATTATAGTGCACAAACCTGCTGTTAAAAGTTAAACAGTACACCCCCAAAATCGGAAACAACCAAAGTGAATGGTGAAAAGTGAATGGGTAGGCAAAGGACAGTGTATCCACGCAATGGCGTGTTATTCAGTCATAAAAAGAAATGAGCCGGGGCGCTCAGTCACTTGGGTGGCCAGCTGGCCTTTGGTTTCAGCTCAGGTCATGATCTCCGGGTCCTGGGATGGAGCCCCACATAGGTCCCCTGCTCAGCGGACAGTCTCCTTGTACATTCTCTCTCTCTCTCTCTGCCCCTCGTCCTGTACATGCACGCACTCTCTCTCTCTCTCTCTCAAAGCAATTAATTTTTTTAAAAAGAAAAAGCAATGAGCCAATAGGCCAAGAAAAGATTTACAGGAGGCTTAAATGCAAATTGGTAAGTGAAAGACGCCGATTGAAATGGCTGCATACTGGGTGATTCCAGCTCGATCACATTCTAGTGAAGATGAAATGAGAGAGATGGTAAAAAGATGAGTGGTTTCCAGAGATGAGCAGAGAGGGAGAGAGGGATGTCCTTTGGGACACAGGAAATTTTTTAGCAGGGAAAATCTTCTGTGGGATATTGGAGTGCAAGGGCACATGTCACATGTTTGTCAAAACCCATTAAATGTAACACGACAGAGCAAACTCTTAGGTAAACTACGGACTTTGGTTAATCATCAGTTTGGTTGTTTCAGTATAGTTTCATCAGCGGTAACAAATGTCCCTTACCAGTGCAAGACAGTGATAAGAAGAGAAATGGAAGTGGGGAGAAGAACGCTATGGGAACTCTGGAGTTTCTGCATATTTTTTCCATGAACCTCAAACTGCTCCAAAAATCAGTCTATTAATTTTTAGGATGTGAAGCAATGTAACAGAATTAACAAAATTATTGTAATTATCATAATAGCTAATACTGAGTGCTTCCAAAGAGACAAACACATAATAAAAAGTCATCCCTGTCATCACTATTGGTGAGGACATAATGGAAGAACAGAGTAGAAAGACTGGCTCCCATTTAGAGAATATTACTTAGGTCCAAGCAGATAAGATGATGAGCCTTATACATTTAATCCCCATCACTGACCTGGAAGGAATGTCCCGTTATCATCATCTTCATTGTATAGACAGGGAAATGGAGACTCAGAGGTCAAGACACGGGCGCAGGGTCACAGAGCGTCAGGGGCAGGATTTGAAGCAGATCTCATTAATAGGCTCATGTGCACACACATGGAAGTGTGTGTGTGTGTGTGTGTGTGTGTGCTCATGCACACACAACAGAGAAGGGAGAGGGATGGGGTAATTGGTGAGTGTGAATGGATAAAGGGAAAGGAGAAGGAAGAACATCAAGAAGTGGGAATACACATACACCCAAATGAAGTTTCTCCCCTTCCCCTGCCTTGTGTCTGGGTCTCTTCCTGTGGGTGTTACCACCTCTACCCCGCCTGACCACCAGGGCTCATCATGGGAGGGGGCGTGGCAGTGACCCAGGCTCACCAGTGTTTCCCTTGGGCCCCGGCCAGCCTGAGAGCTGCATCTGAAGCCAGCCTCCTGCCCTGGGTGGTCCTGGAGAGCTTCTCTTGCCCGAGGTTGTACAAAAAACTCCATCCAGCAGCAGGAGCCCCGCCCCCCTTCCCCACGGGTGTTCTCTTTTCAAAAGGGAATGTGAGGACCAGGCAGCAGCCATCCCATCCTGAAATGGGGACAAGCAACTCAGAATCCCAAAGAGCCACCTCTAGTTCCGCAGATAGTGCCTGCTGCGTTCGGAGTCCAGAAACAGCCTCTTGTCTCCCTCAGAAGGTGCTGGAATGAATTGTCCCGCACCACCCTGTTTCCTGAGAGCTTCTGGTCAGGCCACCCTGGACCAAATAGTGAAGCAAAGATCCAGCCGCCCCATCTGGCATTTTCGCGTCTTTATAAGGTGATGTCTTACATTGAAAGAAAGGAGGCACTACTCTCTCTCCTACTTTGGCCTTGTCTCCTTTTTAACCATCTTGGGATCTAGACCCCTGTCCCCCACCACTGACGGAGAAGCCCACTCGAGGACCTGGATTTTGTCCTGGCCTTCTCTGCCTTCTGCCCTGTCTGCACAGCGCCTGGCACAACGTGTCCTCAAGAAATGTCTGAGGCATGACACTGAATGACTAACAGTCTCGACTGACCACGGGCCAAATATTCAGAGAGGCATTTTTCTGCCCATTCCAGGAGATTTCAGGACGACCTCATAATTCTCAGATTGTTTTTCAATCACCAGAATCGATCCCCACCCCCATCCCTCTCCACAGGGTCATCACCAATGAACTGTATGAAACTGCAATTAACGTTGGCGCTGTCTCCCTCGCCCTCCCTTCCTGAAAGGGGGCACACAGGTGGTGGCAAATTGACGAGCCAATAGTAATCGCATCATAGGGGAGGTGTGAGCATTGGCAAGGGCTTTTGCAATTAAATTAGGTGGAGAAATTCAGTTTCCGAGGAAGGGACAGCAAGGGGGTGACGCCTGCTGCAGGGGACCTGGCTTCTCTTCAGAGGCACTGCGGGAGATGCTGCTGCCCAGCCCAGGAAGAGGGTGTGGCCGCTGGGATTATTTCCAGCATAATTGGCTTCGCACAGCTCAAGTTTTAGCAAGCAATCAATTTCTATAAGCCCTTTTACAGTTGGAATTCAGAAGCAAATCTGTACGTGCTCACCCTGAGCATTTTTTGTTTGCGTGTTCGTTCTGTTTCCTTGTTCTTACCAGGATCTAGTACCATCTTTTAAAAAAATCCCCCACCGGATCCTGGAAAGATCCCTAGTCTTCCCACCCGCCAAGCCAGACCCTTCCCAAAGAATGGGCTTTATTAAGAGTTTCAATCAGCGCGGTCTTAATTTTGTTTCTCTCCTGCAATCAGGGATTCATCAGCTCGTAGTTCATTAGAATTACTCTTATCGCCAAGAAGAGCACAGCTGGGCACTCGCTGTCTGGGTCTGGGCCGGAGCTCTCTGCAGACAGGAGGGGCCGATGGCAAAGGCAGAGCTGCGGACTCCATCCTGCCAGGTCCACGGATGCCCCTTGGAGGCAGAGGGCTAAGGAGGGAGGCAGTCTGACCTGCCAGACTGGACCCACAGCCCTTCTCTTCTCCCTGGACTGATTCTAGAACCTTCCTATAGCTCCTCACTGTGACTTTTATTTTTAAAGGCACATTTTTTTTTTTTTTTATTAGAAGGGATGAGCTTTCCTCTAAGAATTCTTTTATTCCTGCCCACTTCTCTGGTTTTCCTTTTGCATAAAATGGGCAGAGACCAATCTATTTCCTAGGATTCTTGGGAGATAGGGAATATAAGGTAATTGGCATTTTCAGCAGTTCTGTTTTATGTACTGTACATGCACTATGTCCTTTAATTTCTGCAGAAACACTGAAGTGATTTTTTTTTTTTAGTTCATATGTTTATTCGTTCTGTAAAAACATTTTATCGAGCATCTACTACATGCCAAATATTATGTAACATGCTGGGGCTGCAGCCCAGGCACAGTCTCTGCTCACAAGGAACCTGGGTTCTAGTCACTGCTCTTACACCATTTCATAGAACAAAACACTGAAGCTCAAAGGCATGGTCACTTGGCCAGGGTCACACGGCCACTTGTCTGGCTCTGAGGGGAGTCCCTGCTCTGCTGCCTTTGCTGCATTCCTGGGGCTGAGCACAGTGCTAGGTACCAGAGCTTTCTCAGTGTCCAAAGCTCCCCACCTCCCCCCTCTCCCCCCCCCCCTTGTTTGCTTAGTCTTGATTACATGTCCTCAGGGGGAGAACAGTGCCTGGGAATTAGGATACAATGGGTATGACCTCAGAGAAGTTGTTTAAGTCCTCTGAGCCTCAGTGTTCATACCTGTGAAGTAGGGATACGTACAGCACTTCAGGTTATGATAAACTCCCAAACGCCCAAGATATGAGAATGTCCTTCAAAGGCGGTGATGTCCTGAACCAGGAGGAGTTGTTTCTCGGCACTGTGGTGGGCCTTGGGTATCTTGGGAACCTGTTCATCCGCTCCTGACACAAGGCACCGAGTTTCTTCTAGATGGTGAGAGGTGGTACAGCCTAAGAGTTATGACTGTGGTTGACATTCCAGCTCCCCATTTACTGGTTATCTGACCTTCAGCAAGTCATTAAACTCACTGTGCCTCAGTCTTGTCACCTATGAAATGGGAATGATGATAGCACCTACCTCAGAGTTGGTACAAATTACATGATCGTGTTCCGACAGCCGGAGCCACTCTGACTCCGTGATTTCTGCCCCCACGGCTCCATTCTTAAAGAGTTCAGCCAAACCTCACGATTCCAGGACGTCTCTGATGATTCCATTTCTCAGTCCGAAAATCAAATCTAATTGTTTCTGGAAAACATTTGGCGCTCTCTTCGGTTTTAGAGTCCTCCCCTTCAGACTGGGAGGGGTTTTTTTCGTTTTGTTTTGTTTTGGTCTGTTTGTTTTGTTTCTTTAATGTGGTGTTCAGAAATTTAATGGAGCAATTTCATGTCCATTTAGCAAAGTAGATTGTCAAAGGAACAGGAAAACTGGAGACCGGGTTCTCATCCCAGGATGTTACCTCACACACAGAGCAGTTTTCGTGATTTTCTGATGAAGAACTCAGAGACTGTTCCCCCCGCCCCAAAGTGACTCGGTGGTAAAGCCTCGTCTCTCAAAATCACATCAGCTCGGTATAACCAAACAGCCGTTAGTGTGGGCCAAGTGAATTGAGCCGTCTAGACACAGGGACAAGTCCCTGTCTGTGTGTAAAGGACGGCTTTGTTCTTCTTGCCAGGTGCGGTGGCCCAGATCACTGGAAGGCCACATTTTGGTTTATGGGAGGCCTCCAGCGGTCTTGTGCAACCTGGAAACCCCAATTCATGAGGAGACATCATGGCTCTCCGTCCTCGTGAAGCAAATGGCACATTTCAGGACCTTCAAAGGGAAATCGGCAAAGCAATACTTGCTGCTGTGTCCACGCTGTGCCCATAAGCCACCATTCATTCAGCATCTCCATGGATGGGACAGACCTTTCCTAGGCGCTTGGTACACATCAGCTTTAGTGTCTACCCAGAAACCCACCTTATCCATGAGAAAACTGAAACTCAGAGAGGTCAAGTGACTGGCCCAAGGGGACCCAACTGTGGGGTTAGGGAGCAAGGTCTTCTTTATTCCAGAACTCTTATTGTCCTGGTGAACCACTGGGGAGACATGAGGGATGAGAAAACAGGAGAGCCTCAGGGAAAGGTGGGGGTGGGGGTGAGGAGATGGTGTTAACCATCAACGGAAAATTGTGGCCACTCATCATGGCGATGTTATGAACTGTTCCCTTTCAGAAAAGGACCTAAAAACGAATGAACAGATCCATAGTTGACTCAGTTTTGAGAAAGAATGAGGTGGGCAAGCGTGAATCCCCAGTGTCAGATGCAGAACGCAGCCTAGTCGGCCTGCTTCTCTGGGTTTCTTTCCTCCTTGCCTGCCTACCTCACAAGCTTCGCGTCATAGGATTTTCCTTCCAGTCCAGGGAGGACCATGCCGGCCCGTTATGTCCTGCCCACAGAAAAATACTAGCGGCTAATACTTATTTAGCGCTGTCTGTATGCCAAGCCTCGAGGGAAGCATTTACCTATCTTAACTTCTTCAAGCTTCCCAAGGATCCTGTGAAGTAGACCCCATCATCGTGATTGTTTCAGAGATACGGAAACTGAGGCACAGGGAAGCTAAGTCACTCGCTAAGTCACTCAGCTAGAAAGTGGCCATGGGGACCGGACGGGTGCCCAGGCAGGCTGGCCCCGAGCTGCGGCACCCGTGGGCTCCTGCCCCAGCTCAGCAGAACCTGCTCCTGACCTTGTTCTTCCAGCCACAGCCTTGTCTCGCCCCGACTTGTCTGAGACTCACTCACTAGATCTCCTCACAATTTTGCAGAGTCCTGGGTGTCCAGGCTTACGGGTTCAGTTGACAGCCATGGAACATCCCTCCGTTCAGCAGACCTGGACTGAACCCCTGCTGGGTCCCAAGCACCAGTCTAGGCACTGAGTCTGGGTCCTCATCCTTCCCTCCGTGGAATTCCAAGTCTCCTGAGGGTAGGGTATGTCTTGAATTGCCCTCGGTTTCCAGAACTAGAGCCCCACAGGGACCCCCTCCCACAGCACCAAGAGCATTTCTTCTTCCTGACATTCTTACTTTTTCTTCCCCATTCCTGGGTGATGGCAGCAGGAATTTTGGCCTCACCATGTGGCACCTGCTTGGCTCATAGTAGGTGTTCAGGAAATGCTTCCTTGTAGTCAAAGCTCATTCCTGGCATCTTCCCAGTTGGATCCACACAGGGATGGTTGACAACTACACCAAGAGAGACACTGCTTAACTAAGTAGCCATACCAGGCTGCAGAAACAGGGTGTCCATTTATGGCATCCTTCAGGAACAGCCACTTGAGTTTGAGATGTTGACCCTAAGGACAAATGCCATCGTGGGTGGGGAGGGAGTTTGGGGGGGGGGGTGTTACTGCCTTTGTCTTACCTACCTCTGAAAACGCTATGCCTTAGCCTCCCCTTAACCCAATTCCACATCACACCTCCCACCCCACTTCCCAGTCTCCTGACTTACATGGAAAATCAATGTATTTCAAGTAGGAAACAACTAATACAGAGCGATTTCACCTGAGGTGGAAATTATGCAGGCGGCTTAATGCAACGGGAGGGAAAAGACAAAAATAAAGTGGTGTTAGCTAGTACAGTCACACTCGGAATTCCGAGCTGCCGCTTCAGTCACTGCATTCGCAGTGAGGAGGGCAGGCTGCGCGTAGGACCCAGTTAAAACTAACATTCTGTCAAGTTTTAGGCTTTCTGGAAAAGAATGTGAATGGAAAAACAAACTGCAGATGTTTGTTCTAATCTTCAGCAGGGACACGAATTGTTTTGCAGCCTTCAAAGTATCCTGCTTTTTCCCTCTGCCCCTGCTTCACCTAAGGGGGGCAGGGGCGGGGGCGGGGGAGGGTGCCCTCTGGGAGCAGGATGATCTCATGGAGGCCAGTTTATGGTTGGAATGATTTCTCCTCACATGTGAGTGCCAATTTCTGAGGCTCAGTGACATTCAAATTGTGCTGGTCCTCCATTTTGTCCTCGTGCGGGCTTTCACGTGGTTGTTTTCAAAGGCTCCAAAATGGCAGTTGGCCACTGCCGGTGACGTCACAGCGTCCTAGTCAGGCGTGAGCCCTTGCCCACTCTACTCTTCCTCCTCCAGGAAGCCGCAGGATTTGTTATGCAGCCCTGAAAATGTGGCTCTGAGATTTCAAATGTCTGCTCAGCAGACCACACGGGTACTGTTCTTAGTATTCTAGCCAACTGTAATTGCTTTGCCGTAAAATGGCCCGTTTCCTACATGGATTGCGTGCCTATTTTAAGTGGCATGGACAAATATTATTTCTTTTCATAGTTATGCATGTATTCTCAGGAGTATTAAGGGAAAAATGTAACTAGCTGATCAAACCTGTACTTTCATGGGATTATTGCTTAGAATGATGCTAGAATTTACAAAAAAAAAAATAATAAGAACAGCACGGGTAGTATTTGTCTAGGGCGTACTTCACAACATGTGGTACAAATGACAAACGTTGGAGGAACAAGGCTAGAATGCGAGCATTTTCAGTTAACTTTTTTTTTTTTTTTTAAGATTTTATTTATTTATTTGACAGAGAGACTGCAAGAGGGGGAACACAAGCAGGGGGAGTGGGAGAGGGGGAAGCAGGCTTCTTGAAGAGCAGGGAGCCCAATGCAGAGCTTGATTCTAGGACCCTGGGATCATGACCTGAGCTAAAGCCAGACACTCAAAGACTGAGCCACCCCGGGGCCCCTCAGTTAATTTTTTTAAAAAACTCCTGTGCCTATGGTCTGTTTACCCCTTGTACTCCTGGAAGATGGAAGAAAAATGTCAGTGGGCGTCTGAGTCACAGTGGGGAATCCCTCATAGTCTCACTGAAAGAGCTTTGCTCAGTGGAGTAGAGGTGAGGCCCTGGGATTTGCATTTTAATTAGCTTCCGAGGTGGGTTGGAGGTGTGACTTCCCAAAGCATTGCCTCAGAACACGCTTCCAAACAAAGATGGGTCCACTCTGCCACAGAATGTTCACGCCCCCCGCCCCCACCCCCATGAGCCACGCCTGCCCTCTGGGAATAAAATCTTTTAAGGCCTAATTTAATTGTTGAGCGATGCTTCCTCTTGGAAACCACTGGGACATGCAGATTTGGGGGCTGCTTGGCTAGTCTGGATTTCGCACCCTCAGCACTGGGGACGGTTTGGGGCTGGCTGGCTCTTTGTTGTGATGGATTATCCTTCCATAGTGGGATGTCCAGCACTGTCCCCGGCCTCTACCCACTGAATACTAATGTCGCCGCCCACACCCCCATGGTTGTAATGACCAAAAAATGTCTTCAGACGTTGGCAAATGTCCCCTCCGGGGACAAAACCAGCCACCACTGAGAACCACCAGGCCCCTTCAGAAACTTCATTCTCCCCTGATGAGTCTTTCCAGTCACAACTGGACTCAGAAGAGGAGGGTGAAAAGGGTTTTTCTGGCTTCCCATGACGAGGACTGATTTACTTGAAAACTCAGGTCCCTGAGTGTGAAAAATAGGCTCCCAGAGAAATTATTCATAGCTCTCTGGCCCTGGAATTTGTATTCTGCTCTTTTTTCAGGAGCCTTCAGGCCCGTGGTATGTGAAAAAAGAATGTTTTATGGAGTGCATGAAGCAGAATGAGTAGCTTGCAGCCTGGCGTAAACCTACTTTAGATCGGCTATAAATTCAAGGAACTTCACAGAATCAGAGTGTAGCTAGGACGGGTCAGCTAGTAGACTGCCCTTCGGGGGAAGTCGACTGAACCTGTCACAGCCTTTCTTTGTGCTGGACACTACAGAAGCTAGTGAGGGTACAAAAATGAAGATGGTCAGGTCCTTTCCCTTAAGGGGCTTAGGTCCCTTAGACAGAGTCAAGCAAGTGTCCCACAGAGGCAGCACGACATAATGTCCTTAGCCATATGGCCTGACTTCAAATCGCACTCCACTTACACCAGCTGTGTGACTTCCAGCAAAGTCCATAACCTCTTTGTACCTCTGTTTTTTCAGTTGTAAATGGGTGGCAGAAATATAACTGGGGGGGTAGAACTGGGGGTATATAAGTTCGTATCGCAAGGCGCTTAGAAAGGGCTGGGTTAGAAAGCCCAGTGGTGAAGGGCAGATCTTGGAGTTGGGAGACTTGAGTTCACATCCTGGCTCTTCTGAGCTTAGCCAAGTTCAGTCTCTTTGGGCCTCAAGTCCTCCGTCGATAAGATGGGATGATCACACACCTGCCCCACAGCATGATGGGAAAGATGGCATGAGCTGGTCTGTGACATGTCCAGGCCAGCCTGGCACACAGTAAGCAGTGAATAATTTGTTATTTTGTGTTATTGTTGTTGTAATTATTGCTATTATAAATGGATTTTTACCAAACTCATAAGAGATCAGAGACCATTTATTTCGAGTGAAAAATGAGATAGCCAAGGGCCCAGACAATTGCATCAGTTCCCTGACACTGTCCAGAAATGGCGAGAGGGAGCTGGGTTCCAAAGGCCACCTGGGTGAGCACAGAGTCAACTCAAGGGAAGTGGTTCCGGAATTCACACATACAGAGCCCCAGACCAGGCCTCTGCGCCACAGCAGCTCTGTGGGCTTCCCCCAGGGCTGGGCCACTGCTTCTCAGCATTCTTCTAAGCATATTCTTTATTTAGATATATTAATAATTTGATGATTAGTACAGACACTCCAAATTGCCTATTCTGCTTCTTTCTTACCTTTCTTACCTGTGTTTAAGATAATTTTGCCCATAACTAATCTTTTTTTTTTTAAGATTTTATGTATTTACTTGAGAGAGAGAAAGAAAGAGCATAAGAGCAGGGTGAGGGGCAGAGGGAGAAGCAGACTCCTCCCTGCTGAGCGGGGGGCCCGATGTGGGACTCGATCCCAGGACTCCGGGATCATGACTTGAGCCAAAGGCAGAGGCTTCACCGACGGAGCCACCCAGGCACCCCATGCCTAATCTGTCTTATCTCCCTGATGCAGAATTCTGCCAACAGATTCACACTGACAGGCAAGAGCCTTTAGTCTCTCTCTCCAAAAAAGTATTTTCCGGGCATTCATTGTCATGACCTGGGTCTTTAATGAAATTAAAATCCAACTGATGACATGAAGTCCCACACCTGCGCTAATTATCCATGTCCTGGGATGGGCTTCAGATTCAGAAGGAAAGTCGTGGGAATAATGACCATATTACCCCAGCCAGACATCCCAGAAAAAACTGTGGCCCAGCCCCAACACCCAGCAGCAAAGAGTAAGTGGGGAACCTAAACTTCTACCCTCCCTTGGTAGCAAGGGGCCCCAACCTTGCCCTTGCCCCCACCCTCGCCCCCACCGGGGGGGAGTCAGAGAAGGCAGGGTAGGGAGAGGACACTTTCCACCACCCGGGGCTCACGACACCCACCCTGGTGTCCGTGCAGGCCGCACAGAGGCAGTAAGGAGGCACTCCTACCTCTTCCCACCTCGGGAGGAATTAACGGAAGCCTATGGGGAACTTCTGTTTCTGCCCGGTAACGAGGAAGCTCCCCACTTGAGCACAAAGTGAAGGCCAGTGAAGAATTTGGACTCCCAGCCGGCGGTAATGAGATGATACCGCCCCCTTCTCCTGTCAGAGCAGTATCCGGGAAAGCCAGCTAAAACACGTTTAAGAAAGTTCCAAACTCTCCTGTTACCCAGTTTAAAAATCACTCCTACCAAGAACCAAGAAGACCTCAAACTGAAAAAATGAAGGAAAATCCACATATGCCAACAACACCGAGATGACACGGAGGTTAGAATTATCTGACAAGGATTTTAAAGCAGCCATTACAAAAGTGCTTCAGTAAACAATGATGAACACACTTGAAACAAATGAAGAAAAAAGTCTCAGAGAAACAGAAGGGGGAAAAAAAGAACCACATGGAAATTTTAGAACTAAAAAATACAATAACTGAAACTAAAAATTCACTGGATGACCCCAATAGAATGGAGGGGACAGAAGAAAGAATCTGTGAACTCGATGATAAAACAGTAGAACTTACCCAGTCTCAAGAGTAAAGAGAAAATAAACTTGGAAAAAAAGGGAACGGAGTCCCAGAGGTCTATGAGACTCTAACAAAAGATTTAATACTCATGTCTTCAGAGTCCTGGAGAGAAGAGGAAGGCAAGGGGACTCCAAAACTATTCAAATAAGTCATGGCTGGAAACTCCCAAATTTGGGAACAGACATTCAAGAAACTGAGTGAATCCCAAACCAGGTAAACCCAAAGAGATCCACACCAAGACACCTCAAACTCAAACATCTAAAAACTAAAGACAAAAACTTGAAATCATTGAGAGAGAAATGACACCTTACTTACAGGCAGAATCAATAAGAATGACAGATTTCGGGGCGCCTGGGTGGCTCAGTGGGCTAAAGCCTCTGCCTTCTGCTCAGGTCATGATCCCAGGGTCCTGGGATCGAGCCCCGCATCCAGCTCTCTGCTCGGCGGGGGACCTGCTTCTCCCTCTCTCTCTGCCTGCCTGTCTGCCTACTTGTGATCTCTGTCTGTCAAATAAATAAATAAAATCTTAAAAAAAGAGAGAGAGAGAGAGAATGGCAGATTTCTTATCAGAAGCCATGGAGACCAAAAGGAAGTGTCACAGTGTTTTTGAAATAACTGTCAACCCAGAATCCTATATCCAGCAAAAACATATTCTTCAGGAATGCAAGGGAAATCAAGACATTCTCCTATGAAAGAAAAGGAAAGGAACCTCTTTGTCAGCAGACATACCCACAAAAAATGACTAAAGGGAAGTTCTCGAGACATGGGGGAAATGATGGAAGAAGGAATGTTGGACCATTGGGAAAGAGGAAGGAACCCAAACCTGTTTTCTACTTTGCTGCCTATCTTGAAGGAAAAGGACCATAAAAGCAAAGCAGTGAAGGTATTGAAAAAGGAAGACAGTCTTAAGTCTTAAGAATCCTTGAAGGAAGAGAGGATGGATGACTTGATTTCTGCCCAAGGTAGAGAAGTGGTCTGGGCACATGAGGAGGGGACATAATCTGCAGCTGATACACACAGGTTCTTGCTCTCTTGAATCAGTAGAACAGATTGACTTGAGCTAGGACACAAATGTAAGGCTGTCCAGCTTTTTCCCTTCTTCATGTTAGGTTGGTGTTACAGTTTCTCTTAGAATCCTACAACACAACCATACTTACGTTAGACCACCACGCCATTTCCCGCAAAAACCGAGCTGCAGTTAGAGAACGGGTGAGAAAATTTGTAAAAGTAGTATCAGTTCAAAACTTTTCTATCTAAATCCAATTTCCTCGTTGGATTAGGTAACGGTGACACCTGGGCCGTGAAAGTAGCCAGTTTCCATAATGATCAGGAGACAAACATAGTTAACTCCAGCTCTTTGAAATGTGCCCTTGCAGTAGGAATTGAATGGAGGCCATCAGTTAAATAAAGCGAGCTAAGAAGGTGAATAGTTAGCTGATGTTTACTGGGAGCTTATATCTCAAGTATCTCTTACATTTACAGTTATGTTTGGTAATTAATGAGAAATCGGAGACAACCAAGAGTCCATCGATGGGGTTGATGCTACATTTAGACAATGAAATCTGCCCAGGAGAATACAGATGAATCCTCCCATGTGGATGGGGAATGACAACCGAGATACATGGTTGGGTGAAAACACAAGTTGCTGGATAATGCATCTAGTGCAATCCTGTCTGCACGTGGTTGGGTTTGTGCACAGGGAAAGGATGTACACTAAACTGTTAAGTGCGATTACTTCTGGGGAGTGGAAAAGATTTTTCGTAGGAATCCTGTGCTGCTTGGGTAATGCAAAAACTAAAAATGGTTTGAACTTACAGGGGACCAAGGGCATGAAAGCCCACTGCATCCCAGTGGTCGGTCAACTTGCCCAAACCCCCTTGAGCCTCAAGTTTCCTCAAATTGGGAAATCTCCCAAGAGTGTTGGAAGAAAGTGACTGGAACAAGCTAGCTGGAAAGAGCCCAGCCAGCATGAAACAAGTCCTGTCCCATCCTAGTTGGGATGCCCAGGGCCAGGGAGTCCGGTCAGAGAATGTTTGCCCATGTATAGAATGGCTAATGACACGCATCTCATAAGGGTGCCGTGAAGATGACATGAGGTCACAGGTGTGTAAAGTGTCTGCATCGTAAGCTCTCAGGGGCGTAGCAATGTTGGTGTCTTTATTTATACCTGCCCCCTCCAGCCCCTGGAATAGATTGTTGTAAAAGGCAGGTGGCAAACACTACAGGGGCGTGGAAGTGTTTTGGTTTTTTTTTAATCCGAACCAAATGGATTGTAATGCCTCCTGCTGCGTTTCCCAAATATACATATAAAGAGTTCGCCTTAAGTGACAGTATGGTGAGGGGCCGCTGGCAAAAGGCAGAAGAAGACCTGCCTCCATACTTGCCCGGTGACCCCACAATTCAGTTCACAGAGGCAGCAGGTTCTACGTGGGTGATATGGGGGTGACAGTCCTAAGCCCTGTTATCACCGTCTTCTCTTCAATCTGACCTTAAACTGAGAAGGGTCTGGTTCCCATGCCTACCCTGCATTTGAGTATCAGAGACGGATTTCAAAATTAATTGGGGGGGGGGTGTTTAAAGACGCTTGCCAATGGAGGGCTATAACTGGGGGAATCACTGCACAGCGAGAAGGAAGGCAGAGGGAGAGCTTTCATCTTTCAGAGAAGATATCAGTTCTTGGCATCGTTTTCAAAAGGAGATGTTTGGCTCCTGGTCTGATCTGAGCGCACTCCCTGGGCCGACCTGAGCTCCACGGGCAGCCAGGGACCAGCCGGCTCCGGAGAGGGGTGCGGGGTGCTAGCGGATTAATCACTTTCTTAATTTTCCTTTGTGATTTCCTCCCTCCATAGATGTCGCTTAGTTCTAACTTGTTCTGTAATTTAAGATTTCTTCCACCTGGTTCCAGAAATCTGTGGGGGTTAGAACACACCTGCATTGGGACAAAGTTTATCTGATTTGAGCTTCGTCGCCAAAAGGAGGGAGATACGGCGAAAAATAGGACAAATGAATACTCATTGCACTTTAAGGTTAATTTATAGACCTTGCATCCCTGGAGGTTTCTAAAAATAGACGAAACACACATCCTTCTGATTCACTTGCCTCCAGGGGCCAGGCCCCACACTCCTCCTCCTCCTCCTTCCCCTAGACCAGTTCTGCTTCTGGATTCCACTCACTCGGCAGAAGCCTGGGAGGTGCCTGCCTGCTTCCCTCCAGCCTCCTGGGTGATCCTCCTCCGTCAGCTTTCCACCCCCGCCATCAGTCTCTCATTCAGGGCTTCCTGTCTCACACCTGGTCTCTTGCAGGGCCTCCGCCTGTTTACCCTGTCCCCTTCTCCGTGCAGCCAGCCTGACCTCGGAAAGCACAGGTCTGATCATGCTTTTCACCTGCTTAAAACCTTTCTGCCTTCATTGGCTGCTGGGAGAGTCCTGGTTGCCTGGGGGCCTCTCCTCCCCACGATCAGGCCTGTCCTGCCAACCTCACCCTCGCTGCCCCCCAGCCACTCACCCTGTGCCCCCCTGTCCCACATATGCACACAGAACGGATCGGCTCTCATTTCCCCTAAACATACTATATGCCTCTGAGCTTCTGTTCTGCCGCCTGCCTGCCCAGACAGCCTCCTTCCCTTTCTTGGTCACCTGGTAAACTCCAACTTGCTCCTCAAAACCCACCCCTCCTCAGAGCTGTAAATCAAACTGGGAAAAATCAGAGCCAGGTCCACCAAGACCTGCGGGACCTAATCAGCATAATAGTAACTAGTTTCTTTCTTGAACTCAGGGCACTTTCCTGTAGTCGCCTTAACTTGGTCCCTGCCCCAACTCTGAAGGCAGGTCCTCTTTTTATCCTGGTTTTGCGGATGAGGTCACAGATGTTCGGAGTTCAGGGACGTGCCCGAAGTCACCCAGCCTGCCCGTTCGTGGCAAAACTGGGGTTTCACCTCGAGTGTGCCTGCCGGGAGCCTGTCTTTGGTCAGCCGCAGCTCTCGGCCGTCCAGAGCAGGGTTTTTCAAACTGCCCGTCACAATTCATGCGGGAGTTGTAAAATCCGTCTGGTAGGGAGAGCGGGCTACATAATCTGTGGCGCCCAGAGTGAAATGAAAACACAGGACCCTTGTTCAAAACACCAGGGGAAAGCTTTTCCTCTCATCTGTAGTCTCTCAGGGTGTCCTGGTGGTTTTTATTCCCCACTTAATGTCACACTCCCTCAGGCACCGGGAGACTCGTGAGAGAGAGCAGACCCTCGGAGCATGGCTGGGGGCTGGGGATGGGGCGGCGGCAGCCCCCACCCTGGCCTTCACTTACACCACACGGGTCTGAAGATAAAATGATTAAGAACTTCGGGACAATGACTACAGAGCCTAAAAGCCCACGTGCGGGGGCCCCCTTGTGAGCCCTGTCCACTGTAGGGTTTGTGTGTCCCTGTTAGCAGGTCATGGCAGGAAGTTGTTTCCCAAGCGAATAGAAAACAAAAGAAGGTATTAGAATACGCTCTCCGTGGTGAGGGTAGCATTCTGTTCGCTTTGTTTTTGTACGTAGGTCTACGCACACACAGGATGACCACGTGAAATCTATTTCTCTCTCTTTTAAGATTTTATTTATTTATTAGAGAGAGAGAGAAAGAGAGAGCTCACATGTAGGCAGAACAGCAGGCAGAGGGAGGAAGAAGCAGGTTCCCTGCTGAGCAGAGAGCCTGATGCAGGGCGCGCTATCCCAGGACCTGGGATCAGGACCTGAGACTAAGGCAGCTGCTTAACCCACTGAGCCGCCCAGGTGCCCCATAAAATCTGTTTCTTACTGTGGATCTCAGCCAAAGAGGTCTGAAACCCAGTGGGTTGGCCTGTGACAGTTGGCTGTCAACTGCTAACTTTGAATTGTTCCCTCGCTCCAGGATGCCCAGAAGACAAAAGAGGCTACTGCCAAGGTGAGCCGTAGAGAGTAGAGCTGTGGTTGGGCAGAGCTGGAGGGGGCCCACAGACCAGGCTCTCCGTGTCCTCGACCCTTTTCCGTCCTCCGCTGTCACCCCCACACACTCAGACACACGTGCTCCCTCCTTCTTCCCCTTTCCACCAGCTCTTCCCACAGGACGGCCTTCTCCAGGAGGAGACCACGTGCCCTGTAAGGCACTGTCCACCAGGACTCCCGGCGGACACAGGCTCAGAGTTCTAACTCTTTGGTAGCCTTTCACATTTTTCATGATGGCTTCGTGAGGATGGTGGCCGGGCTTCCAGGAGTCATAACCTTGATCGTCACATAGCTCGCTGTTTTGAAAATACTGTGCCTTTTCAGTGTGTGCCACTAGCACGCAGCATGGCCTCAGACAGCTCTGACCGGCAGTGACAGACACAGTCTGGGACAGGCTGTCAGACACATCTCCAGACAGAAACAGAAAATATGGTCTGACGTGTCCACCGGCCCCCTGCTGGTCGGGGCCCTGGGCACCGGTCAGCCCACGAACTGTCCTTTCAGAGAAGCCTCCTGGCATCGGGTGAGCTGGCCTGTGTAACAGCATGGTCTCCGGGCCCTGGAAGGGACATGCGAGGGGAGGTGCGGTGGATGGCTAGCAAACAGCGCTCCCAGGGACAGGGATCCCCCTCGTGGAGCCACAGATCCAAGGAGGACCCTTCTGTTCCCCGTGCTGTACGCCAGGGGCTGCCAAGGGCTTCAAACGCCTTGTCTCCCGAACAGCCCCTTGCAGAAGGCGTTTTTATCTCCATTTCGCAGACGCAGCCACGGAGGCTCAGAGAGCCACGTATTTATTCATTAGCAAATACAAAAATACCTGCTAGGCACCAGGTCCTCCAAAGACCACAGCGGGCAGAGCAAAGGGGTCGTTGCCTCTGTGAACCTTACAGCACAGCAGGAACCAAGAAGGAGTGGGAACCCGGGTGTTTTTTTTTTTTTTTTTTTGACAGTTTTACTGAGGTGTAATTCACATTCTGTGCAATGCACTCCCCGAAGCGGACCATCCATGGTTTTTAGTATATTTGTAGTCATGAAACCATCACTACAAGTTGAAACTACTTTCCATCACCTCAAAAAAGGAGAAACCACGTGTCTGTCTGCAGTCACTTTCCAGTGCCGTCCAGCCCCGAGGCCTCATTCTCTCCCAGCCCTGGGCAACCGCTCATCTAGTCTCTGTTCTCTGTAGATTGGCTTCTTGTGGACATTTCATACAGATGGAATCTTATAACATGTGGTCTTTTGTGGCTGGTTTATCTCACTTACTGTGATGCTTTCAAGGCACGTACAAGTTGTAGCATGTCAGCACCCCCCCACTTTTTTTTTTTTTGCCAAGTAAGACTGCAGTGCCTGGATAGACCATATTTTGTTTACCCGAGCTCAGCTGATGGATGTTTCCACTTTTTGACTATTAAGAATAGTGCTGCTATGAACATTCATATACAAGGGTTCGCACGGCAGGAATCCGGATTTAAACCCTGTTCTTCCTTTCTCTAAAGCCTAGTCACTGCACGCCTCAGCAGCTTCCGTGCCCCCAGAAGACCGTGCCTTCCTGAACCTCCTGTCTCATGTTTTGAGGGAAAGAATTCATCGTCATGGACCACAGCCTTAGCAGAGCCTGGTAGACTTGTTGGCCGGTCTGAAACGCCCTCTGAGCTCTCCGGAGCCGGACCGTCCAGGAAGTTCTCCAGCAACCGTGTTCCTCTTCATCCTTCCCTCAAGACAGGAACAGGCAGAGAGCGAAGGATGAAGCACTCTGTCCCGAGCAACCCTGAACTCAGGGGATTCGGGGGCTAATTGAAAAGTTTGTGCGGGATCAGCAATGGTGCTTGAAGTGGCCCTCTTCTGCCTCAGACTCGCTCAATGACCACAGAACGTGTGGGTCAAGTCACCTGTGGTTTTTTCCCTCAGCCAATCACCAGCTTGCCCGCCGAAGGACTGTCAAAGAAGGACTGTGTCACCAGCAGTTGTTGATAGAAAGGAGGGCTATGTGCCTAGAGCCCAGCAAGCTACCAAATCTGTGGATGAATCCATCCTATAACTGTGGCCTTTAGGAGCTCATGTGCCTCCTAGGTCAAGCCTTTCCTGATCTCCACCCACAGGCCCCACATACTCTCTTCTCTGATTGTCTATGATACCTTATGCTCAGAACTTAATTCACAGAACTTAATCTGTTATTTCATTTCTGCCTGTGTTTTTATCTGCCTCCTTGAACCCAGGGAGAACAGCTAGCTCACTCAGAGTCCAAGCACCTAGCTCAATCTGCGGTGCCTGTGGAAGGAAGCAGGCAAAGCCAGAGAACAGCACTGAGGAGCTGCTGTTCTCATTCTGCTGCCTGATCCTGGCAGCCGGTTCTCTGCCAGGCTGCCTGGGCCAAGATGGCAGAGTGAACTAAGCCAGAAGGAACAGAAGAGCGCTAAAGGAACTTGAGTCCCACAAGCCAGGGTCACTATAACCACGAAATGGCGCAGAGGGGAGAGAATGGGGTAGAGGGCACAGCAGCGAGAGCAGGTGGCATCTGCCTTCAAGTGACAGGCACGAGGGCCCCCCCCCTGGTTATTTCCCAGCCCCGCCCGCAGACCTTGGTTCAGCCTGGCCCAGTTTCAGGCTCATTATTTGCTGCTGCCAGAGCGAAATGCTCCCTCCCATCCCTGGGTCCTGAGATCTGCCCTTTTAGACCCATCCTTTGGCATTTTATTGCCTCCAAGATTCGCCACTTATCAAAACCCCGACTAATTAAAACTCGCAGCTGATTTCCTTTCTTAAAACTGTGGACCTCTGCTCACTAAGAAGTCTTACAGGTTAATTCAGAACCTTAAGTCAGCTCCTGGAGAAGTCGTTTTTTCCCTATTGCTTTGTTATCTGAGTTCTTTCAGCTCTCTCTTGGATTTTTTTGTGATGTTCAAAGCCTGCAATTCAGTTATTCCCAGAGAAACTGCTTGGTGGGGGCTCGTCTGTCTCTCGAAGATTATTCTGGCTGCGATGAATGTTGGACCATGATTCCCAAAGGGGAGCATCCTGCCTTTCTTCTTTGCCGTCCCTGAACTTAACTTTCGGCTGGGTCTGTCACGTGGGGTTCTTTGCAGCCAAATCTGGGCCTCTTCTGGGCCAGGCCCCCTCCGTGTTCCCCTTCCCCCTTCTGAGAACAGCCGTTAGCATCTTAAAGCCCCGGCAGGCTGCACCCGAGTCCCCCAGCACCCACCCGCCCGGTCTCCAGGCCTGATGGATAATGCCATGACACCTGTTAGGAACAGGACCCAGAGCAGCAGGCAGGCTCCCCTGCAATGGCTTCCTCCACGGGGAGGCCTTGCCAGAGTTCCCGCAGACCCGCAAGCAAGCGCCAGCCAGCCCGAGAACGTGGCCGGTGAAGGCTCTGAGCCCACCCTGCTCCTCTTTTCTTCTCTTAACTCTGCTTCCCCGGGTCTCCCACCATCTTGATGTTTTGTAACCCCAAAGGATAGCACGTTCTTTTCAAACTTGGAGAGTTCTCGAAGTGCGCCTCCTAGATCGTTTGTGGAAAATAGGAAATAAACCGTAAGAAATTTTGTAAGAGGGCCTACACTGATCATTTGGGAATTTCAGTTGGAAAATCGCCTCTCTCTTTCTGCTTTCACTTTCTTGGCTTTATGCTGCGAGAAAACATTTGCTCTCCCTGGTATGGGTCATTACTAGGACCCCGCCTGGGCCTTGGGTTCTAGCAGACTTGCAGAGTTTCTCAGGAGAACGAATAAAAGCAGGAAAAAAATTTTTTTTTCACATCTCCTCGCAAGCAGGCTCCTTCTTTTCTCCATTCGGGAGGAGTCTCGTTTTGTGACGGCAGTGGGAACACGGATTGTTTGTGGCGGTGCTACTGCTGCCCAGAGAAAGGGATGGATGAATTCAGTGTCGGGCAAGGAGAGGGGGTGACGGCTCTTCAGGTCTCCAGCTGTCCTAAACGCAGGTTTCGGGCACAGGAGGCTTCGGTGATTCACCTTCTCCTCGTCCTCCTGCAGCCCCCGGGGGATGTAATGACCAGCAGACTCGGGTCCCCAAGCGCAGGCCCTAGCGGGGAAGGGCGGACAGGCCCCTTGCCTTGGTGGGTTTCAAACCGCCTGCCTTGAAGTGCAAATGGCAGGTGTTGGCTCCTCTGTGCCTTTTAGAGCATCCGCCTGGCTCTTTTATGAGATTACAGGCACTTTCATCTCAGCTTTGGCCCCGTTTTTCCTCCTTCTCAGCAAGGCTCCAAAGACAAGCATCGAGGCGAGAACAAGGAGAGGAGGCTCATTGGTGCCTGCGTCCCCGCTGGGCAGGGCGACCTGGCCTGTGCATCTTCCAGCCGCGTCCCTTTGAGCCGTGGAGGCTGGGAAGGGAGCACGGAGGACCAGGTTAAGAGGGGTCCTTCCCCCTTGGCGCCGGGAGGAAGTTGCATTGCATCCTGGGAACGCTCTAATCATCCTCTTTGCTTTGTGCCTTCCACTTCAATCCAGTGCACAGGGGCTCCGGTGCCTTTCTTTTCCTTTTTCTTTTCTTTCAAACCTCGAGGTACTTTTTTAAGGCTCGGAGCCGAGAACACAGCGCATCTCTTGCGCTTTTGCTTTATGTCTGCACGGACACGCGCACGCACCCTTCCTCCGTGGCTCTATCTCCTCATCGTCTTGCTTTTGCAGGGTCCCCCTGCTTTAGAAGCCCTAACGGGCTTTCCTTCCCATATTGCTCTCAATGAAAGAAAGGCGAGCTTCCATCCTGTCCTAAATCCTGATGCCTTCCTTCCATCTATCCATCCTGCCATTTAAGCGTCTCTTAGGGAGCCTGCCCTCTGTGCTGGCCGCTGTCCGAGGAGCTGGGGATGTGACCGGGAATAAAGCAGAGGCCTAGCTCCTGACAGTCATGCTCCTTCCAGCGTGCCTTTCCCACCCTTCCTCCCCTTCTAGATCTCTCTCCCACTGCTTGCCCCGGACCTCTGCCCACGAGACACCCAAGCCCTTCACTGAGCCAGCATTCCCTTTCCTGTCTCTGCACTTTAGCTCAGGCATCTTCACCCATCTGGGGTGCACAGAGCCCCATCCTCAACTTCACCTGGCTCAACTGTTGTCTCCGTGAAGCTTCCTGGCACCTCTGCCCCCCAACACTGGACACTGGCAACAACTTCCTCTGTGCACTTGGGGCCTATGCGGCATTAGAGCTATGACCTGTGTTTCTTAGGGCTCCTCGCCCTGAGCTCACATTTGGGTCACTGTGCATAAGGTTCTGTCTCCCCATGTGTCATGGTGCGACCCCCCCCCCCCAGGCCCTCATCATCTCCAGCCCTCTAACTGTTTCTGGGAGTTAGCAAGGAATGGCACAGGGTTCTTCACTCTAAGAGACCACTGTGAAACTACTTCCTGCCTCTGCCAGAGAAGGACCTCCTGTCCTTTCCCCAGGAGACCACACAGCATCTGACAGCACACCCAAATTACCACAGTGTCCCTCACCCTCCCTGTACCGAAGCCCACAGTGGGCTGTGCTGGGACCAGGAGAATCCTGCCCCCACGCAAGCCACGTGTTACATCCATGATGGTGCCCTGGCCATGCTGCCTCACACAGAGACTTTTATTGAAACAGTTCTGTCTGTTCTTACTTATTCCCTCCTCTTGGAATCAGATATGAATTCTTGGGGTCTGGGCCAAAGGATGATCTGATAAAGATCAGGTCCAGGCCACAGTCAGAACTACATGTCCTTCTGGTGACTAAGGCAGTATTCCTGAGACAGGACACATGTACTCCCTAAAGACACATTACTTCCCAAATAACCCTCAGGCCTTAGGATTCAAAAAAATTATTGGCAGGCCTGTCCTGCCAGAATTCCAAATGTGCCCTGACATGTTTGAATCCTAAAAGAACCAACATAGGCTGAGGAAGCGTATGTACCACCATCTCACTTTCCTGGTCCAGAGCAGACATCACTAATCAATCACAGTACAGTTTCTGCCTTGTGGAACCATTAGGTCCAGAGCAGACATCACTAATCAATCACAGTATAGATTCTGCCTTGTGGAATCATTAGGCCCGGAGCAGACATCACTAATCAATCAGTACAGTTTCTGCTTTGTGGAACCATTAGGCCCAGAGCAGACACCACTAATCAATCACAGCACAGGTTCTGCCTTGTGGAACCATTAGGCCCAGAGCAGACATCACTAATCAATCACAGTACAGGTTCTGCCTTGTGGAACCACTACTCTTATCTGGGCTCATCCAGACTGTATAATACAACTAATGACTACTGTCTCATGAGCTCTTACCTTGACTCAGTCACCGTTCTGAGGGCCTCTCATTAAATTCATTTAACCCTTACAACTATATGAGGAAGGTACCCTTAGAGATGAGAAGACTCAGGTGCAAGAATTAACAATAGTTCCCCAAACAAAAACTGCATCCTTCCTACCTTTGTCATTTTGGTCATCCTGCCATCGTTTTTATTAGGCCCCGAGGTGGGCCAGGCACTGCAGTAGGTGCGGAGGACAAAAGTAGGACCTAGCACAGCGCTTGGGTGCAGCCCTGAAGAAATCCTTTATTTTGAGGCGAAAGGGGATGCAAGCTAAATTCCAGAGCAGGAAGCTGAACTGGAGACTGCAGGAGTAAGCTCATTCAGTGAGTTTGAAATGAATGAGAGTAGAGAGAATAGAGCTGGTGCCTGACTAATGTCTTTGATTCCCAGACCGGCCGCATTGTTCTTGTAGAAGCTCCCTCCTCCCTCCCAACATCCCCAAGCTTCACTGAGAGCATCAGCGTTTGGGGCAAAGCCACAGCCCCCCGAGGTGTGGGTGGGTGCTGTCGGGGAGGGGTCCAGCCTTCACAGCCCCCTCCCCAGGCCTTCCTGTCCCACGGTTTGGACGGAGTTGGCTCCACGGAGCAGAGGCAGCTCTGGCAGCCCTGCCCAGGGGGTCAGAGTCACTACCGGGGACCCAATGACTCTCTTGCAGTCCTAGGGGAAAGGCCCAGCGGGATTTGTGTCAGTTGTCCAGACCCTAGGACCTCTGCTTCCCCAGCAAATCCAGCAATACTTTTTAAACGTGAACTTCTGAGCCCCTTACCCAGCCTGTCTTTTCCTCACCTCCGTCCTGCTTCCTGTGTTACACCCAGGCAGGCCCCTTCTCACCTGGTCCTCGGCGGACACCACAGCGGTCTGTCAGACCTCTGTGTCTTGGCCCCGACCAGGGGTCAGCCCGCACCTTTGTAGAGGACCAGAGAGGGAATGTTTTAGGCTGTGGGGGCCAGAAGCTCTCTTTCACAACTGCTCAGCTCTGCAGTGAAGTGTGAATGCAGACACAGGCATGTCTGTCCTCTACCAATAAAACTTTATTCACAAAAGCAGAAGGTGAGCCATAGTTTGCCACCCCCTGGCCCAAACTATTGTCTCTTCTAGAACATCTGCTCATTTTGTCACATCTACGCCTTCCTGTCCTTCAGGACGCAGCTGGCGCCCCACCTGGCTGGGAAAGCCTCCTCCCCCACCCCCCAACTCAGGGCCCTGTAGGCTCATCTCCTCCTCCTCCTATTCTCTTTCTCCTTATCGGTTTGCATCTAGCACCATCATGAGTGTCTTCAGCTGTGCCATTAGATGGAGCAACGTGCGGGTTTCATAATCCACCTTTGGCACATGAGCAGCCATTGGAAGATGGGCTTGATGGCTGTGTACCAGGGAGGCTGGGAATACTTCTTTGTTCTTTCTGGCACAACCAGGGGGATAGCATGACATTTATTCATTCCACATGTATTTATTGAGTATTCACTACATTCTTGGTACTCCTTTTTTTTTTTAAGATTTTATTTATTTGAGAGAGAGCGAGTGTGTGCACACATATGCGGGTGCAGCGGTGGGGAGAGGAGCAGAAGGGGAGAGAGGGGGACAGACAGACTCGGCGCTGAGCTCAGAGCCCAATGTGGGGCTCGATCCCAGCACCGCAAGATCACAACCCCAGCAGAAACCAAGAGTTGGATGCTTAACCGACTGAGCCACCCAGGCACCCCTCCTTTTTTTTTTTTTTTTTTTTTTTTTAAATACGGTGCTAGCTTCAAGCAGTTACTAACACCAACGTGGAATGATGCCATGTTTGAAAACCACCAGATTAAGAAATGAAAGAAATTCTCAAAGATAAGAGGGTGGCAAGAACTAGTCGAGCTACAACTTCCAAATGTATAAAGTACTTCTACATCCATTCTCTCACTTAATCATAAATGACAACTCTCAGAGGGGAACGGTAGTCTCGCATTTTACAGATGAGAAGACTGAAGTCAGAGGCTTGTGGCCTACTGGAAGTCACACAGCTTCCAGGACACAGAGCTTGACTCTAGAACTGTTTCAGCCATGTTTTCTCTCCTAAAACAAAACCAAACCACTTTTCTGCTTCTAAAGGTAATAATCCAGGGTATTTTGGAAATTGTTGCAAGTATATAGCAAAAATTTAAACATCATAATAATCCCGATGCCATAAAGAGCCAACATTAACATCATCTGCGTGTTTTTTACCATGTTTGCTCATTTTTTGCAAAAAGATTAGGGTTATATGTATTTGTGTATAGCTGCATTTTGCAGGCCCTTTTAAAAAGTAAAGTACCAGTAGCGTCCCGTGAAATTCCCCCTTCTTAATGTCACGTCTTTGAGTTTTGATAAAGGCACGTAGTTGAATAACCATCACCCAGATCAAGCTATAGAACGATGCTGTCACCCCAGCCATTCCTCAGTGCGCCTGGTGGTCGCCCCCAACCCTCAGTGCCTGGAAACCACTGGTTTTGTCTCCATAGCTTTGCTTTTCTAGATGTCACATCAACGAAATCGCCCAGTGTGTTGTAGCTCCGTGTTTCACTTAACATCATCTGAGAATGTTCCCGTGTCATTTATATTCTTCAAAAGTATTATTTTTTAATGACTGCCTGGCACTCTGCAGCCTACTGCTCCCTGGGGCACCGCAGCAGCCTCCCGGAGAATAGAAATGAGAGGTAGAAGGTCACTTTGGAAAGAGCAAGGGCAGCTGGGATCGGCTGCACGCCTGTCGCCCTTGACGAGAGGTGTTGGCCCATCTGCCTCCAGGCCAAGGTGGCCCGGCTCCGCAGAGGCACACCGGGCCCTACGGAAGCACAGTCTCCGGCACCGACCTTGGCATGCAGCTCTGTGCTTCGATAGCACTCGCCGAGATGTGGCTCCTTCTGGATTCTGAGGTTCGGATCACCCCACGGGCCCACTGGGAGGAGGAAAGGCGGTGGTGTATGGGAACGTGGGGGCTCCAGGACTCGGTGCGGGGGCTGGTTTTCCTGCGCTCCCATCCCCCGCTCCCCTCCCCGATGGTCCAGGTCCACCTTCTGGAAAAAGGAGCGATGAGCTGTTGGACTGAGCATGGGGTGTTGCACGTAAACTGATGACTCGCTCGATTCCACCCTGAAACTCACAATATGCTCTGTGTTAATGACACTGAACTTAAAAAAAAAAAAAAAAATTTAAAAACAGGAATGCCTGGGTGGCTCCGTCGATGAAGCCACTGCCTTTGGCTCAGGTCATGATCCCAGGGTCCTGAGATTCAGGTCTCTGCCTGCGACTCTGCCTGCTTGTGCTCTCTCTCTCTCTCTTTGACAAATAAATAAAATCTTTTGAAAAAAATTTTAAAAGACAAAAAAAAGAGGTGAGTTGCTGTTACTGAAAAGTATTAAAAATACGTTGTCACCTAGTCGAAGCTGCCTCTCTCCAGAAGTTGGGGAGAGAATTCAAGAAAGGGAGTCCAACTGTCAGAGTCAGGATCTCTTGGGAAAGAGCACACAGGGGCTTCTGCACCAACCCAGGTGCAGAGACATCCCCGCCCTGCCCCACCCCCCAGCACACAGCCCAGGGATGACCCTTGCAACTCTTAGTTACCAAAATGGCTGCCTGCCTTCTGGGCATTGATGTTGTAGCAGTTTCTTTGCCACCCCACCTGGCCTCTTCTCCCTCCTCCTGAGTCCTGCTCAGACTTCTCCCAGCAAAGCAGAGTCAGTATCCTAGTGTGTTGCTACGGAAAGAATGGCAATATCACTTTGAGTTCATGAAAAAAAAAAAAAAAAGAAAGAAAAGAAAAAGAAGAAGGAAGGAAGAAAGAAAGAAAGAGGAAGAAAAGGAAAAAAGAAAAAAAATAGGACAAGCAGGATTTTTTTTTTTTTAAGTGTTACGAAACTGGAAGAAAAAGTGTTCCACCACTAAATATATCCACTTACAAAATCAGCAGATGTGAGGGCTTACACAGCGTCAGTCTCTCAGGCCCGCGGAAGACTGCAAAGCATTTTCACGCCATCATCCCACGGAACTCTGAGAGACTGTTGGAGATTTCTAGGTTGATGTCTGGAACCTTCCGTGTTGGCCAAATGGATGACGCAGTAGCCGTTCAAGGGGTAGCTTGAAGTAACTGGACTCGGTTTCGTTGATTTCTTTCAAAAGCCTTCCTCCTGTTCCCTCTCTCCATCCCCACTCTACGTGCCAGATCATTCCAACTCAGACCCCCGTGGGTTCCTGCTGAAAGCCAAGGCTTGGAGCCTGAGCGTGCACCCCAGCTCCGCCATAGACTAGCTCTGGTCCATGAGCTGCAGTTTCCGTGTTCGTAAAACATATACACCCAAGGGCTCGTGAAGCTGAGCAGAGCACGGGACACACCTCGCACAGTGGGCAGCCCGAACCCCCAGCCCCCAGCCCATGGGTGCTGTGTAATACTGATTCTCCTGCCTTCTTGTCATGGTTTCTCTCTGCCCTGGGGTCTGTCCCTGCTGCAGGGGGCAGTTCAGCTGAGGTCTGTCATCCCACAACAGAGCCAGGCAGGTGGCCCCTCAGAAGTAGAACCCCATGCAACCTCGGGCCTTCCTCCATGTCGTTCATTCACGTCTTCTTAAAACCACCTGTCCTGCTCAAAGTCCGGCTGTAGAACCTCTTCTCACATTCTTGGGTGATGTCTTGGGTCTGCCTCTGTTCTTAGGAGGTCTGCCTTAGGAGGCTGCCTAAAAACTACACCAAAACTTAGGAATGTCAAATAGGAATCTAGTATGTCTCATAATTCTGTGCGTATGAAGTCCCACAGAGAGTACTAGCTGGAGTACAGCATGGTACTCCATGATGTCTGGGGGCCTCAGTGGGGTCACTTGATACGATGAGTCTAAAACAGCTGGGGACTGGTTGAGCATCTCTCTCTCTCTCTCTCTCTCTCTCTCTCTCTCTCTGCGTGGTTAGCTTGGGCTTCCTCACAACATGGCAGCCTTGGGACGGTCAGCTTGCTCACAAGCGGGCCCAGAGCTCCCAGAGGAAGGAAGTAGAAACTGCGTGTCCTCTTAAAGGCCTTGGTCCAAAACTGTCACGGAGTCACTTCTCCCACATTCTATTGGTCAAAGCAGTCACAGGGCAGCCCCAATTCAAGGGTGCAGGGATGGAGGTTCATGACCCCCCAATGGAGAAGTGTCAGAGAATCGGCGACCCTCTTTAATCTGCCAAAGTCACCGCACCTGTCTGTGTGCTTGCTCTAGAAGGAAGGTCTGGGAAGCTGTTGGTGGGGCCTAAAAGAGGAACCAAAGAGCAGAGCCAACATTTCTGCTCCCCAGCGAAGGCAGGGTTCTGAGAACACACTCTTCGGGGTAGCTGGTTCCTTAAAGGGCTGTGTGCACAGCAGACTTTCAGAGTGGACGTCCCCTGGGAATGCTCTCCGACAGACAGCTAGCAGGTGCACAACCAGCCCTCCGTCTCTCTTGAGTGTAAATGCCCAAAGAAACCACACATCAGATTTGCTTGAAGTGAGGCACTTCCATTTCAAGTCCCTGTGCTCTTTCCTAACGAAAGGTGGGTCCGACTTCAAAACATTGGCAGAAGCAGCCAGGCCAGGCTTCACCAGCTGGTTCCCTGGGCTGTGGTTGCCTAGAAAGAAAAGATCCCTGCTTTGTGGGGGTGTATTTAGTTTCTTAGGGCTGCCGCTAACAGAGAACTACAAACTGGGTGGCTTAAAACAACAGAAACTCACCATCTCCCGGTTCTGAAGGCCAGAAGTCTGAATCAGGGTGTTGGTAAGGCCAGGCTCCGTCTAGAAGGCACTTAGGGAAAGCTCTGTCCCCAGACCTTCCTCCTGGCTTCTGGTACCCTCAGGCGTTCTTTGGCTTGTCGGTGGCCATCTTTCCCCCATGTTCTTCCCATTGTCTTCCCTTAAGCGAGTCTGTCCCTGCATCCAGAGCTCCCCCTTTTTATAGGGACACCGGTCACCGTGAAGAAGGGCCCACCCTAATGACCTAATTTTCGCTCGATTACTTCTGTAAAGATTCTATTTCCAAATGCACTCACATCCTGAGATGTACTGGGAGTTAGGACCTCAACATATTTTTAGCAGAAACAGAATTCAACCCTTAACAGGTGGTGAGCAGAGACACGAGAGACACGCTAGGATCAAATCCTGACCCTGTTGCTGTCCCACGCCTAATCTCTCTGTCTCGAAGGGTTATCACCCAGGCCCCCAAAATAGAAGCTCTAGAGGGCAGGGTTCGCAGCTTCCCACGACAGTGCTGGCATATATTGGGGGCCTCAATATCAACTTTATGAAAGGGAATGAGGGAGGGAGGTTGCAAAGCGGGGAGGGAAAAAAAAAGGAATACATGAACCTGTCAGCTGATGGTCAAACCGCCAGCAGCCCAGAGAGACCAGAAAGTCTGGGAATGCCCTTCCCCGCCAGGTCCTGGTCCTGAGTGGCCAGGTCGTCAAGGGTCTCTGAGTTCTTGCTGCAGTTACTTCTGCTACCGACCATACCGGAGTATTATTAATAGGTCTCTCTGCTACTGACAATACCGGAGTATTATTAATAGGTCCCTCGCTCTCCTTTGAAGTGGTGTCAGCAACATTCTGCTATTGAAGAAAATGGGGGTGGTCCCAACTGAAAAGCTCACAGAAGCCATCTCAGCTTGACCTCTCGGCATTTGAAATTTGGGGCTTTGGAGGGAGTTAAACTGATTTGGATAGAATGGGGGCCGTGATCGGTTGCAGCACGGAGTACTAATTTGCTGTCCCCCTTGAAATCAGATCATTGCCAAGGGAGGTTCTTGGTGGGCCTGTCTTCTGCAAGTTGCATCAGGCATCAAGGAAACGTGCAGGACAGAGGATGAAGTAATCGATGGTCAGAAAATGGCCACTGAGCCCCAACTGAGTGGGCCCCTCTGCTCAGAGCTGTGGAAGAAGCAGGGACGAAGAGGACCGGGTCCTTGCCCAAAACGAGCTCTAGACCCACCAGGAAAAAGAGATATCTAGACAGATAAGTGAGAGGTCCCTGTGGAAAGTTCCAGTTGTATTGTTTGAGAATAGGGTAGGGAGCAAACAATCTGACAGAGGGAAGCTGGAGAAATTCTTCTGGGAGGAGGTGTTTGAGCTAGACTTTGAAGGCAGGCTAGGTTGGCCTTCAATAGAAGGATTTGGGAGAGCGGGCCGTTCCAGACAGAACAGTGTGGGCAAGGCCTGGAGGTGGGTGAGGGCAGGGCAGGTCCTAAAACGGTGAGAGCACGCTGGGGTGGGTCAGAGACCCAGGCAATGGCAGTGGAGCTTTGAAGGCGATGCTGAGGGATTCAGACACTATTTGGGGAGCGGTAGGGAGTGAGCGAGGTTTAGAGGAAGGTGTGCCTTGATCTGTTTTTGAGGCAGATCACAGGGGCAGCCGTTGGGACAAGGTCCTGGGAAAGCCCAGTGGCAGAGCGTGGAAGATAATTGGAGGCCCTGGCAACAGCGCAGGTGACACAGGAGGAAGGCCTGGGGGGTGGGGGGAACGGATTTGGGATGGAGGGGAGGAGGTAGATAGAAAAGACAGGGCTTTCTGACGCCTGCTGAAGGGGGAGAACAGCCCAGAATATGACCACGCCTAACAGGGCAACGGAGTGGGGAGAACCCCCATCTTGGACAGCCCCCGGCAGAAGCAACACCCATGCTCCCAACTCTGCTCTCCCAGGAAGTGGCTGGCCTGAGGCCACTGCTTCTCAAACTGGGCTGCCCTTTGAAGTCCTCTGGGGCAGCTTTTAAAAATACCAGTGCCTGGATGGATCCCACCTGCAGGGAATCTGGCCCAATGGGCAGGGGTGTGGCTTGAGGTTGGGGTATTTAAGAGCTCCCCAGCCGGTGCCAACGTGGACAGTCCCTGCCCCGGAGAGTTCTCTTGCTGTACAGGGTCAGGCCGTCCTGCTGCTGTCAGTTTGTCGTCATTCATTGGTAGGATTTCTTCATTAAATGCTCTGTCTTGTATGAGACGGTAAGCTCCGCGAAGACAGGAATTGTGTTAGTTTCCTGTGGCTGCTGCGAGCACGTTTCTGTCAAGGCTGCTGCTTCACGGTCGGGGGGAACCCGGGAAGACCAGAGAATTCCATGCCCCGCCGTTTCCTCTCTTCTCCAGCATCTGGAGCAGTGTTCCTTGCCTTCCTTGGCTCTGGCCCTGTCCTCTGCCTTCAAAGCCGGCCTCTTCTCTCTGAGCCTGCTTCCCTCTGCCGCTGTCAGGAGGCCGTCCTCTCTGCTGGCTCACATCTCCCTCCCCCTCCCTCACCAAGAAGCTTACGACCACATTCAGGGCCTATCCGGGTAATCCAGGATTACCGCCCCTTCTCAGGGTCCTTCACTTGGTCACAGTCCTTTCTACCACGGAAGGTAACCTTCACAGGCCCAGGGATTAGGACCTGGATATCTCTGGGAGGGCCCTTCTTCAGCCTGCCTCATGGGCTCCTGTTACTTTTGTTTGCCTCTGTGGGCTCGCCACCTAGCACAGTGCCTGGGACACAATGACATAGTGACATGGTGTGAGCAGGGAAATAGCAGAAACCCAGGGCACCGGCCGATCAGAATCACACCGCGTTAGAGCCAGACTCGTGGGGGTGCGGCAGGAGGGCTGAATGCGGTGGTGGAAGAGCCAGGCATGGGGGATTGCCCTTGGTGCGCCCTAAAATGCATGTCACTTCCTAGCACACACCCCTTCCTCACCCCATTCAGTGGCTTTCCATTATCCTGGGGACAGAGCCCCGTGAGGCTGTTCCCTCCTCAACTCCCCCAGCTTTCTCTCCTCTCACCCCCGCCACCCCGAACTGCCCCTAAAGTTGTACCTGCAACCCTTGTATCATCGCTGCTTCTATAATTTCCTTTCTCGTCTAGTAGATCTAAACTCTGGAGGACAGCCGTGAGCTTACCTTGCCCCCCCTCCCCGATTTCCAGCCCCAAGGGTAGAACATGGCCCTTAGTGGGTGCCCTAGTACATGTCAGGTGAATAAAGGAACGTCAAACTAATAAGTTGTTAAGAGCCAGACAGCCTCGCTTTTGAGCATATTGGCTTCTCGGGGGACACTGGATGGTTAGGTCATTCCCTAGTGCCTGCACGAGTGGCTGGCTGACAAGTCATTAAAAAATATTTGGCAGGGGTTGGATACAATGAGCCTGCTCGGACAGAAGAAGGTTCCAGAAGGAGAGTTTAGCAAGAGCCTTGGAGTCGTGTCGTGGGAGACCCCAAAAGCCCGTCAAATGAGATTCAGTGGATAATCGGGTGCCGCAGCGGGCCATTACTAAAATAGGAGTTGGAGTGAAGTCAGAGATGGAGGGAGGTTTACCTGGCAGCAGGCGGCAAGGCTTCACCCACGGAAGGAAGGAAAGTCATTCCGTGTCAGTAACCCAGACAAGACGTGACGATAGCTTTAATGTGGAACCATCTAGAATGTCCCAAACAAATGGTAGAGCTTGGATTCAGAGTGAGGGAGAGACACTCAGGAGCTGATGTACCATACCCCGGGCACACGTATAAAAAATGGCACAGGAGCGGGTGTCCGGGGTGACTGTGTGTTTGCAGAGAGCGTGATGCCTCCCCATTGTGACCTATTCAGTCAGCAAGGAAGGAACCCCATTTCTTATTCATGGGATTTTGCACCTTCATATCCTCAGTATCTATTTCTTTAGATTTCGACCAAGCTCCCGTACCTGGGATCAGAGCGCATTGACACATTAAGACTGGCCGCCAGAAAGTTCTCTGGAAAAGGACAAAGCAATCACAGTGACAGGCCTCCCCTGCCTGAAGAGAAACCCACTAATATTTTTTGTCTTCTGTCCTGAAATCCCATAACACCCTTCGGTACCCATTTCCCACACCGATCTATACAGTAAGCAGTGGCCAGGAGCGATCTAACTATTTAGGGAGCTGTCGGTACCACGGGGTTGGTTATAATGAACTAATCTTGCTTTCCACCAGAAAGGGAAACCACAAAAGCAAAGGAAGACTCGAGCTTGGGTTCTTTGGTTCAGCGGTCTGACTCAGCGCTGTGTCCCCTGTTCGCACAGCAGCAGAGCACTAGTGAGAGGAAGGTTCCAGCTCACCGAGGAGAACCTGTTCTCGGCCTCAATGGCCTCACGGGACAGCCGAGGCTGTGGTGTTTCCTGCTCTGTCTCCTCGGGGGTAGGAGCTCCTACGGGACGATGTGCGTAATCGAGCTTTGTGCGCTGTGATGCACAGTCAAGACCTGAGGGGTGTTTCCACTATGGTGTTGTCCCCATTACCAGTATTGGTGTGGACGGGGTGGGGAGGGCTGCTGGCAAGAAGAAGCAAGCAGACCAGTGATTTTCCCCCTAGAGTGGCAGCTTGCAAAATTGCTTAGAACATGTGAGAGAGGAATTCTGGAAGAGTGGGCAACCTTTACCCATTCTTTCCCGAATTGAAATTGTTTAAAAAAAAAAAAAAAACTTTTCTAGAAAAAATATCTTTCTAGAGTCCTTCCATACTAGACGGACTTGGTAAGACTTATGCCTCAAGATAAAAGTGGCCCCCAAGGGACCTTCCCTTCCCGCTTTCCCTCTGCTTCTCAGATATGTGGACAGTGGGGAGACTGGGAATGCGGCCGGTACATGTGTTGGAAGAGGGAGCCGGAGAGGGTGGTCCTCACGCCTGTAGCCTCCAGCCTTGGTCTGTCCTTCCAGAAGACATCCCACCAGCAGGGTCAACGGGAACCTTCTCCCTTTAGCCCAGAGCTGGTCCGTGGGGATATCACAGGAGCCCTCCCCGGTTAGAGAGGGCTGTTTCGGATCCAGGCCGGCCATGCCTTGTCTCTGGGCAGCCGGAGGCCACAGGGTCCTTGGCATAGACCACAACACGTCTCTCTGGCTCAGTGTGCTCACTCGTAAAATGAGCGGGGCCGGACAAGACCAGGTTTAGGTTTGTAATCTGTGCTCCGTAGCGCCCAGCAGCACTGCGTTTGGCCTTGCCTGATCAGTGCCGTTCAGCGATGATGGAGCACAGCCACACAAGGGTCCCGTGCCTGCACCCCTGGGTGCAGATCCCTGGGGATCTGTGCAGGAACTGTAGCTGCTGGCTGGGCGGGAGGGACTGGAGTTCGCGGCGAGGGCCCTGGGCCCAGAGAGGAGCCTGCCACCATTCAGTGACTTACTCCAGGACATTCATCCCTTGGATGAGCTTTAAAAGCAGGAAGAAAGGAAAGGGGAGCAATGAAGAGGAAGGCGTGAGGAAGGGGAGGAGGCAGGCTGGCGCCTTGTCCCCATCAGCTCACCTGATCCTCATCACAGCCCTGGGAAATGAGAAGCAAAATGTGCATCAGGTCGCCTTAAAGACACGAACACTCTGACAAGGCTCAAGGCAAGTCTTCGCCTCCCAGAGCAGGTGTTCTAAGGACGGGGTGCGCCCAGTCGCGGCTCGCTGTGACCTGGGCGTCTTCGGGCGGTTCTGTTGTCGTTGCTGGGCACTTCAGAACATGCTGACGCCTGGTCCCCACCCCAGGATTCCGGACGCGTAAACCCTCTGGGGTGTAGTCTGAGCCTCAGGACATTTAAGCTTATGTGATTTATAGTTGTAAAAGATCTTTCTGGAAGATAAAGGACCGGAGGAGGGGCCAAGAATGGGAAGCTGAAGACCAGGCGGGAGGGGGGAGGCGGGAGTGGGGAAGTGATTGCACGGACCCCACGAGAGATTCTGGGGGCTCTGGGGGGTGGCGGTGGGAGGAAACAAGAGAGGCAGGCAAAGCAGGAACCTGCTTGGGAGGTGCTGTGGGCAGGCCAAGCTGGTGCATGTCCGTGCGTGCTCACACGTGTCCCTCTGAAGGCTGTCGTCTCGGAATGCAAGGCAGAGGGCATTCTCCCAGCTGTGGTAGACTTCGGGCCACCGAAGGCAGCCAGTGCCGGCCTTGCAAGTCAGAGCCCAACAGAGCGGGGGTCCTGGCTCTTGCTCATTCCCAAGGGATGGCTCAGGGGACTGGAGCCTCTGGCTTCCGCCCGGGAGCAGGGAGAAGCTCCCCTGACCGGTGGTGTGGGGTGAGAGGAAGGTCACGGGTTACATCCCCGGGTCACCTTGCCCCGTGCTAGTGTCCTGCGGCTGCGGTAGCCGACTGAGCAACTCAAGACAATACAAATGGCCATACAGTCCTGGAGGTCAGAAGTCAAACTTCAGATTCCTGGAGCTAAAGCCACGACGTGGGCAGGGCCAGTTTCCCCTGGGGGCTCTGGAGGAGGCTCCCCTTCCCTCGCTTCCCCGGCTTCCAGTGGCCATCTGCATTCCTTGGCCTGGGTTCCTCTGTCCACCTCCAAAGCATGTCTGCCCCTCTCCATTTGCACCCTTGATCACCTTCTCCCCATCTGTAGTCACAACCCGCCCCCCACCTCCGCTTATAATGATCCTTCGGATTCTGTTCTGGTTAAGCCAGGACCATCTCTCCATCCCAGGGTCTTTCTCCAAATCCCCTCATCCAAGTCCCTTTTGCTATATTGGGTCCCATTCACAGGTCCCAGGATTGGGACCTGGATCTCTTTGGAGGCCGTAATCCCACCTCCTACACGCTGTACAAAGAGACGCAGACCCATCGCCCCTGGAGGCAGTTTAACCCCAAATGATTTTTGTCCGGGATGAGACTGGCTTGGATGAATGGCTTTGTGGAGAATGTTCTATCAGAGAGGAAGAATAAACCTTCAGCCTTTATCCCAGGCTTTGAGATGAAGGGGAGTCTCTTGGAGGAAGAGATGAAAGAGGTTCAAGAGAAAGCTGTGGGTTTGGGGGTGCAGAGGATGAGTGGGGGGGGGGTTGGAGACAGGAGTGGGGGACAGGATGGGGAGAGGGATCTGATGGGAGCATCTGAGCAACTCCTGAAAAGCCCGCATCTTGCCCTGATCCGTGCCCCAGGAACAGAGAAAGCCCCATCTCCCGGCTCCGGGAAGATGGAGTGTTCGTGCCTCCGCCACAAGGAGGGAAATGAAAAGGTTACACCAGGAATTGTCGATATGATGAATCCCTGTGGTCTCACGGCCTCTCCAAATGTTTTGATAGCAGCATTTGATGGATTGTAAATCAGAGCAAGCCCGTCTTAAACATTTGATAGCACCTTATTTATTTATGTATGTGACACATAAAACCAAAATTGATTCCTCTTTCTTTCTGTCTCAGCAAGATTTTTTTTTTTCCGGCTTTCAGAAACCCGTCCCTCTGCTCCCAGCCCTGCTTTGCCATGTTTGCCGGTGTGTGGGGGTGTGTGGCGATATGTGGTGGCGGCTGTTAGGATTTTCTCTACCCAGAAAAAAGGACACTTTGCCTTGGAAAGGATGAGAGCATGGGGAGTTAGCTTTGTTTCAACATGTGTCTTAATCTTGTTGCCTTTTGTTTTTTGTTTTATGAGAGTCTTGCTCAGAGAAAGAGATGGAATAAGATAGTTACAGTGTGATAGATTTGTGATATGAACCCCAGACCAACACGAAAACAATTTCCCGATCGTTTCCCGATCGTCCTGGCTTGCATTGGAGCTCCCGTGAGCCCCGCCAGGGGATCACATCCACTTGGCCTTTGACATACTCTTGCTACCGTGATGATTTCCAGTTTATAATACATCACCTCATCATCAACACTGCTACCATTTATTGAGTGTTTATGGGGACCTGGTGTCACGATGGGGTTTTTAAGCATTACACCGTTTACAGCAACCTAACAACCCTGCGAGGTAGGCATTAGCTCCAGATTTATAGATAAAGAAACCAGGTCTTGCAAAATATCTTGCCAGTGTCAAACAACTGGTAAGAGTTGGGCGGGGCCTCACTTCAAACCACAGTCTGTTCTAATTCCAAAGCCAGTGGACTGACTCACTCTGCTTTACCGGCTTCTCAGCTAAAATGTCGTTGACCCACTGCGACACTGAGGACACACAGCCGCCCAGCAGAACCCATTGCCCTAACACAATGGCCTTTGAGAGACACTTCACCCACCTGCCCTGGGAGAGAGGCCACTCGAAGTCTTATAATGATGGTGAAAGACAAGACTGCGTCCTCTCTCCATGCTTGCATTCTGCCCCCCGCCACCCCCCATCTCATGGTGTGTCTTACCTAATAGACAAGCTTGTCACCTCTGATAACCTTTCAGCTTTGATGCCCTGTGGACCTTCTTGATTCTGGTCTTTAGTCTTTGGGTTCTTCCATTAAAAGCAGAGTATGGGTGGAGGGGCCCCTGGGTGGCTCAGTCGGTTAACCGTTCAACTCTTGATTTCAGCCCAGGTCAGGATCACAGGGTCGTGAGATCGAGCCCCAGGTCGGTCTCCATGCTCAACATGGAGCCTATTTAAGATTCTCTCCCTCCCTTTGCCCCTCCCCACCACCACTTGCTCGTTCTTTCGCTCTCCAAAAAAAAAAAAAAAGGAGAATGGTATTTGGGCACAAAGTCTTTATTTGTAAACCATCAAGACAAAGCTTCATTTTAACTATTTAAAAAAAAAAAACTGTATGTTAAAATTTCCTTTTTTTTTTTTTTTTAAAGATTTTATTTGTTTATTTGACAGAGATCACAGTAGACAGAGAGGCAGGCAGAGAGAGAGAGGGAAGCAGGCTCCCTGCTGAGCAGAAAGCCCGATGCGGGACTCGATCCCAGGACCCTGAGATCATGACCTGAGCCGAAGGCAGCGGCTTAACCCACTGAGCCACCCAGGTGCCCCTAAAATTTCCTTTTTTAATCTGCTTTATAAAAACTATTACTAGAGATTAAACTTTTTTTCTAGTCTTTTATCTAGACTCCCCGATGACACCCCCTCCAACAAAACTTTTTGAGAGCTGTGTGGAGCTCTCAACTTCCCTCATGTCCAACTATTCCTCACTTGTCCTAAGTGAGGGAAAGAAGAACTTGCTTCCATTTTAAAACCATCGAAGATTTTTGTTTTCACGCGGGTAAGTGAAAAGTTGTGCTTCTCCATGACCCTTTTGAAAGCCTTTCCGAAAGAGCATCATTGCAGAGAACAGAATTTTTAAATAATAACTGAATCGCTTGAAAATCCCTTTGCGGCGAACACAGAATGTCCCCCGCGGTCAGCGAGTCTGCCCCTCTGTGGTCGCTGATTTGCACAAGCGTGTCAAGGAGGCTCGTTCTCAGTGGAGTCCCAGGCCCCGGATTCAGGTCCTCCAAGAGGCGGCCCCGGGTCCTCTCACGGACAGGGCTGTTCAGTCACCATCATGCCATTTTTCAAAACTCTCTGCAGGGGCTCCTGGGTGGCTCAGTGGGTTAAGCCTCTGCCTTCGGCTCAGGTCATGATCTCAGGGTCCTGGGATCAAGCCCCGCATCAGGCTCTCTGCTCAGCGGGGAGCCTGCTTCCCTCTCGCTCTCTGCCTGCCTCTCTACCTACTTGTGATCTCTCTCTCTCTGTCAAATAAATAAAATCTTAAAAAAAAAAAATCTCTCTGCAGAGCACTCAGCACTATCAATGGGCTGTTTGCCATTTATTTCCGTCTCCCCCTCCAATCTCGATCAGAGACACCTGGAGAGCAGGAATCTTCTGTCTCACTCCCTAAGTATGACCGGCAGCATCTGGCATATAGCAGGCAGGGGGGAATGAACAAACACACAAACGAATGTAGGAGTTGTGATCTCCTTTCCAAGGCCCGTGTTTCCATTTCTTAAAAATAGGTCCTGTGCTCTGTTTCCCTTTTAAAACACCAGGAATGTTGGAGGATGGGAATGGGGTGTCCAGATGCACCTGGGGGGTTGGTGGAATGCACCCCTCGCCACCAGCTCCCACTGCTTCTCGGGAGGTGCTCGAGACAAGGTCAGATTCACGTGTAGACACATGGCGTTCAGTCATGGCTTGTGTTGTGAGGTGTGTAGTGCAAGCAGTGTGTTTCTAGAAAGAGAGCATTAATGTTTGTCAATGACTTACTTCTCTGGATGAGCAAGGATGCACGGCTAACCCTCTAATGGGTCTCTCCCGCTCCCACCCGGAGATTCTTTCTTGAGGAGAGGGAATGGTGTGGAATTAGAGCTGTCACAACCAGAATGAGACAATGTTGCAAATGGGCATGTCACCTGGCACGTCTGTCGTGGCAGGAAAAGGCTGAGAATTGCTGTTTTAGAAAGGGATGCTGGCGGTGAGGAGGTTGGCCTGAAACTGTGTCTGTCGAGATGTTTGCAATTACAGGTGACAGAAAACCCCATCAAAGTGACATCAGTGTGCTGGATTCGGGCAGAGCGGCATTCAGTGGGCTCGCTGTCTGCATCTCTCAGGCCAGCGTGCTGCTCAGCTCTCGGGCAGGGTCCCCCATGTGTGGCAAGAAGGCCACCGGCAACCCTGTGCTGTCACCCAGTCGGTTTCGGCAACTCCACCGGAAAGGAGTGTGTGTCCCCCCCCCAGTTGTTCTGAAAGAACTGGCCGAGGGAACCACACTGGTTCTGGCCGCTTGGCTGGGGTTCTGAGCCCATTCTGGAGTCACTTATCATGGCTGGAGTGCTCAGACCCAAGTCCCACACCCACCGCCGGAGGTCCCATGTGGACCCAGCGTGGGCAGGGGCCTTTCTCTGCCCAGGGCTGACCTGCCATTGCCAGAGGAGGGGGGGAAGCCCTTTGGCCCGGAGCGGGGGGCCAGCCACAGACAGGCGAAGCCCAAAGGCCAGGCCAAGACACAGGGAGTGGCTGTGGTTGCGGCTGCTGGGGGAGGGCATGGGGGGACTTGACCTTGCACGAGGAGTGGGGGTTTGGTAGGCATGGGGGGAAAGCAGTCAGGAAGAGGGGGGATGCTGAGTAAGCTGTGGGGTGAGGGAATCCGGGTTTCCAGTCTCACTGACAGAGAAGATGATGGGACTTTTATTTGGAGTGAGGAGCTTTACAGAAAGATCGGGTGTGAGGCGAGGGATCCACGAGGTTCTAGAAGTGTCACATTTGGGGCGCCTGTGAGACTCCCCGCGATGGGCCTAGATGCCCAGAATACACATTTGGAAGATTCTCAAAGGCCACCATCCGAGACTGCCGAATTTCCCCATCAGATATCTTCCAGGTAGGGCGACTGAAGGGAGTCTCCTTTCCAACTGAGCAGGAAAGGATCATCTGGGTTGTTTTGTTTTGTTTTGTTTAAGGTTTATTTATTAATTTTGGAGAGAGAGAGAGCGCAGGGGGAGGGGCAGAGGGAAAGAAGCAGACTCCTCGCTGAGTGGAGAGCCCTAGCTGGGGCTCCGTCTCATGACCCTGACCCTGACTTCATGAGCTGAGCTGAAATCACAAGTCAGACACTTGAACTGATTGAGCCACCCAGGTGCCCCCATCTGATTTTTTCACTTATGTGTTTGTTATTTTCCTGGGGTTTCGTGAACCATCTTGACCTTGTTGTGTTTTGTTTTGTTTTGTTTTTTTAATCAAGTTTCAGTGGAGAACGGCCCCTCCAGCCTTTGCGCACACAGTGTAGCTCCGCTGTCGGCCCACAGTCCGAGTGGGAGGGCTGGGGCTCTGCAGAGGGGGCCGGGGCCGGAAAGGCTGTTCGGTGGCTAGCTCTTTGCGAGGATGAGTGTAGAGCTTTGGGGTGGAGGAACTGGGGGAAGGCGGTTTACCCCACACAGTCAGGGAGGGGGAACAGATTTAGCAGTTGGAGAGAAAAGCATCAGCAGAGTGGGGAAGGGCAGAGCACACAGAGGTGAGGGGTGAACAGGGCGGTCCTGGAGGAGGGAAGCCAGTCAGAAAGGCTGAGGCTTCAGTAAGTTGACGTAACTTGTCCAGGCTCCCCCAGCGACAAAGGGCAGGAGCAGACGTGGAAAGCAAGTCTCCTTCACTCGGGGCGGGAGCTCCTAATCTCTGCCATGGAGAACAAGAGTTGGTACAGTATTGTACGGGGGCGCCTGGGGGGCTCAGTTGGTTGAGCATCTGACTCTTGATTCTGGCTCAGGTCACGATCTCAGGATCATGAGATCGAGCCCCGTGTTGGGCTCCAGGCCCCATGCTGGGCTCCACCCCCTGCATCAGGCTCACATTCAGCGTGGAGTCAGCCCAAGATTCTCTCCCTCTCTCTTCTCGCGCTTGGGCGCACAAACACCTCTCTCTCTCTCTCTCTCTCTCTCTCAGACAAATAAATAAATAAAATCTTAAAAAAAAAAAAAATGTGTCAACCAGGGCAGAATGAAGCAGCTTTGGGAAACTGGGTGTTGCTTTTCACTTTTGTTTTGCTTTGTTTACTTTTGTAGGGAAATGGGAACCCGAGGTGTTTGAACCCAGAGGGAAGGGGCTTCGGGGAAAGGAGAGGAGCTGAGACTTCCGACGAGGGCTCAGCTAGAGTCCCCGAGGAGCAGCAGGCCAGTGGAGGGGCTAGCCTCGTCGTGAGGACACCTGCTACCTCCCCTGAGGTGGAGAGAAGAGGGATACGTGTGGAGATGGGGAAGGAGGTGCCCTTTGTCTTGTGACTTGATCGTCTCATAAGATAGAAGGCAAATCTAAAATAGACAGGCAAAGTTAGGAAAATTAAAAATATTGGCACAGTTGCCATAGAAATTTCTAGGGGCATGAACAAAACATGAGTAAGAAGATCTCCGAGCCGCACGACTCCGATGAGCTGAGCTAGCGTGAGTGCACGGCACCCTCCCCAAGGGTTGGCAGCTGAGGAGGGGATGGGGGGAATGAGGTCAGGGGTCGCAGGGCAGACTGGAGAGGGGGGAGGGGGAGTTGGGGTGCAGAACAAACCGTAACCGTACCGCTTAGCCTCACTTTGGCACTAACGTCGGCTCACTCACTCAGATCACCTGTTTGAAGAACCAGAACAGGCCGGCATGAAAGGTTCTCCTTCAGCCTGATTCCGCAGGTGGAGAAGCCCCCCATTTCATAGATGTGGAAACTGAGGCTGGCCTGGTGAATGAGTGCGCCGCATTTGGAGTTCTCCGGGCTGCCTGTGGGTTTGGGTCCTGTGAGGTGGGCATCCTGGCTGTGGCCAGAGAAGGAGGGACACCTCCATTAGTGAGTGGCAGATCCGGGGTTGAAACTAGAGGAGAGTGGGCTCCAGCCTGTGTCCCTTTCCACAGTCCAGGCAGGCGCTAGTGACAAGGGCTGAGGGGGAGAAAGACCACGGGAGGCCAGGTCCTCTGTGGAATCTGTTGTTTCCGAGTAAACGAGTACCTTCTGGGCTCCGGGCTCACAAAGGCCCGGAACGGGTCTGCCTTCTCGGGCTTCGTCCCTGGCTTTCTCTGTCTCCTGCCTTTACTGCCCTGCCTCGGGTCACCACGCCTCCCCCACTGCTAGCGGGAGACCAGCCCCCTTCCAGAGCCCTGTGTTGCCTAAATGCACGGTGACGCTAATGAGGGTGGCTGCAAAGTTCCTCTCATCCCCGGAAACTGGTTTGGCTAGAGGACGCCATGCAAGCTTTTTTCTACCGAATAAGAGAGCCTCTCAAAGTAACAAGTGGAAAAAGACATTACAATTCAATTAAAATCTTCCCCCTTTGAACACTCCCAGAGGGAGAAAGCCACTCCGAATTGGTGAGAAATCTAATTTATGGGCTCAGTGTCAGGAAATGGAGTGGTTCACAGTGAGCAGCTGTGCGTCCCGGGGACCAGGCCGTGGGTGTCAAGCCAGAGCTCTCTAGGACCGCAAGCCCGTTACCACTCCGGGCCTGTTTCCTCATCTGTGAAATGACGATGATGGCCACGTGCTGGTGTCATGGGGATCACGGAGATGATGCACGGACCCGGCATGTGGTTCCACCATCCTGCCCGCGCGTCATAACCAGACCAGCAAACTCCTTTTCTTTAAGAGAAAAGAAAAAAGTCCAGCTGAGCACCTGAGCCATAAAAACACAAGAAATAGCATCTTTTTTTTTTTTTTTAAGATTTTATTTACTTATTTGACAGAGAGAGACACAGCAAGAGAGGGAACACAAGCAGGAGGAGTGGGAGAGAGAGAAGCAGGCTTCCCACCAAGCAGGGAGCCCAGTGTGGGGCTTGATCCCAGGACCCCGGGATCAGACCTGAGCTGAAGGCAGACGCTTAACAATTGAGCCACCGCCCCCAAGAAAAAAGCATCTTAAAGTTCACCTCTGGGGCCCCTGGCTGGCTCTGTCCATTGAGTGTCCGACTCCCGATTTCAGCTCAGGTCATGATCTCAGGGTGGTGAGATCGAGCCCTGCTTCAGGCTCTGCGCTAGGGGGAGGGAGGTCTGCTTGAGCTTGTCTCCCTCTGCACCTCCCCTTACTGCCCCTCTTCCTCTCTCTCCTTCTCTCCTTTTCTAAAATAAGATAAATGAATCTTTAAAAAAAAAAACAAAAAACGAAAAACAAAAAACCTTCCCCACCCCCAGCCACCAGCTGTGCTGCTGTGGACTGTTGTGTCTAAAGCGGTCTTATGCTCTGTTACCAAGCACCCAGCGTTCTGTTCCCTTTCCTTTGAGCGTCCCTGTTTTAATACAGTTCTTCCCTCACTTCTGCATTGTCCTTTGAATTGTCATTGCCCTCGGGGGCCAGGCCTTCTACTCCGCCCAACCTAGAAAGACATTTCAGTCTTCACACTGTAGAGGTCGCCTCCGCCCACCCGCGTCTGAGTTAGGAGAGGCGACGTGTCGTACCTGCCCAGGCCACTGCACCTGGAGGCACATCAGCCCAGTAAAGATTTCTATGCCTGCTTCTGGAGGTTTGGGTTTAATAAGTCTGCACAGGAGGGGGCTCAGGAAAGGGATTTCTGCAAAGCAGCCCAGGTGGTATCTAATGGGTGAGGAGCCACGTTGTAGGCCCACCCCCCCCACACACACACAAAATTCAAGTTTGGATTTAAGTAGGCTGGGGAGAAATCAGTAAAACTCAGGAACTAACTCGGGGTCACCAGTGACATTTCAAAAGTGATTTCCATTTAACAGGTGAGGAAATGGAGCAAGGATGGAGACAGGTGGGGGGCGACCTAGGCAGCCAGAGCAAAGCCCAAGACCCCTGCATCAGGCTCCTTTCTTTCCACACCCCCCCACCCCCATCACCACCACAGGGCACCTACCCTTCCGGATTCCTTCTTCTGAGGCAGCAGTGGGCTGGGGGGATGTTGTAACTTCAGACCATAAAGGAACAATCACACACTTACACACACATAGGCGCACGCACGTGCGCGCGCACACACACACACACACACACACACTCAAGGTCTACCCTTATGAACTGAGGCAGAATCCGTTAAGAGCTCTGTCAGAAGGCCCAGCAAAGCTAAAAGCATCTTTTTTGGCTTTGATGTCTTGACAAGATGCTTCCTTTGAAAGCCCAGAGACAGCCCTGTTATTTCCTCTGACAGCCGCAGCGGAAAGCCCCCTGAAATGAGAAGCAGCGATCCCCCCACCCCTGATGCCCTGAGGTCCGATTTCTTGAGAGCGGCCCACGTGCTCCCGGGGAGGTGCGACGCCAGCCTGGGAGGCCCAGGGGGCATGGGCTCCCTGGCTGGCTCTGACCTCTGCTCCCCCTTGGGCAGAGACCCCCAGCCACCAGGGTCTCTTAAGTCTGACTCTTCATCTCTCCCCACCCGTGTGCCTTCCTGGGGGAGTCAGGAGCCTGGACGTTTCTCGAATCTGACAGCCAGACTGTGTGTCAGTCGCCTTGCGACTGAGTCTCCAGGGGCTGGTTTGACAGTCTGACCCATTTTTCCTTCCCCTGAGGGCCGCAGGCCACCTGTAGGGAGAGGCCAGGAAATGCTACCACCCTGAGTCTGGGGAGGAGGGGTGAGGAGGGATGACCGTGGGGAAGTGCATTTTCAGGGAAGCTTCCAGAACCTTCCTGCTCCACGCCTGGCTCACCTCTGCGGGGCCATCCTCCACTGGGGGCTGCAGAATCTTGGTCCCACCCTGGACTCAGTGAATCAGAACCTGCATTTTAACAAGATCCCCGTACAGCTTGTTCCTAGCTCTGCTGCTCTGGGCTGCGTGACTTTGGTCAAGCTCCTTAACCTCTCTGAGCTTCCGAGTCTGCAGAGGGTCTCTGAAAAGTGACGCACTTAAGGCTTGACATATACTAGGACTTCCGTGAATGTTAGCTGGCGTTGGTAAGGGGAAAGCGATTGAGGGAGAATTGGTTTTACCACATTCAGACTCGAACCATCCAGTCATGGGGAAGGAGGTCCAGACTGAATGGAAGAAAGTTCCAGATGCAAAGCAAAGAGCCCTCACCATGTGCTTAGTAAACAAATGTCACGGCAGAGAGAGGAGTCTCTCCAGCAGCCTGTGCCCTCACTGTTTAATTTGGGGTTTGTTCAGATTATTGTTCATCTGCTTGGTTCGGGGCTTCCTACCTTCCCTGATGTGCCTTCTCTTCCTGCCACCCCTGCCCCACCACCCCAGAGACGTATCTCCAAAACCTGCTGCTCCCATGACTCTGTTGCCGACAGAATGAAATGACAGCTCCTTGCCATGGCATTCAAGGCCCTCCACAGTCGAGGCCCAAGCTGACTCGCCAGCCTCTTCCCAGCTTCCACCCTGACTCTGCCCTTTGACCTCAGTCCCGTCATTCCCAGACTCATCCTTGCTCCTGCTGTTTCCTCTGTCCAGGAGTCTGTTCCTCTGATGGGGGTCCCCCTCCCCTTTCTCTCTACGCCAGGATCCTACTCCACCCATGGGGCCCTGCTCCACCAGCAGAGGCTGCATCGTGGGCCGGGAGCACGGGTTCGGCTTGGACTGACTTTGTTCAAGTCCCAGCTCTGCCGTGAACTTGCCATGTGAGCTCGGGCAAGGCACCTCGCCTCCCAGCCTGGGCGCATTCCTCCGTCAACGGAGGCTCGCAACACCTACCTCGCAGACCTGTTGTGAGGACTCATCCACGAAGTGGGAGCGTTTCAACTCATCAGAGCCGTGTTGTCTTGTTTCTAGAAGAAGATAACCTCCTCTGGGAAGCTTTTTGCCTTCCTCCCGCCCTGTCCTACGGAATGAGGCACGGCGTGCTCTGTGTTTCGTTAGCTCCCTGCTTAGGGTCGCAGGCCACCCCACTCTGCATCTTACCACTGCTTGACTTTCCTCCATGGTGCTGATCAGCATTCGGGCTTCTGCCCGTCTGTGCCCGTGATCGTGAGCTCCGCCAGAGCAGAGATTCCAGTGTCCTGGGTGCGTCTGCACTGGTCGTGCTCAGTATTGGCGGATTATGTGAACGGATCACTTTCGTACCGTGGGGGGAGTTTGGTTGGCACTGCCCTGCCTGGCTGTTACGGACTGAGTCATGTCTCCCCCAGCCACCCTCCTGCCGCTCCGCCAAATCTGTGTGTTACAGTCCTACCCCTGAGAGTGGGACTGGGTTTGCAGAGAGGGCTTTTAAAGAGGTGAGGAAAGGGGCACCTGGGCGTCTCAGATGGTGAAGCCTCTGCCTTCGGCCCAGGTCATGATCCCAGGGTCCTGGGATCGAGCCCAGCACCGCGCTCCCTGCTCAGTGGGGAGTCTGCTTCTCCCTCTAGTTCTCTCTCTCTCTGTCTCTCAAATAAATAAATAAAATCCTTTTTTAAAAAATTGTACTTCAAATGCCCAAATCTCTTGGCCAGTGTGTGCAAATTTAGCCACCTTCCGTTGTGTCAACAGGACCCTCTGTGGAAGGTTAGGACCCCCTTCCCCTGACAGAGTTTCTCCATTCCTGTGAGCCCTAGTACATGCACACGCAGGTACAAGGGTGCACACATGTGTGCATACAGCCTCCTTGCCCCGCATCAGCCACAGTTCCCACTAGGCAACCATCCTGCAAGTAACTTAAACTTTCAGCCAGCATTTCTAGAAGGTGTACTATGGCCCAGGTGTGGTTCTGGGCTCTGGGGAAACAACAGTGAAAAGTTTCTGCATTTATGGAGTTTATATTCTAAAATAACACCATCTAGGTGGTAACACCATCTGGGTGGCTCAGTCAGTTAAGTGTCTGCCTTGGGCTCCGGTTGTCATACTGGGGTCCTGGGATTGAGTCCCACATCAGGCTCCCTGCTCAGCGGGGAGCCTGTTTCTCCCTCTGCCTGCTGCTCTCTCTCTCTCTCTCTTTCTCTGACAAATAAATAAAATCTTTAAAAAAAATAAAATGCAGTAAAATAGCACCATCTAGTAGAAGGTACCTCAAGGATAGAAACAGCCTGCGCTGTTTAATGCAATAGCCATGGTCCACCCAGGGCTGCTGAGGACTTGAAATGTGGCCAGTGTGACTGAGGAACTGGCTTTTAATTTTATTTTCATTCATCTAAATTCAAAGAACCGCATGTGGCTAGTGGCTGGCGGATGGAAAGCACAGTTCTAGAGGAAGAAATAAGTAAGCAGGTAAATACTGCCCTCTCCTCTCACCCCCCAAATGTAGGCGTAAATCTTAAATATTGAAAAGTGCTACAAAGAAAGCGAAGTAGGGTAAGGAAATAGAGTGATGTGGGGAGGCATTTGTTTCGGAGGGGTGGCGGTCAGGAAAGTCCCCTCTGGCAGGGAGTGTGATCACTGAGGAGTGCTGGGGTAGGACGGTCCAGCAGAGGCCCCGCGATGGAAGGGGTGCCCCTGCTCCAGCAGCCGGAGTGTGATGCCCGAGAGGGAGCAGGAACCCCGGGCCGGAACATTGGAGGGTTTGAGGACTGTTATAAGAGGCCCGGAGAAAGGGCTTCCTGCAGACAGGCAGCGTGAACTGATTCTTATGTTAAAACATCCCTCTGCTCTGCCGAGGAAGGAAGCAGGAGACCCAGGGGAGGCTGCCGCAGGCTCCCAGGTGGGCAGGAGAGGGTGGTAGCTGAGACAAGGCAGGGAGAAGGGGAAGCGGTGCCGAGCGGTCTGATACCAGATTTATTTTGAAGATCGCATCGGCAGGATTGCGGATGGATTCCCTGGGGCGACACAAGGAGGTTTGGGGCCAGAATGAGCGGTGGTGGAACCACTGACGGAGATGAGAAACCCTGGAGGAGGCAGTGTATGGCTGACAAGGGCCATTTGGGTGTGCTTAGCCAGAAGACACGGTCCCCTCTGCTCGGCTGTGCCCATGTCCTCTCCTCACCAGGGCCACAAGGGATCGTCCCTCGCTACTGCGGACATTGCCCAGCGTGGAAATTCCAGGGCTCCTCCTTCGGACGGCTGCGTCCTGGGTTCACAAGGGGAAATGGCCCTCCCTGGGTCCTGGTCAGCTTTGCACCTGAGCCCCTCAGCAGATGGGCGTGGGTAGAGTCCTGCAAAGTTGCTCATAAAAATAAGTCTTCACAGGGTGCCGGGGTGGCTCAGTGGGTTAGGCCTCTGCCTCTGTGTTGTGATCTCAGGGTGCTGGGATCGAGCCCTGCATCGGGCTCTCTGCTCAGCGGGGAGCCTGCTTCCCCCTCTCTCTGCCTTCCTCTCTGCCTACTTGTGATCTCTCTCTCTGTGTCAAATAAATAAATAAATAAAAATAGGTCTTCTCTTTCACCTTGAACATTCTGTCAGTGGGACTCCCAAGCCCAAGCTACTGGGAAGGTCGAGAGGTGGTATGCCATCTCTCCCACTCCCCTGCCTCCTGGATGTCAGCCATACGGGTTTCAAAACCCACCTCCCTTCTCCTTTAACCACACAACAAAAGGGCCCCTCCATATCAGCACATGCATTTAGACGCTCAGCATGGCTCACTCCCCAGCCTGCCTTCCGCTAACATATCCTACTCCTATTAAGCAAATTGTTCCTGTACTCCCCAGTTAATATTTGTTTAATGCAATTCCAATCAAAATTTTAACAGGATTTTTATTTTGCAGATGATTCTGATTTATGAGAATTGATTGAGGTGAATAAATGATCAAAATAACCCAGAAATGTTTTGCAAAAGAAGAGTGATAAGGAGGAATTCACTCTACCAGATATTAAAACACACTCTTTTAGGGGGAGGGGGTTGATGTCACGTGGTAGCTGTATTTTTTTCTCAGGAGCCTCTATACTGTTTGTCACAGTGACTGGATAAAACATACTCTATTAAAAAAAAAAAAAATTAAGTGAGGCACAAGTACGGGTCCCAGTACCTAGATAAGAGGCACAGAATAGATGACTCAGAAACGCCCTAGTATATATAAAAATTTAATGTATGACAAAGATGATTCCATATCTAGAAAAGATAACACAATATGTGCTATGAGATAATTGGTAACTTTCAAGAAAAATGGTTAGAATTATATCTTTTAGCTTAACCCAAGATCAGCCCAATTCCAGATGTAACAAATAAAGCTAAAACACTCTAAGAAAACATAGAGTAATATGTCTCAGTTATCAAAGAAGACAATCACTTTCCTTTTTATTAAATGTGCAAATGATTTTTATTTATTTTTTCTGTTGAAATATGATTGACATATAATATCCTGTTATTTTCAGGGGCACCTTGTAGCGATTCCATGTTTTCCTGTCATTAGGAAGTAGTCCCCACAATAAGTCTAGTCACCTTCTGTCACCGTACAAAGTTATTACAGTATCATTGACTATATTCCCTATGCTGCACTTTACATCCCCAGGACTTACTTTGTTTATAAGTGAAAATTTGTACCTCTTAATCATTACCCTTTCCTGCCTGCCCCCGAGCCCCCCAGAGTTTGTTTCTTGTAACTGGAAATCACTTTCTACATATAAAATCACAATGAAAGGAGCCACAAAAGAAAATTTGCTGCCTCCAAAACTTAACATTTTTACATGTAAAACAAGAAAAACATCATCTACAAGAGTATAAGATAAATGATAGACTAGAAAAATTTTGTAACAAATATAATAACATACTGATATTCTTAATCTGGAGAGAACTCCTACATTAATAATAAAACCACTGAGCATCATAAGATAAAAATGGCATAAATAAGCAATTCAAAAAGAAAGAACACACGTGGCAAGTAAATCTCTGGAAACAATTCAACCTGATTAGCAATCAAGGAAAGCACAAAGACATATGAAGACAGTTTAACCCTACCTAATTGGCAAGGCTTTTTCGTGGTAGTATTTCCTGTAAGTAGAGCGGTAAATCGAGCGTTCTCGCTCACTGCTTGGGGAAGGTCTGGCTGATGCAAAAGCTGGCCAAGTGAGTCAAGAGAACTTCAAATGTACCTACTCTTTGACCCAGTGCTTCTGTATCTAAGCAAAGGTAGTTGTCAGAAATAAGGACTCAGGGTGTTGACCATAATTTTGTTGAGAAGAGCCAAAAATTGGAAATAAATATCCAGCAAAAGTTGGAAGGCTAAATACATTATGTGTGGTCTGTCCCTACAAGAAAATACCATGCAGCCATTTTCTTAATCATTATTTTGCTCAATATTTGTAGAAATGAGGAACCTTTCTATGAGTGAAAGGAAGGCACTACAATACTTAGGGTAATTTTTTTTCTTCTTTACACTTCAAAGCATTTTCTGGATTTTCTCTCCTGGTGATTTTACTCTTACAATAAGAAACAAACATGGATACCCATTTTCTAATGCCCATGAAACACCGCTTGCCCTTCCCAGGTCTTGCTTCTGATGTAGCATCAATTAAAGTCGCTAGAGGACCCAGTGACATCTTGTCTTCAATATCCCTTCCACCAGCCCACCCACCACTCAGTGCCTTTGTTGCTTTTCTCTGTTTGCCGCTAGACACGAACGAGTGACCTGCACCCTCCTTTGCTTGCTCTGGGCCAGTTCTCACGGCCGTTTCCAAAGAGAGGAAGAGAAGAAGATGACCTTTCGTTTTCATGGGCCCCACTCTGACCATCTGTCCTTACCTAGGTGTTTCCTTTGGGGTGCCAGTCGGTGTGGCTTAGAAAGAAATGCTAGTTTCTTCCACCTTGTGGAAAAACACTGACCCTGTCTTTGTTCTTATCCCACAGATATGATGCTGCCTCTTGTGTGTAGCCATTGGAGCAGTGACAATTTTCTGGGCTGAGATCATTCTCAACACTCAAACATTAGACTTCAGCATTCAAGGAAAGCCAAAGCCATTGGAGGGGGACTACAAGCCCAAAGCCTTTTATCTTACTTGTTCCAAAAATCTCACTGCCCCTTTCCTACCTGCCCACCCCTGCCCACCCCCAAGATTAAACTATTGCACACAGACAGGCAGCATGGCAAGCAAGCGAAAATCTACCACGCCGTGCATGGTTCGGACCCCACAAGTAGTAGAACAGGATGTGCCCGAGGAAGGAGACAGGGCCAAAGAAAAAGGAATCAGCGCGCCACAGCCTGAAGCAGCCAAGGACAATTGGACAGTGGAACCCGAAAACTCTTCCAAAGAAAATGAAGTGATCGAAGTGAAATCTACAGGGGAAAACCAATCCAAAAAACTCCAAGGTGGTTACGAATGCAAGTACTGCCCCTACTCCACGCAAAACCTGAACGAGTTCACGGAGCACGTTGACATGCAGCACCCCAACGTGATCCTCAACCCCCTCTACGTGTGTGCCGAATGTAACTTCACAACCAAAAAGTACGACTCCTTGTCCGACCACAACTCCAAGTTCCATCCCGGGGAGACCAACTTCAAGCTGAAGTTGATCAAGCGCAATAATCAGACTGTCTTGGAGCAGTCCATCGAAGCCACCAACCACGTCGTGTCCATCGCCGCCAGCGGCCCCACCAGCGGCGACGGTGATCCCGGCATCTCCGTGAGTAAGACGCCCATCATGAAGCCAGGGAAACCAAAAGCTGATGCCAAGAAGGTGCCCAAGAAGCCCGAGGAGGCCACCCCCGAAAACCACGTGGAGGGGACGGCCCGCCTGGTGACTGACGCGGCTGAGATCCTCTCGAGACTCGGAGGCGTGGAGCTCCTCCAGGACACGCTAGGACACGTCATGCCTTCTGTCCAGCTCCCACCAAATATCAACCTTGTCCCCAAGGTCCCCGTCCCGCTGAATACTACCAAATACAACTCTGCCCTGGACACGAATGCCACCATGATCAACTCCTTCAACAAGTTCCCTTACCCAACTCAGGCTGAGCTGTCCTGGCTGACCGCTGCCTCCAAGCACCCAGAGGAGCACATCAGAATCTGGTTCGCCACCCAGCGCTTAAAGCACGGCATCAGCTGGTCCCCGGAGGAGGTGGAGGAGGCCCGGAAAAAGATGTTTAATGGCACCATCCAGTCGGTACCCCCGACGATCACCGTGCTGCCAGCCCAGTTGGCGCCCACCAAGATGTCACAGCCCATCCTCCAGACAGCATTGCCGTGCCAGATTCTCGGCCAGACCAGCCTGGTGCTGACTCAGGTGACGAGCGGGTCGACGACCGTCTCTTGCTCCCCCATCACACTTGCCGTGGCCGGAGTGACCAACCACGGCCAGAAGAGACCTTTGGTGACTCCCCAGGCTGCCTCCGAGCCCAAGCGTCCACACGTCGCTCAGGTGCCAGAGCCCCCACCCAAGGTAGCCAACCCCCCTTCCCTGACCCCGGCCAGCGACCGCAAGAAGACAAAGGAGCAGATCGCGCATCTCAAGGCCAGCTTTCTCCAGAGCCAGTTCCCCGACGACGCGGAGGTCTATCGGCTCATCGAGGTGACCGGCCTGGCCAGGAGTGAGATCAAGAAGTGGTTCAGCGATCACCGGTACCGGTGTCAAAGAGGCATCGTGCACATCACCAGCGAATCCCTTGCCAAAGACCAGCTGGCCCTCGCGGCCTCCCGACACGGCCGCACATACCACGCGTACCCAGACTTCGCCCCACAGAAATTCAAAGAAAAAACCCAGGGTCAGGTTAAGATCCTGGAAGACAGCTTTTTGAAAAGCTCCTTCCCGACCCAAGCGGAACTGGACAGGCTAAGGGTGGACACGAAACTCAGCAGAAGGGAGATCGAATCCTGGTTCTCGGAGAGACGGAAGCTTCGGGACAGCATGGAGCAAGCTGTCTTGGATTCTATGGGGGCCAGCAAAAAAGGCCAAGACGTGGGGGCCCCCAACGGTGCTCTGTCTCGGCTCGACCAGCTCTCCGGGGCCCAGTTAGCCGGTTCCCTGCCCAGCCCCTCACCAGCAATTACGAAGAGTCAAGAACAGGTCCATCTCCTGCGGAGCACGTTCGCCAGAACCCAGTGGCCCACCCCCCAGGAGTATGACCAGTTAGCGGCCAAGACCGGCCTGGTCCGGACTGAAATCGTGCGTTGGTTCAAGGAGAACAGATGCTTGCTAAAAACCGGGACCTTGAAGTGGGTGGAGCAGTCCCGACACCTAGCCGGCGAGCACGGTCACGGCCACAGCCACGACGCGGCGCCAAGGAAAGCCGCGAGAGCCGTCGCGGCCGAGAGCCCGAAGAATGGGAGCGAGGTGGCTCAGCCCCACTACAAGGACCCCAAAAAGCTCTGCGAGGAGGACTTGGAGAAGTTAGTACCCAGGGGGAAAGTGAGCAACGAGCCGGCAAAAGACGGTGCGCCGGCCAAGCCTTCGGAAGGCGCCTCAGACAGGTCGGAGGGCAGCAGCCGGGACGGACCCGGCAGCGAGGAGAACGAGGAGTCGGGCGTCGTGGATTGGGTGGAGGTCACGGTCGGAGAGGAGGACGCCGTCTCAGACCGGTCCGACAGCTGGAGTCAGACCGCAGCCGAAGGTGCCGCCGAACTGGCCGGCTCGGACTCGGACAGCATCCCGGCAGAGGCCGGCCAGGCCTAACAGGTAACTCCACCTGCTCCCCATCTGGGAACGAGGGGAGGGCGCCGGTTTTCTCCCTTTTCATTGCCGGGGTCAGTATAGGTTTGTAGGGGACCGAGATGGTGACACAGATGATGGGGTCTTATTTTTAAAAGGAAGGAAAATAGTGATGCCATCAGGCAGGGTCGGAGGAGCCAGAGTGGGTCGGGCAGGACCAGCCGAGAGGGTCCTTGGCTTCACATTGGATGGAAATCAGATGTGAGCCAGCGGAAAGCGAGAGCAGAGTTTACTGAGGTATAGAGAGAGAGCAGATACAGCCGGAGGGCCTGGGAGACGCGGAGAGGAAAGGACCATGGATCCCATCTTGGCTTGGGGTCTGGGGTTTTCCTTGACGACTTCGTTCTAGTCATCGGTGAACTGGTAGGAACAAGGTCAGCATCCAGTCATCCTCCTAAGTTACTCATTCCCATGATCCCAGAGGGTCTGTCACGTCACGATGTCTAGGGCCAGTCGTCTGCAATAGGCTTAGACACACGCCAGCCGTGCCCGGTCATTCCTGGGATGTTACCGATTGTGCCGGAAGCCTCCAGAGAAGTCACTAATTCCTTGCCCCTTTCAAGGAGGACACACATGAAGGCGTGTGTAGGGCGGGGGTGCAGGTCCTCGCGAGAATGGAAACAGGAAAGGCAGCAAGAAGCAGACTTTCGTGGACTCCTTCAGTCTCCCTGTCTCACTAGGCGCTGGCAGATTCTCTGTCCTCATTTGCAAGGCTGATGGGTGACAGCGCCACCGCCTGTGGCCTCTTATGGACACCTCCCTCTGGGGCCTGTCCATTCTAAAGTCTAGATGCAATCGTCACGGAGACACATCCTTCTCTTTCTTCGTGTTTGCTGCTCTAAGAAACAAAGGATGTTTTTCCTTTTTCTTTCCATCCTTTTTTTTTTTTTTCTTCATTTTCTTTCCTTTTTGGATTTTTTTAGAGTAGTTAACCAAGTCTACTGGCTTACTGGCTAGAGATCTGGGGTTGTTTCTTTTAACCTGACAGGTCTGGGTCTTTGCCTTGGCCCGGCTAAAGGAAGGCATGGATGTCACCAAGTCACCCAGTTTCTAATCGTGCTGATTGGGTCCCTGGAACCCCTTCAGTTCTGGAAGAAACGGATGCAAATGAGGCCCGAGGAGCCACAAAAGCCTGGGAAGGGAGGTTGTCATGGTTACTAATGGCCGTGTCATCCACATGATGGGACACGGCGCCCAAGCCCGATGTTTGTGCTTTCCGGAGAGGTCTGTACACATCAAGGCCTAAAGGCCCGACTGCCGGCTCCGCAGTGGGTTCAGAATAGAGCGGGCAGCGGGGCGAGGGCCACGGGAGGCAAAGATCACCTCGGCCAAAGCCGAAATGTTCCAAGGACAGCGTGGAACCAGGAGGAAGACGTGCGATTTACCATCTGCCCGCATGGGCTTCTCCAGGGGTCCCGTAAAAGGCAACAGAAGGGGACACCCCCATGTCACCTTTTCAAGTAATAAAATAAAGTAAGAACCTCCAGAATGATTGATAAGGTCCCAAAAGGAGTCCTGGAAGATACCATACCTCTTTATTAATGAGTCCGGACAACTTTGACTGGTGAGCCACTCGTTGGTTCATTTATTTTGCAGTGGGATAAGGTGCCTGGCCACAAATAAAGTCTTCTGGAAACCTTGTTTTTAGCCAGTTCCATGAAAATTTCACTAGCCAGCTAGTGAAAATGATTTAAAGAACAGCCGGTTGCAGATGCCATCAAGTCTTCCTTCTCCCCGACCCCGACTTTTCAGGAGGGAGCAATAATGGGTTACAGGTGACAATGCAGCATAGAGGGAGGGACTAGTGATCAGAGGGGGCTGAAGGCTACAGAGGCCACCAGTAGCACCCCAGGCCCACCACCATCTGGATGCCTTGGTTCCTCTCTCTGGCTATTTTCCTGCCTTCTTAAGAGACCCTACCAGCCCAGCCTGTATCTGCCTTGTTGAAATAAGGGAGAGATTTTTTTTTTTTTTTTTTTTTTTGGTCCAGTCCAAATCTGCCTGAAAACTCCTAGCTTGCCTTGTCTTCTTGACCTTTTCCAATGCCTGACAGAGTCTACATGATTGCTTTTTCCTCCTGCCATGGAGTGGACAACAGTCAGTTCAATTCAGCAAATCCATTCTGCACACCTACTGTGTGCCGGGCTCTGTGCTAAGCACCAAGACGACGGGATGAAGAAGACAGATGAGGGTCCTCACACACATGGAGCTCAGTCAGGCCAAGGAGAGAGGAAACTGCTCTTTCCTTTACTAGCCGGGGTGATCCATGGTGTGACCAGGAGACTAACTCAGGCTGAGGTCAGGGCAGGCTTCCTGGAGGAAGGGACATCTGCCTCAGGGGCTAGCTGAGGGGAAGGAGTTAGCCCATGTACCAGCAAGGAAGAGAGGTTCATGTGGAAGGAGTAGACAAGGCAAAGTTCCAGAGACAAAAAAAGGAATGGTACAGCTGAGGAACCAAGTTTGGGCATAGCCAGAAAGCCGAATTGGGGGTTCAGCAGACGATGGGAAAGGACAACTGGAAGAAAAGACGATGGTTTTCCCCAGCAGGCAAAGCTCTTCTGGACCGAGTTTGAATAGAAGAATGCCGAGTGTCCCTGTATCGCAGAGTGAGCTTGGAGGGCACGTCCAGATCCCCATCCCCGAGTGGCGGTTGTCTGGGGATGGCAGCTCCCGGAGCCCCCTGAGGCCACCTGTCCCCATTCCCTCTCCCCCAGGCAGTACCACCGCCAACAGCCAAAAATGCCCACCTGTGTTGGCTGCCACCGTGCCTGCCCCTGACCTGAGACCAGAGAGAAACATGAAGGGGGGACACAAGGCTAAAACCATAGAGAGCAGCTTTGGAGGGAAGGATAGGAGGACGGAAGGACAGGAGGACGGAATGACAGGAGGACGGAAGGGGGTACACGGACTCCTGAGGATCCAAGGCAGAGAGTTAGGCACCTGACCACAGATGGTCTCACCCAGTGGTCCTAGTGACGCCAGATTTTTTTTAAAAAAAAAAAGGTTTATTTACCCACTTTAGAGAGAAACAGAGAAAGCAAGGGAGAGGGGCAGTGGGAGATAGAAAAAAAAATCTTTAGCAGACTCCCTGCTGAGCATAGAGCCCAGCTCGGGGCTCGATCCCCCGAACCTGAGCTCATGACCCAAGCCCAAATCAAGAGTCGGATGTTCAACCTACTGAGCCACCCAGGCACCTCCCCGCCTGTAATTTTTTACAAACCCAAAAACAGAGGCTTGAAACCAAGGAGCTTACTGTATTCTCCGAGCCAGCACCTCAGTTCCATCCCAGAGCCCTGGCTCCTACCACCGTCTCTGCCTCTCTGTTTTGGACAGAAATTCTCCATTTCTGGCTGATCCCCCCACCCCCATGGTGGTGTTGGGAGGCAGGGAATACCTAGAATGGGCCATTAAACATTAGCTAAATCAGAGATGAACGAACTCGCTGTTTTCTTCCCCTCTCTCCCCCGCCAAAAACCGGGAACACCCAGAAACCCCCTTTTATGTTTCTTTATGGTAAACACCACAAGCACGAGCTGAGAAATGTTCCTAAGCAAGATGCTAAGAGCTGCTCAACACCTGGTGACATCCGATGTCCCTAACTGGCTTCCTGGTATTTCTGAGGTGCCACTTTATGGAGGGACGGGCTGCGGTCCGCCCTAGGACTGGCATCCTGGACACAGGCACCCCTGAAAGGAACCTTTCAACTTGGAAGAAATCCCTCCAAATTACTTCACAGCTTTTATGAACTGAACACATGGGTCTCTTGAAATTCATAAATATTCAGCGATGCCTTTATTTAAACACGTATTTATTTAGGAAGCTGCCGTTGAGTTCAGTTGTCGCACGTATAATAATCCTGAAAATAATGCACCGTTTTGGCTACGGAGAAGGTGTTAGGGGATGTGTATACGAGAGAGGGAGGATGAACTTGGGTGGGCAACTGAGAGCAGATGCCGGGGTTCCCCCTTGGTGCGAGCTAAGCATCCCCTCACTGAAGCTTCAGAAAGCTTACGTCAGCGTTCGATTCAGCCGGGCTCCCTTGGCCATGAGGTTGGACAGAAAGGTAAGGAGGCCTAGCCAGACCTTGAATTGTGTTGTCTTGATTCAGCCTCTGGGTCTAGTTATCAAAGCCATCTACTAAGAGACCTGTCCCGGTGAGAGGCTGAACAGTAAATTTCCTCCTTTCCGAAAAATGAGTCAGAATACTTGAGCCCCACATGGCCAGACATATGCCTCGATGTTTGGCCAGATGGAATATCCCAGAACTCCTACTACTGAGAGTTTCTATTTACTGGCCTGTGCCATGTGCTTGGGATTCTTCTGCACACATCCAGTAACTCGCCCAAACTTCATTCCATCCCTGTGAGATAGGTGTGGCTTTCTTCCCATTTTGCAGAAGGCAAAACTGAGGCTCAAAGAGATTTGCCCTTGTTCCACAGCTCAGAGTTGGCGGAGGCTAGAGGCCACCTCTCGTCTGTCGGGTCAGTGCCTGACCCAGGCACAGGGACAGCACCACCACAGCTCAGCCTGGACCAACAGGGCTTGGCCGCTTCTTAATACAATACACAAAAAAATGAATACACAAGTATTCATTTGCTAATTCTGCTCCCTCCCAGTTTCTGACAATTTCCAACTCACGATTAGGGATGGTTTTGGAGAAGAGATAAATTTTGTGAAATGCCAGAAAAATATGGGGAACATATTGGATGAAAACATCGTTCAGCTTGCTTCAAAAATTTAAGGCTACCCAGTGTTGCATCGTGGCTGCCATTTAGGATCTGGGATATGTGTGCCCCCCGCGATCTGTTCAGATTAGGTGTCCAAATACAGATATTCGAATGAGCGGATGGATGGATGGATGGATGGGTGGATGGGTAGATGGATGAAAATGTAGTTGTCTGTTTCCTGGTCTCCCCTGCACCAGCCCCTTGAACACAGGGACCATATCCCATGCATCTCTGAGTCCCCAGTGCCTAATGGGGAGCAAATACCCAGCAGCAATGTACTGAACCACCCTGAGAATTAGCTAACGTGGTTGGCTCTCAGTTGTCTGGAATCCAACATTTCAGGCGTTGGCTCCTCCTCCTCGTCTTCCGTCACTTGGCAGACAGCAGGCAGAGAGGAGTGGCGCCGGGGCACTGCTCTCCAGTGTGTGCGAGCAGCTGAAGGAAAAGTTCTGCTGAAGAACCCGTCACTGGGCGATGCTTCTCGGGGACTGCGCACTAGCCTGGCGGCCCCAGCACTAATAAAGTTAAATGCGACACTTCTGTTTACCTGATTCTGGAGCTTCTCACAGCAGGAGCTCTCATGGTGCTTTGGGAAGCTTCTAGCAACTTAGGAGCTATGACGTCTGAGTTCCCTCATCTGTCAGAGGAAGGATGTGGGCCCCAAGGAGAGGAAGTCACCGGGCCAGAGGCGTCTGTCGTAAGTGACGTGGCGCCTTCGTGCATCAGGTATCTGGGGAATGCCTGCCGCATGCCAGGTTCTGGAGGTCAGGGGGGCTGCTGTGCCCAGCGTGTCCCTGTCCTCATGCCCACAGTCTCGTGAGGAATGAAGCTTTAAGCAAACAAAAAGGAAGGACTGCCATGCTGACAAGTTTTTTTGAAGGAAAGGTCCCTGGTCTGTGAGACTATGGAATAGGAGAATTTGACTTGATTTCAGGGGTTGGGCGAGTTTTCTCGAGAGATAATAAATGACTTGAAATCTGAAAAGTCAAGCACGATTTGGCTGAGCCGTGAGGAGGGGACCACATTCAAGCAGAAGGTACAGGTACTCAAAGCCCCTGAGGCCAGAGGGAACTTAAGACATCGGGGACCTAAAAGGTAGCCATTGTGGCTGTGATTTGCCTGAATTCACACTCTATAGACATGCAGGGGTGAAAAGCCAGAGTGCTATGTGGACTCACCTATAATCCAAATTTCTCTTGATATTCTTCTACCTCACCCATAAAGAAGATTCTGCATGGTTCTGTGTGTAGGATCCTGTAGAGAAAGGTTGAGACGCTCTGAGATGCTCCAGGAAGGAGTGAAAGGAAAGTCATGTTGGAGAGAGCTGGGTGTTCAGACCTTCCTACCCCCCGTGGTAAATGGAGGACAGATGATGGAAAATTCTAGAGCATCCACATACGCATTACTTTATTCTGTCTTATTAGTAAGTGTTTGTAACCTTAACACTTATGGTATTAGTCAACGAGGGCTGCCAGAATAGAACAGAGTGAGTGCTTAAACAACATAGATTTCCTCACCGTTCCAGAGGCTGGAAGGTCAAGATCCAGGTGCCAGCAGGGTTTGGTGGCTGGTGAGGCCTCTCTCCTCGGCTTGCAGATGGCCACCTTGTTTCTGTGTGCTCTCCTGGTCTTTCCTCTGCACATGCTCACTCCTGGTCTCTCCTTATAGGGACACTAGGGCCCCACCCCTATGACCTCATTGAACCATAATCACCTCCCTGAAGGTCCATCTCCTGGTACAGTCATACTGGGGATTGGGTTTCTGTAGATGAATGGTGGGGGAGGGGACATAATTCAACCCATGGCACTAACAGAGTTGTCTCTTGTTGTCAGGATTAAATTAAATAATATGAGTGAAATTCCCTAAATGCATTGGGGAGGGGGACGGCACGCATTAGTATCAGCAATGCTCAGCTGCCCACTCTGCATTGAGTCCTTTCTCTATGGAGAAGACCTTGGTCAACTGCTTCCTGCCTTTCCAAGTTGACTTTTCAGTTGAGGCCCCACTTGTACAAGCTCAAGCCTTTAGGTGTTAATTGCATCTCAGAGGGGTGGGGGTCAGGGTGGGAGCTGAGCCCTTACTGTGCTGTACTTTGCATGTGTTGACAACGCTCTGAAGTCAACATTTATTTATTTATTTTAATCTTATGGTGGAGGAGAATGAGGCACAGAAAGGTAACTCATCCAAGATCATTGAGCTGGAAAGTGGGGGAGCTGGCATTCAGACCCAAATCCACGTGCGTAAACACGAGGGCTGTGCCTTATGAATTTAAAATACAACTCTGTTTGCTCAAATACTTTGGACTCCTCTGGATAAGATCCTCAGTTGGAAAAAGGGCAGAAAGAACCAGTGACCCCTCTGATTCTTCCATCCAGCCTCCTTGCAAGCAGCCTGGGGGAGATGTACCTGGCTTTTAAATCTCAGCAATTCCCCCAAGCCGAGAGGCTCCCCAAACTGCTGCAGGAAAAAGAGCGCTGGCCAGATGTGTCTTGGCCAGATGTGCCTGAATTGACCGAGGCCTGGCATGGGAATGATTTAGGATGGGATGGAATCTTCCCGGCCCCCCGGGGACATTGCTTAATCACTCTCCCTGCCACCGTGTTTTCCTTTTCCCAATTCTAATTAAAATCAGACCATGCCCCCTTGCAAGACAAGAAAGTTTGCCTCAAATATTATTAAGATAATAAATCACTATCACAGTGCTTGTTTTTCTCACGGAGTACCGTGTTACGCTCTCCTGAGTCCACAGGGCTTTGGGAAATCCCTACAGGGAAAATTAAAGAGACACAGAAACAGAAAGGTATCACATGGGAAAAGAATACTAATTTTTTCATGTTTCCCCAATGGATAAAGTAATAAAGAAGCAGATTTTGCTAAAGAATTTGATAGTACTTTTTAACCTTCCAAGCTGTCCCCAAGATAGAAAGGGAGGCAGAGGGTTCCCTGTCCTGGGCAGGGTTCAGGGAGAGGCTGGACATCTGCTCGGTAGAGATGATTGAATAGTGGCCATATGCGAAGGGCCCGACGACCTTGCTGTTTCCTCCCATAGCCGAGATCCAGTGCTCTAGGATCAAGTAATCCACTGGGTCCTGGTTCTCTGCAGGGGGAGTGTCCCCGACCAGGGACCAGTGGTAAGATTGCAGCTCGAAGCCCAGGGGATTCTCAAGAGGCCACATCCTCAAAGTCACTGTACTACTGGAAGATAGAAACCTAGAAGGGAGCTCCGTCACCAGTCTTGGGTAACCAGCCACGCCTCCCAAAGCACTGTGCTTTTTCCCGTTTTTCATTCACTAATGAACTTTGGAGTTTACTTTTGGGGGCCAGACCCAGTGCGGCGGGGGGGGGGGGGTGCGGGGCAAGGGGTCTTGCGGTGAATGTTCTGGGCCCCGCCCATGTCCTCACAGGATGGACAGTTAGCCAGGCAGTGTGAAGACAGTGTGACTCGGTTGTACTGGGATGCCCAGGTGCGGGAGCGCCTCACAAGGAGACCGGAGGGCACCAGGGAGCAAGGCTTTTCGGGAAAGTAGCCTGTGGCTGGCCAAGGCTGCCCATAGGGAAGGCGCTGGGGCCACTGCTCTGTCCCTCCGGGGGACCATGCCTTCTGTTTCCAGCGGCTTCCCAGCCTCTCTCTGAGAGCCCCACCGGCTCCCACAATCCTGCCCGCGGCTATGCACCCTGGGAGAGGTCAAGGAGAGCTGAAGTCCAGCGGCTCCCAGGGTGCCTCCGAGGGCCCAGAGCCGACCAAGGACATCCGGGGTCTCTGCAAAAGCAGCTCTGTCTCCTTTTCTCCAGGTCACCCTCTTGCCCTTGCAGTCTGTTTTGGGGAGGTTTTAAGGATTTTGTTCAGTAGTTTTTTCTTCCTTAATACGTCTGGTCGGAGGATTGTGTGTGTCCGTGTCCAGAGGACCCGACACAGGGAACCCGACACATTGCCAGATGAAGAAGCACCGTTACGCTGAGGTGTATCTAAAAATGTGAGACTTTTGGCCTTTGGAGAGACGTGGTTCCGTTCCATTTTTGAGGAAAGAAAATAGGTCTACTCACACGCACGTGCACACACGTGCACACACACACACCAGTGAGTGAGCTCACGGACCCCTAAAGCCTCGATTTTACACACGTGGCCTTCCTCGAGGAAAAGCTGAAGCGGTATTTTGGGAGCACCTGCTTGCTTGGCCGGCCTCACCTATAACCCCCGCGGCGGCCCGCAGGTGTGAAGTGTGGAAGCGAGTCTCTGGGAGGTTAAGCGGCAGACACGGGCACACAGCTAGGAAGGGGCACGGGGACACACCTGGGATCCCCACTACTCCGCTCTTCCTGCTGGGACCCACCGCAGCCGGTACCCACGGTCGGCCCGGCTGGGAGAGGGAAGAGCAGTAGCTGTCTCCCCGCCTTGGGCCTCCTTCCCGGAGTCTTGAGCCCTGCTCGGGTGGACCTCCACCCAGAGGAGCCCCCTTTGCAAGGCTTCTGAGAGACCCTGGTTGCCGGGGAAAACCCAGTTCCTTGGGGAGCACAGCAGGAGGCCAGCTACGGTCCATGTGCCCACCTGTGGCCACCCTGTGGCTCTCCGTGGGATCAGCAATAGGCACACGGTCATCTCTGGGCGACCGGAACCGCCAGCCCCTGCCTTTGAAGCAGACATGCTCACCCCTGTCCGCAGGCAGCTCCATGCAGGGGGAGACACGCACGTAGGACACGGAGTGTGGACGCGGGTCCGGTGTGGAAGAGCAGTTCCCGTTGGACTGGCCTTGGAGGAGCTCAGGCTGCACCACTAACTACTTGCCTGACATCATTTAATCGCCCCGAGCCCCCGTTTCCACCCAGCATGGTGTGCGCCACAGTCACCTCCCTCCCAGCCTTCTGGAAGGAGCGGACGAGGGGCGTTCGCATCAGCACCTAGCATCTGGCCTGGCCCGGAGCATGCATGAGAGAAATCCCAGTTACTGTCCGTGCTGTCACAAGCAGGGTCATTCCTGGTTTTGACAGCGCTGCTGAGAAATCACGTTGACTTGGGGAGCTCACCCTTCCTCCCGAAGCTTCCCTCTTCTGGTGCACGGAGCGATGTTGGCCGCACCCGGTGTCAGGAGCCCTGGGGCTCTTGTGCCGGACCAGTCTCGGGCAGTACCAGATCCCAAGGACGCCCCCGGACTCCGGTTTCACCCACAGACCTTTCCCTTCACAAGTTGGCTTCTTAACGCCGGGTTCGTTGTCCTTGTCATGAGTTCCTGGGAAATGGGGGTACGTTTGACCTCCCGGCGTTGGCAACGAATGACAAGATAGGTGACCTGCTGAGGCCTCTGGCTGAGAAGTGCAGGCCGCGTGCCCCCGGGCCCCTGTGCCAGAGCCTTCCTCGGGGCCCTCCCTACCCCTTTCTCAGCCAGAGGAGAGGCCTGACGAGGAGCAAGGCAGAGGACAAGCCGGTGGCTTCAGAACCTGCAGATTCGATACGCTTCCGGCCTGTCACAGGATAGTAGCTGTCCCTGGGACAGCCCTGCGCCCTCCCCTGGGGTTCCTCCCCGCAGGAGCCCACAGGGTAGTAATGGTGGTCTGTCTTCACGTCCTAGGGCCGCCTTCCAGGGGGTGGCTTACACAACGGAGATGTGTTCTCCCTCAGTTCTGGAGGCTGGAAGTCTGGTGTGGGCGGGGTTGGTTTCTTTCTGGGGGCTGTGAGGGGAGAGTCTGTGGCACGCCTCTCTCCTAGCGTCTGGTGAGGAGCTGGCCCTCCGTGGCACCCATGGGCTTGTGGCTGCGTCACCGTGGTCTCTGCCTTTGTCTCACGCGGCGCTCTCCCTGTGTGAGTCTGCGTTCAGCTTGCCTGTTGGTGGCATCACCAGTCGCACTGGAGTGATCAGGGCCCCCCCCCCCCAGTGACCTCATGTTCACTTGATTACTTACCTCTGTAACGGAAGATCCACATCGGGTGACATTCTGAGATCCCGAGGATTGGGACATCCACAGAGCCTGTTGGGGAGACACCGTTCAGCTCATCAGACGGTCCTCGCGCTGTTCTCCTCACTTCAAAAAATATAAGAATTAAGCGTTTCTGCATATGGACTCTTATTAGATACTGTTTGTTATGAGCATAGACTCTGGAGATGGCCTGGGTTGGAATCGTGACCGGTCCACGTCCTTGCTGTCTCATCGTGGGCAAAGCGTTTAGCCTCCCCGTGCTCAGCCATAAAGTGGGACTCATGGTCACACGGTTGGGTCGATATGAATGCCAAATTAATAATACACCTAAAATGTCTCACTTTGTTATGATCCTACCGTGCTTAGAAAAGGCTGCACCTAGCAACAACGACAAAGGTATATAATACGATATAGAACACTTCCGAAGTATCTTATATACTACGTAACCGCATACTGGACACTCTTCCAAATTCTGGGGCGAATGTCAGCTTCCTTAATCATCTCCGCAACCCCTATTAGTAACCGTCTTACAGAAGCAAAAACTAAGTCCTAGAGAGGTTAGGTCACATGTATGGCCCCACCGTCAATAAACAGAATAGTTAGCACCCGAATTCAGTTTGCCGGACTCCGGGACCTCTTAGGAACCACTGTGCCTGGCCGCCTCTCCAAGAATAAGGAAAGGGCCTTGAAATGAAGTAAACAGTTGCACCACCTCCACTTGCCCAGAAAACCCTCCTGTTTTCAAAGGCCTGATTCTGGAGGCACTTCCTGTGATGTCAGACTGGACTCAGAAACACACACTCCTTTTTAACAACTAGCCCCAGGGCGCCTGGGTGGCTCAGTGGGTTAAGCCTCTGCCTTCCGCTCAGGTCATGATCTCAGGGTCCTGGGATTGAGCCCCGCACTGGGCTCCCTGCTCAGCATGGAGCCTGCTTCCTCCTCTCTCTCTGCCCCTCCTCCCTGCCCATGCTCTCTCTCTCCAATAAATAAATAAAATCTTTTAAAAAGTAAAAAATTAAAAACCTGGCCCCAAACCTGGGCATTTATCTCTCCCCCAAGCCCCAGGATGGCTTCGGAAGGGGCCTTCCCCAGGAAGAGTGACCCCTGCCTCCACTCCCCCAACCCCCCCCCCCACACCCCACAAGGGAATGAGCATCTCCTGACATCTTGTTTCTGGTTTTGTGTCATCTTCCTAGGGACGTCTGTTGGAACTGCATTGCTGATAAAGGGGGCGTTCTGTCTTTGACGAAAGAAGAGAACCTCCCTCCCCGGCCATGGGCCACCCTGGCCAGAGACTCCAAGTGGAACCACTTAGCGGGCACGTGGCTGCAGGGAACAGGAACCCCAGCCCTCACTCACGCCGCCCGGAGGACCGGTGGGAATTGTTCATAGTGCCAAAGTCCTACTACTGCGTTTTCAATGGGTCCCTGTAAATAGTTTGCTCCTCTGCCCTGGCCCCCACCTCTTGCTATACTGGAACCAATTTGTACAATGTGGGAATTTTGTTACCTTTTTAATCAAGGGCAGCATCCTTTTCCAGCACTACCATTGTAAGGTTTTTTTTTTTTTTCCCAGGCGGGAGGGCTGATCACACGTGCTTCTCTCTTTTTTCCTTTTCTTTTTATTTTTAATCTTTATTTTATTAATTTTGGGCAGTGGGGGGAATTGTTAGCATTAGTGCCGTTATATCTACTGGACTTTAGGTAGGGAGAGTTCATTTTTTTTTTTTTTTTTTTTTACGTAGTTTGAAATTTGCGCGATTTCTCTGTGGGAAGGGCTTGGATTGGGGCATCTGTCTCCACTTTGAGAGGGTTTACAGATGATGGAGCTTCCGGATCAGATCCATTTCCAGTTCTCCCCCACTGGGGTCCCTGTTTAGCCACGCACAAGGCTTTCCGAACTGCCAGCAGGTAGATCTGGTTTCTCCACCGCCTGGCCTCTTCGGCTGACCGCGGGCCGAGCCAGCACCAGAGACCCCAGGGGCAGGTGGCCTCTTTTCAGATACCAGCAGAAAGGGCTCCCCCATTTTTAGCATTATCATTACTTCTATGAAATTAAAACAAGAGGTCTTCCTATCTAGATGGTACAAAGATGAACCGCTTCAGTTTTTGGTTTCTGTTCCTGACTGGCTTTTCTCCGTGTGGTTTTTGACAAGATTTCAGCTTGAAGCCTCACCATGAACTGGTTTTTGTTTGTTTGTTTGTGTGTTTGTGTTTGGGCCAATTTTAGATTCTGGAGTGCACTTTTTTTTTTTCTTTCCAGTTAGTCCTAACTTCTAAAGAGGAAAAACCAAGAGACATATCTGGTGTAAATGTCGCAATATGAGTTGTGTTTGCAACCCAACCCTCCCCCTAGCCCCCCATTTGGGTACCCTGCACAAATAAAATGCTAGGGAGTTTGAAAAAAAAAAAAAAACCATTTTTTCTAACTTGTTGCTCATTTGTTGTAACTCAATAAAGCAAAGACTAAACATTTTTATAACCTTTTCCTCTGCTCCTCGTTCTTCATTGCCGTCTGGCTCCCAGGATATGTCACAAGGGCTCCAACACCCCCGCCGCCAATCTCAGAGCTCTTATGACAGATTCCTTTGACATTTCTCATTTTCTGTCTTGGGGACGTCCGACAGCACTAATGGGACTTTCAACACAGGGCGTAAATGTTGATGTGGAAGCCTGTCCTAGCTCTTCTACACAGAGAAGGAAGGAGGCTCTCCCTTCTCCTCCACAAATAGATTCATAAACTATGGCAGAGTGGGAGTGAGACCCGCAGGCCACGTGCCGCACACCTGCGCACACTCAGGTGACCCAAGGTAAGTCACTACCCTCCCCGGACTGCCGAGAACTGGTGATGAGGACACTGCCATTTCTCAGAGAAGGCTGGCTTTTGTGTCTCTGCCCAGGTAAGGTTTAAAGAGTCCCTCACTATGTGGGGAAAGGGGAACCCTCTTACCCTGTTGGTGGGAATGCAAGCTGGTGCGGGACTCTGGAAGACAGTATGGAGGTTCTTTAAGAAGCTAAAAATAGAGCTACTCTATGACCCAGCAATTGCACTACTGGGCATTTACCCTAAAGATACAAATGTAGTGTTCCAGAGGGACACGTGCACCTGAATGTTTACAGCAGCAACGTCCACAATAGCCAAACTATGGAAAGAGCCCACATGCCCATCAACAGATGAATGGATAAAGAAGATGTGGTTTATATATACAATGGAATATTACTCAGCCATCAAAAAAATATGAAATTTTGCCATTTGCAACAATATGGATGGAACTACAAGGTATCATGTTAAGCGAAATAAGTCAATCAGAGAAAGACAATTATCATATGATCTTACTGATAATGTGGAATTTAAGAAACAAAACGGAGGCTCATAGGGGAAGGGAGGGAAAAATAAAACAAGATGGAGTCAGAGAGAGAGAGACAAGCCATAAGAGACAGTTTGTGTAGGAAACAAACTGAGGGTTGCTGGAGGGGAGAGGAATGGGGGGAATGGGGTCACTGGGGAATGGGCATTAAGGAGGGCACGTGACGGAATGAGCCCTGGGTGTTATATAAGACTGTTGCATCTCTGACCTCTACCTCTGAAACTAATAATACACTACATGTTAATTAATTAAATTTAAATTTTAAAAAAACCTTAGACTAAAAAAAAAACTAAAAAATAAAGAGTCCATCACTGTTCAGCGTGAAACTCATCTACCCAGTGGTTTTCAAACGTGGGCAGGCCCCAGAATCACCTGGAAGGGCTCCTTAAAATTTATGAATCAGTAGGTCTGGAGCAAGAGCCTAGAGTCTGCATTGCTAACAAGTGTCCAGGAAAAGCTGACACTGTTGGCCCAGGGAGCCCACTTTGGGAATCTCTGGTCTCGAAGTTTAATGTCACAGGGACTAATGGACTTTGGGCCAGCTTATCTAAACTAAGCATGTGTATGAAGCATGCATAAGCATATTCTTCAGGTAGTCCCCCCACTTCCTCCCACACAGGAAACACTGAAAAATCAGGGACTCCAGATAAGTTGGCCTTTTCCAGAAGATGCGCTCAATATTGAATATCGTAGAGTTTTGATCTTTGGCTGAAAAACCACACAACCCTGCAGTGGTTCTTATTTGTGGACTCCTGTTGCCTTGGAGAGACCTGCCCGCTGATGTCTTGGACCAATGTCACCTGCCCTCCAGGACTCCCCGCCTGTGGGACAGGATGGGACTGGGGCGAGTAAGCTTCTATGGGTGCAAAATGTAAGGAACCAAGGCCATGCCAGCGCCGAACTTGGACGTGCAGGACCCCAAGAGAGGGCATCTCCTTAAATGTCTCATCCCAGGTGCTGTACTTGCCTCCCCCAGCGCTGCCAATCTGCTGTGCCATCCTCCAACCCTGCTTCATTTTCCTCCATCTTGCTTTTCACAACGTGTCATCATATGCCCGTTTATTGCCTTCTGCATCCCCCTGCATTTGCAAGCTCCACGAGGACAAGCTTTGTGTCTCTCTTGTCCCCTCTCCCCTGTCCTCCGGCCCAAGCTCAGTGCCAGACACAGAGGAGATGCTCCCTAGAGGACTGTGGGATGGATGGATGGTGAATGGATGGACAGATGGGCGAATGGACAGACAGGTGGATGAGGAGTTCTAGCTCTGCAGTCAGCCCCAAGTTCGAATCCCAGCTCTCTGGCTCACAGAGCTAGGTGGGCCTGGGGGGGTTACTTAGCCTTTTTCGCACCCCTGCTTCCTCACTGGAGACCTGGAGGGGCAGATCTTTACCATGGGGCCTTTGTGAGGATTAACTGAGCTCAGGTATGCAGGGAGCCCAGCACACAGGCGCTCTACAATCGTCCCCCTCTTACTGCCGTGACTGGAGAGTGACATCAGGCCAGGCCAAGTGATGGCTCTGTCTTTCCATGTCCGGATGGGATGTGTGCGTGAGAAAGGCAGACAGGAAGAAGCTGGATCCGGGTCTAGGAGAGGATATTTCAGACACCTGTGCTTCTGGCTTTGGAGACTTTGCCATGTGTAGCCAATACTCTCCTTCCTCCCCTTGATGCCCAAACTCTGCCTACACCCCCTCCAAAAAAAAACCCAAATCCAACACGCATGTTCGTAAGTAGAAAGAGCGGTACAGGACCTCTCACAGGTGGAAGAGAGCAGCGGCGGGGTCTGACCGGCTGCTGCTTCTGCCCTATCTTTGCACTACAGTCTCTCCCAGGGGGTTCCACTCTGCTCCCCCTCCACTCATCTGATTCTGGGGCACTGCCCAGGGCCGTGACCACCTGCCCCGCATAGGACACTCCAGCCCTCTAGCCAGAGCCGGTGCGGTGCAGGAGCACTCCGGGCTGGGGGAGAGAGTTCCCTTTTCCCATTTAGATGACAGTGTGTGATTAGCCTGTTGCCACCTGTAGCCAAAGCCCCTGCTGGAGACAGGAAGCTGGTAGGTGGAGAGGAAGAGACCAAAAATATAAAGGAGCAGAAGAGCAATGAGAGAAAGAGGTGGCTGGTGGTGACAATGACAGAGGCAACATCATTTGGGTCTCTGGACCCCACCATTCCCCAGGTCAGCATCCTCTCTTTCCCGTTTCATAAACACTAACAGACTTCTCTTTTTGATTTAAGCCAAGAACCTGTTACTAGAAACTCGGTTCTGATGGGCTGATGAGACTATGAGATAAAAATCGGAGGAAGGACACTCAAGGGACACAGCCGCCTGTTGGCTGGTGGCTCCTGGAATGGATGGCTCACCTCCAAGTCCTTGCTACTCAAGTGCGCTCCCTAGATCAGCGGCCCCAGCCCCTGCTCCCACCCCCAGCCCCATCAGAGTGCTTGTTAGAAATGCAGATTCTCTGATTCCCTCCCAGACCTGCTGAATCAGAACCTGCAACTAATGATCAAGTGATTCACGTCTTCTTTCAAGTCTAACAAACCCTGCTCCAAAGGCATCAAAAAGCTTGGCGGGCGGGGGGGGGGGGTGGGAGGGGGAGAAACCTAACCCTATAGCACACCACAGAGTCTGTTCTCTGAATGCAAACTCCAAGGCCTTGGGGAGCTGGGAGGCAGAGGCAGGAGCAAGGCAGAGGGCGCGTGGTACACCCAGTGTGGGCATCTTTGACCTTCTGAGCCGCCTGGTGAGCAGCCACTTCCAACCAACGGCTCTCAGAAATGACAGCTCTTGCTGGCCTGCCACAGCACAGCCTGGAGAGAACAGCCCGTCAGCTCCCTCCTACTGACTCCTGAAAGCTCCGGGCTGGTGTGCCTCGCAGCTGGATGTGCTGATAAACCACAGCAGAGACACCATCGTTGTCCTTGAGGGGCTGATCAACAAGAATCAATAAAAGAAGACTTCTGTACATCCGAGAGCATGTGGCCAGTCAGGTATGTCAATTACACTGCCCTTGACTTTGAGGAAGGGGAGGCAAAGGCGCCCATCAGTAACTCCAACACTTTCACCCAGTACAAGCCCCCAGTGCGTGACGGACTGATCCTCGCAGGATCCTCACAGGAAAGAGATGGAAACTTGAAACGGAGTGATTCAGGCAGAGCTTATTAAAAGTGCATTGTTCAGGGGCTCCTGGGTGGCTCAGTCGGTCAAGGATCCGACTCTTAATTTCAGTTCGGGTCATGATCTCAGGGTCATGGGATCCAGCCCTGCGACAGGCTCCACAGTGGGCACGGAGCCTGCTGGAGAGTCTCTCTTTCCCTCTGCCCTGTCTCTCTAAATAAATAAATAAATAAAACGACGTGTTTAGAGTTTATTGTTTACAAAGGTGTAGGCAGGGCTTGGGGAAACCAACCAGCGAAGATGTAGGGGGCTTGGCCTGAAGGGGTGAGGGTTAGGGCAGCTGTTGGAATCCACGGCAGAGAAACGGACAGAGGCGGCGACCAAAGGAGATGTGGCGTTTAATAACCATGGTGACCCAGCGGGGGGGGAGTTGGGGGAATAAATATCCTGACATCATTCTCCTCCCGTCCTGCGCCCTCCTGCCACTGCCTTCCAAAGGTCAAACCCACTCAGAAGTCCGAGAGCAAGGGGATCTATGAGGCAGCCCACCAGAGTCTGGCTCCCAGCACACAGGGCAGGCGCGGTAAGGGCAGAGGGAGGAAACAGAGGGCCCCACACCCAGATCAATCTATTGGCCGGACCAAAGATGGTAAACGTACACCAAGCGCGCCATGTGCCCCACTCCACACCTATGACAGACATCAATAACCAAATTGCCTTTGCCTGCTGGGCTCCGACAGACTTTTACAATATTGAACACAGAACTCCACCTCGAATCTGTTAACCTTGAAACATGAGATGAAATATGTAAAGGATGCATTGGTTGCCTAGCGACTATCCCTCCCCTCGTTCTTCCTCACTAACAGAACCAAGGTACGGCCCGGGCACCAGCACACCCCAACGCTGGGGGAGAAACTCAGTTTCCCTTGCAGCTAGGAATGGCTAATGAGGCACACACAGAGGGTGACGGCGTATGTTTCAGTGATCTTGAGGCTAAGTTTCTGATGGCTTCGTTGAGCCCCCAAACCAGTGCCACCAATGAAAGTTTCAAACTTCTCTTTTTTAATTGGGTTGTAATTGACATACAACGGCCTATTAGTTTCAGGTGTACAAGATGAAGATTTGATATTTTTTACATTACAAAATGATCCGCATGCCAGGTCTGGATGCCCTTCGTCCCCATACAAAGTTATTATATGTAATGTTGATTATATTCCCTATGTGTACATTACATCCTCAGGACTCATGTATTTTATAACTGCAAATTGGGTTCTTTAATCCTCTTTACCTATTCCACTTCTGTCTCCGACCCCTCCCCTCCCCTCTGGCAATCACCAGTTCTCTGTATCAGTGAGTCTATTTCTGTTTTGCTTTGTTTGTTCATTTGTTTTGTTTTTGAGATTTCACATGTAAGTGAAATCATGTGATATTTGTCTTTCTCTGTCTGACTTATTTCACTTACCAAAATACTCTCCAGCTCTATCCATGTTTTCACAAATAGCAAGATTCCATTCTTTTTTATGGCTGAGTAATATTCCATTATGTATGTCTATACCACATTTTTTTTTTTTTACCAAATCATCTATCCATGGACAAGGGCTGCTTCCATATCTTGGCTATAGTAAATAATGCAGCAATGAACATAGGGATACGTGTATCTTTTCAAATTAGTGTTTTTATTTTCTTTGGAAAAATGCCCAAAAGTGGAATTGCAGGATCATAGAGTAATTCTATTTTTACTCCTTTTATAAACCCCATACTGTTTTCCATAGTAGCAGTGCCGATTTACATTCCCACCAACAGGTAGGACGAAGGTTCCATTTCCAAGCGACTTGATATGTGAGAAAAGTTCATCTCTATCTGGTTAACCCACCACTCATTGGATTTGTCTGATACTTGCCAGCAAATACACTCATAGCTGACACAAAATATCTGTGCCATATTTATGCTAGATAGATGTGAGCCCCTTTACTCATACATGTATTTATTTATCTCTGTGCTAATTGCCATGTGAGAAATGAGGTAGGCTTGGTCTGTTTCCTCTTCAAGGAACCGTGATCTGTATTTTGTGGAATTGGTAGGAGTTCACCAGATAGATAAATGAGAGAAAGGCACAAGAAGCAGAAATGAAGGAGTGTATACAATGTCAGAGTGTTAAGTACAAGGAATCCAGCTAGCAGCCCATGATGTGCAATGAAAGAAGAAACCATCAGTGTTGAACAACCAATTCCATTCAGACCCCATCATGAGAAAACAGAAGTGACTATCTACTTGGAAAGAACCTGACAAACAGCCCAAGATGATGTTGTTTGCTCAGATGCTGGGAAATCAAAAAGTAGTTTGGGATTTCCCAAAACAAATAAAATATTATATAAAACAGATGTAAAGTGAAACAAAGTGTGTTCGAAGCCTTCTACCTCAGACTTGCTTCCCACTGCTGAATTTGAGTCACAAAACTTGGGAGCTGGTCTGTACTTCCAAATTTATCTCCTAATTCCCTCCCCAGGCTCTTCTTGGGGCCATACTGGTCTGTTTGCTGACTGGTCAACACTCCCTCTGTCAGTGCACTTTCCCCTGTCAGAATCCCCCACCCTATTTCTTGCCTCACCCCCTATTCTTCCAAGCCCTGCCGAAGTCTTACAGGACCAAATGAAGGTAAATCTTGAGTGACTGACAGGAAGTGAGGTTTAAGGACGCCTATGCCACTGGTTCTCAGGGAGCCCTGCTCTTCTGAACTCCTACAGCATGCGCCATCAGCAGGATCTATCTAGTTCTGCCCACGTACTGCTTGGCTGTTCAGCCTCTTTTCTTCCTTTTCTTCCTACTTTTCTTCCTACTTTACTTGGCAAGAGGATCGGTGGCCTTTACCTGGCGGCATCCCTCGCACAGTCCCTTTCCCGCAACACTCACAACCCTCTCCCTGGGGGAGCCCGCTAGGCACCTGCTCCTTCCCTGAGCCAACCACAGGCTGTGGATGTGGCACCAGCACAGAGTCAGACCCTCTGGCCACAGGGACTTATGTGACTCGGGCCTAGCCAATCACAGCACTCATCTCTGACCTCAGGGAGTGGCCCAAGTGATACACACATGACTCAGCCCAACCAATCAACATTGAGGGTTAGGAAAGTTTAAGCTGGGCAGGGGGAAGAAGAAATCTGAGGTCATTGGAGGGTTCAGATCCAGCTAAGGGTTCACTGGTCTTCCCCAGTTGTGTGAGCCCAAAGATCCCCCTCTTGCTTAAGTTAGTTGGAGTTGTGTTACTGTCATTCAGAAATGAAAGGGTTTTGAATAAAACAGATGCTGTTACCCCACTGCCCAGCGCACCTCTGCAGAAGTGATAGCTAGAAATGCAGGGGCGGGTTAGATTATATTTCAGAATGTTTTGGCTATGGCTCCGCTTGTATGAAATATCCCAAGTAAGCAAATCTATAGAGACAGAAAGGGGTGGGAGTAGGAATGTACACAAAGGATTGGGAAGTAGCTAGACAGCTACAAGCTAAGTGAAATAAGTCAGTCAGAGGAAGACAGATACTGTGTGATTTCATTCTTATGTGGAATTTAAGGAACAAAATGTAGGAGCAAAGGAAAAAAAGAGAGAGGACCCAAGAAACAGACTCTTAACTCTAGAGAACAAAATGATGGAGCCCGGCATCAGGCTCCCCACTCAGCAGGGAGTCGGCTTGACCATCTCTCTTTGCCCCCTCTCCGCCCCTCCCCCCCATTCTCTCTCTCTCCCTCTTAAAATAAATTGTTTCTTAAAAAATCTTTTAAAAAGGAAAGAAAAAAGAAAACAGAAACCAAACAGATGAAGTTAGATTGTGAGTTATAGGAATTTAAGGCACACACACATGTTTTGCCCCATAACCTGTCCCTGTGTTTCCGGTCTTGAATGGCGGCAGCAGCATCCAACTGCCCAAGTCAGAAATCCGGGGGACAGTTTTCAACGGTCATTCCTCCTTGAGCTTTAACCAAACAGCAAGTTTTCTCTCCCTTCCCGCCCCCCAATATCTCTCCAGTGACCCATCTACCACCCCCATGGCTACTGTCATCCCCAGACCCTCACCGTTGCCCTGCACAGCCTCCTAACATGTCCCCCTTCCCCAGCCGGCCCCATTGGCTGTGTGGACTGTGGCTAGAGTAACCTTTCCTACAACCTAGGTCTGATCACATTTCCTGTCTGCCGGTCAGTGGCTCCCACTGCCTACGGAACAAAGCCCAAGCTCCAGGGCTCTACAGACAAGTTCCTCTTGGCTCCAGCCCCTGCCTGTGCCTCCCATCCTCACATCCACTGTACCCCCTGCCCCATCCCACTTCTCCCTCCCTCCGTGTGTCCCTCTGTCTCTCCATCTCCATCTCTCTCTCTCCCACACACAGACACACACACTGTTCAAGCCCATCCTGACCACTTACTTTCCTCTACCCGCTCCAGGTTCTCTCTTGCCTCGTGCCTGTGCACCTGCTGTTCTTGGTGCCAGAACTTCCCTTTCCTTCCTACTTTACCTGGCAAACTCCCCTGACTCATGCGAGCCCCAGATGAGTATCAGGTCCTCCAAGAACACTCTCTTGACCCCTTCCAGCCAAGTCACTTGCTTCTTCCTCTGTGCTCCCAAAACCCCTTTTGCATGTCTCTAGTATAATTCTAGACACATGGTATTATTACTATCTCTGTGTTTGCCTGCCACAGGAATCTGTGGTCTCCTTGCAGACAGAGTCCAGCCCCGCAGGGACAAGGCAAGCGTGCATTCAATCGTGGGTTGTCGGAATAAATCTGCGCCAGCAATATCACAAGTTTAATTAGACCAGGGTTGGTATATTTGAAAATAAAGATTTGCAGGGAACATCCATGATGGAATCAAAGCGATGAAGGTCCGCAAACTTCTTCCCTTCACCCGAGCGGCCCAAGGGAACCTCTAGTTCACCACCTAATTCTCCTTTTCCCCTATCTCCTAGGGAGACCAGTTTGTAGACTTTCTTGGTGCAGGGTCTGGAATGAGCGAAAAAGGACAGCAGAAGTGTCAAATGAGGAGCAGAAGGACTTAAGCCAGGAGGTAAAATCACCCTGTGTAAGAAAGAATGGAGAGAGGGGGCACCTGTGGCTCAGTGGGTTAAAGCCGCTGCCTTCAGCTCAGGTCATGATCTCAGGGTCCTGGGTTCGAGCCCCGCACTGGGCTCTCTGCTCAGCAGGGAGCCTGCTTCCCCCTCTGTCTCTCTGCCTGCCTCTCTGCCTACTTGTGATTTCTGTCTGTTAAATAAATAAAATCTTTTTTTAAAAAAAAGATTCTCAAAGAATGGAGAGAGGAGAGAAAGTTCGGGAAGTGGAAGTCACCAGAGCTGGTAGAAAAGATAAGAATTCTTCGAAGTTTGGTTAATGAACATCTTCAGATTGGAAGACAAGAGAAAACCAGCCAAGAGGCTAACCAGCGTAGGAAGCATGATGCCAGTGGGTTAGATACCTGGCTTTGTGGTATTTCAGAAAGATGAGGGGGAAAAGGTAACTATGTTTTTGTCGGATTTTGGCTTCTTTGGACTGTACTTCTATGAGCGGTTCTAGGACTGGACCATGTGGGTCATAGTTGGAATAGGATTCCAGAAAGTCATTGCAGTAGAAGCAAAATGAAACAAAGAAACCGATTGAAAGCATGTCCTGCTATTAATAGGATGAAACTCACTACCCATTTCCATGGATCTTGCTTGTCTTACACTTGCTCGTGCTGTTCTGTCTGGTAAGAAGTCTGCGTCCTGGAAGAGCGGGAACACGGGCAAGCAGCAGAGGACACACGTACATGACTGTCCATGGCAAGGCACCTGAATCCTAGCCCCTGCTTTACTGCTAATGGGTGTCTGACCCCAAGAAGGTCACGATCTCTCTTTAAGCATCAGTTTCCCTATTTGAAAAATGAGGAGGTTTAGACCAGAGGACCATTAACTAACCGGGCATTCCAACGCTCAGATTCTAGGATGATAGGAGCCTGGGCCGCCACGCCTCTTAAAAGTCTCCAGATTCCAGGTCCCAAATCCCTACCCTCAACTGAAGGCTTTGGGGAGATTTTTCAGAACAGCAAGGAGCTCAAGAAACTTGAGGACAAGAGCTCTGCAGGGTTGGAGCGAAGACCGTCAGCATGCTCCCCTAGGGGACTTTGAAGAAACCTACGTGTCCATAAACAGTGTTTCATTCAAGAGCAGCAAAGGGCAGCATGGAAAGTTGAAAAGCAGGCTGCGCCAGGATATTCCTCCGAATCCAGAACCCATCACTCCGCATCTCTCCTCCAGCCAAGCAGCATTCACAATGGCGCCGTTGGAGAAACAGGGAGCCTTTGTTCGGCTGCTCTGGGAAGGCAGCCACCCTCATCTGTGCCCGGATGCCATCTCTGCCCCACAGAGGTGAATAAACCCCAGGCACCAGCCACCTGGTGAGGCTGAGGACTGAGCTGACCTCAGCAGGAGGAATTCCTCTTTAAGGGATCGTTAAAGCCCTGTGTGCCCTGGAAGTTGTCCGTGGTGCTTCTGACTCCTTGGTGGGGTAGACCACGAGCCCATGGCAGGAAAATGGCTAGCATCCCGGGGAAGAAGGACCTTCCAGGGGATGTGCAAATGGCATCCTTTCCCCCACCAGATTCCAGAAAATTTAGACTCCAGAGAGATTTCTTCAAGATTGCATGTAGAGATGTGGCCAAGACCACAGAACTCAAGTGCCAGAGGCAGGACTTGAACCCAGGGTTCTCTGAGGCCAAAGCCCATGCTTTTAACCAAAAGGCTCTAGAGCTTCCTCAACCGGTTGTCTTGGCTCATGACCCATTCCAGAAGTGGAAAGAGCATGCGGCTGATTGGTGGGGTCAATGCCCCAAGGGTTACAGACCCTGAGGAATCTCCCATTGGCTCCCAGACCAGGGGAGTGGATGGTATGCCTTCTTGGGAGTCTGGCTTTTGTGTTTGTGGTCACGGCAGGCTGACTGGGAATGGAGACAAGGGTTGAGTAGAGCCTTTCAAAGAGCTGTGAAGAGAAATAAAACCAGACTTGAAACAACTGGGTATCAAATGCGGTTACTGATCAACCCCTGTTTACTCATAAGAACGAAGGACCAGGAGATGAAGGGAATTTGAAATCCACATCATGACCTATGAAACGGCTCCATTTAATTACTTATTCCAGCTACCTCCTAAACCAATTTTTCTTTCTCTTCCTTCTTATCATTTGATACACGTCGCAAAGAACCGTGGAATACCCAGCATCTCTCTCTGGCGGGGCTCTCGCACACTGTTCTGTAACGATCAGTCCATGTGACTCTTCCTCCTTCGTTAGACTGCGAGATCCCTAAGGCAAGGATCTTATCTTACTCATCTTTACATCCCCAGTGCCTAACACATCATAAGGCTCTTGGTCAATATTGTGGGAGGAAGGAAGGGAGAGAAGGGGGGGGAAGGAGGGAATTGAATAAGATTAAAAACATAAGCATCTAGGACATACATTTAAGGCTTTTCTTGTACAGCGACCAGTTATGACAGATCCATGGTTTTGATTGGATCCAGGTTTGAACAAACTCTAGGAAATATTTAGAGGCAAACGGGGGAATGTGAATATGGATGTTATTAGATGACACTAGGAAATTATCGTTCCTTGTTAGGTATGTGACTGGTGTTGGGGTCACCTAAGAAAATGTCCTTATTGTTTAAAGATGCGCAATGAAGAGGAAAAATGGCATGAGCTATATATAATTCACTTGTAAATATCTAAAATACTTCAGAAAACAAAAGATGGCAATCGACAATTATTAACTCTAGATAATGAGTATACACCTTTGACATTTTTGTGATACAGAATTCCAGTAGAACAGTTTTCCAGTATAACCACAGTACAGTTACCAAATTCAGGAAATTATCCTTGCTAAAATACTAACTCCTTAGATACAACTCATACTCCAGATCTGTGAATTGTCTAATCTTGCCCTTTATACCAATTTTTTTGTTGTTGTTTCCAGAATCTAATCCTGAATCACATTTTGCAGTTACTCGTCATGCTTCTTTGTTCTCTTTGGATCTGAAACAGTTTGTCTGCCTTTTTTTGTCTTTCATGACATTGATACACTGTTTCGTCATGTTTGTGCAAGTGTGTCCACAACTCAATTCTCGAATCCTCCGGGATTCTGGCGGGAATGAGACGTAAGATGTTGTGGCCTCCGCCGTGTGACATGTCGGAGATGTCAGCCGTCGATTCAAGAACCATGTACACAGCATGTAGTAGGGGCTGAGCTCTGGAGTCCCCAGACTGAATCCAACCATGGCCTCACTCATGAGGAAGACAGGGAATGACTTCATCCCAACGCACACGAGCTGGCATGGTGGTGAGCAAAGCAGTCCAGGGCAAGGCATGGGAAGAAGAGAGGAGGAGTCGCATTTGGACAGGTCTTGACGGTGGGCTCAGAGGTTCCCCACAGGGCTGGGAAAAGGGGCTTTGCCGGATGTGTTTGGAAGCAGTCCCTAGTGTCAACAGGCCTGAAATCTAGAGACCGTAGGATGACCAGGTTGGCGACAGAGATAGACAGCAAAACAATAAAGATTATTTTCTAGAAAGACGGCGTCCCTCCTTGTACCCTGTTTCATAATCCGCTCCACTCCTTTCACAACTTGCTCTGGACACTTTTTCCACATCAACAAATGCAGCTTAAGTTTTAGTGGATTTTTAAAAGAGCCATTTCTCGTGTCAGACTAGGATCGACTTCATCAATTTCTTGCCGATGGACACGCAGGTTGTTTGCAGTTGCTTTTGCCACTATGGTCCTTGTTCATGCTGCTCCCATTTCTCTGATTATTTCCTTAGGTAAATGGGGTGGGAGAGGCTTTGGCAAGGTCAAGGCCAGATCTCAAGGATTCAAGCCCTGAGTCAGAAAGAGGGGCATTAGGCTGTCCGTTGTCTTTTCCTCACCCCTTCTAAGCTCCGTAGAAGCTGTTTCCCCGCCTCTGTGAGCCAACGGCAGCCCGAGCGTGAGAGCCGGCTTAAACGAACGACTCACACCGATTATTGCCAACACAGATGACTTAACTGTCCACGTGGGCACATTGACATTTTCTAGACATAAAAGTTAGGACCTAGAAAGACTCATGTCCTGTCCCAAGACGCCAGAAAGGACAAAGAGGAGAAACAAAGGGGTTTGGAAGCCACTCTGCCTACAGACAGGGAAGAAGGTGGAAATGTCACATGGTGAGCACAACTGGGAAGGAGACAGCCAGACTTTGAAACCAGGGGATTCAGATCTTGTACTTTGGGTGTAAAGGCTGCATAATGGAGTTTGGGGGCTGGTATAGTGCTGGGTGGTCCGAGGAAAGGTGGCATCGCCTCTCCTACAGCCCTCCAGTCTCCTGCCGTGGTCTCCCAGGGCTAAGCCCAAGCAGAAGCCAGTGGCGAAGGACTCTGGGGGATGCAGACCCCGTCAGATGCACGTTTCTATTTCAAATGTCACAGCATCCGGAAGGCTGCCTGCCTTCCGCAGCATGCCCAGCAGAAAGCAGTAGGCTTGCAAGGGCATGGAATAGCCCAGTCACCTGACGAGGTCCAGCCTGAGGAAGGCAAAAGTTCAAAGGACTCAAGTGGATTCTGGCCAGGATTCCAGGACTCCAGGCCATCGGTTCAGAGACACCAAAATGCACGGTATTGGAACTCATCGAACCCAGCACCCCCAGCCCTTGTTTCAAAGATGGGGAAAGAGCAGCCCAACGTGAGTAATTTGCCAAAGATCATCTGCTACCTAGTTCCATACCCAGGACCAGAAGTGAAATAGTGTGACTCCAGAACCAGTTTTTGTTTTTGTCTTTTCAAACGATACACATCCTTACTAGGGTCAAGCATCAGAGTTGTCTTTGGTAAGCTATCGATTCCCTTGTTCCTAAAGTTGCTGAGCCATAAGTGGTTAATTATCCCTTGTATATTGTGCCCAATAGAAGCTATGAGAAACCAGAGCCACCTCACCTTTGACGGGCTCAAGCAAGCAGGGAGTTATGAGCAGTCTTCAGAGCTCAAGGAATAATGGAGGACAAGTCTTCCTCCAAATTTGAAAAATTCATCCACAGTGTCAACACCACTCATACAACATTCACTTCCGGAGTGCTTACTTTGTGTCCAGCCCTTTAACGGCTAGGGAAACAAAATTGACACATGTTGGCCCTGCTACAAGTGGGCCCCATCGTCCTTACCCTCCGTTGATCACAGGTTCCTCCAAGACCTTGACCAGTTCACCCTTGACCACCCAGGACCTATTATGTAGTCCAGCACCCAGGTAGCGCCCAATTTGCTCTTGTTAAACGAAATGAGCTCGGTCTAATGCAGGAGGCAGACAAGTCCATAACAGCCCCAATTAGCCATAGAGAGAACTGGGAAAACAGAGTGGGGGCATCAATTCATGGTTGCCTTCCTAGAGCAGGTGCTACCTGAGCTGAGATCTGAGCCCCGTAAGAGTAACCCACAAACAGGAGACGGAAGGAGATGGGGTTTAGCAGAATCAATCTGATATAGGCCTAGGTTTTTCTCTCTTCTCGTTCTCAGCTCTACTTAACTGCCATCCGCCTCTCCTTGCAGAGCTGACCGGTTTTTCACTCTCAGATGAGAAAACAACCTTCAGTTGTCCCACGGAAACCTCCATGTGAGCCTATCTGGTCTCCTTACGAGAATCATGACCTGTCTGGAAGGCAGGTGGAAATCACAGTAGTTGCTCTCACCGGGACTGACGAGTATGAAGAGAGAGGGTGTCGGCGTCTGACCAGGAGCAGGCAAAGGGCGGGAAGAGCGTGGACAAGGTCCTAGCAGAGGGCAGTTTCCAGGCCTGACCTGCCCTGCTCGCTGCAGGGTGGAGGGTCAGGGCCAGAGTCCCCAGGGTCACCGGGGACAGCCTCTCCTCTCATCTCAGGGTCACACTGGACAAAGCCACAGAGAGCATCCACCCCAGAGCCTGACGCGCCTCGGATTTCGGAACAGGTGACACAGCCTCTCCAGGCGCTGGGAGCTTATGAATCAGCCTGCTGCTGGGCCCAGGGCCAGCTGGGTCTCTCCTGGGGCAGACAATGTGCCCAGCGAGTCCAGTCCTCTCAGCACGACAGGCCTGGCCTCACTCACCCTCCTGCCCTTTGCCTACCCTCGCCTCCAGCTCCCCATTTCTCTCGCATCCAGACCTGAGCAAAGGCCAGCCATCCCCCCCCCCCCCCCCCCGCACCTAACACTCTGCAAAGGCCAGCCATCCCCCCCCCCCCCCCCCGCACCTAACACTCTGGCTCCACCCCCGCTCTTTTATCTAGTTAGCCCCCTGCTCCTTGGTTAGGTCACGGCTGAGAAATCCCTGCTTCTAGAAGTTTCCCACGATCCCACCCCCAGGTCCTGGAGAGCTGTAGTTGCCACACTGTGTGCCCGTGTCTCCCACCAGGGCTCCTTTGGGACAGAGACCGAGTCCTCCCCATCCTTGTGGCCCCAGCCCCCAGCACGCGCCAGGCCTGTGACTGGGCCAGGCCAAGGGAATACATGAGCGTCTCTTCTCTCATGGGAGCCACTGAGGGACTGATTCAATTTTGCAGGATGCCAAGGCCAAGGTCACTCCCCAGCTGAAGGGTCCTTCAGTTGGGGTTGGGAGAGCTCCGTGTGGAGAGAGCTCTCTTTGCATGAAAAACCACTCACTCCTTTCTGCAAAGCACTTCCCCTGCCCTCCCCCAGGGGTAGGTATTAATCTCTCAGGGATAGGAGAGTCTACACTATGTTGTTGCCCTGTGCTGGCAGTGAGGGGCACAGATCAGAGGGCAGGTTTGGCACCAACACCGGCAGACCACATCCGCACACCGTCAGGGCCGCTGGACAAGGCGATGGCCCCAGAAGGTCCTCGTGAGGTCTCTAAGCACAGGGGACAGGGCTGCGCTTCCTGACCGGCCCTGTTAGCAGTCTCCCTGCGTCCCACCTCCAAACAGAAGCTAAGCTCCCACCCAGCCAGCCTCTCCTGCAGTGGGGAGTGGAGCATCTGGCGCAGTCAAATCCGCCAGCGGGAGCTTCTGGAACAGAAGCGAGGCACGTGAGCGTAGAAGGCCTTTGCAGCATCCGTGTGAGGCCGGGTTGGTCGGGGAAGGGGTGTTTGCTCTCTCCGGAGCTGTATTCCCGCAGGCAGACCCAATTCCCAGCGCAGTAAGGGCCCCGGTGGCTGGCCTGTTCGCTCTAGTGCTCGCTGGGGGGCACTGTCTCGCCAGATCCTCTCATGAATGTCAGTGGGGGGTGGGGAGGGGGCGTCACTCACATCAGGAGTCCCCAGCCTTCCCAAGATTCTCTGATGCACCCAGCAATCTTTTGATATAAACATTAAAGCTAATATATCATGTCCTCACAAAAAGTATACAAATGGGGCACCTGGGTGGCTCAGTCGGTTGGGTATCTGCCTTCCGCTCAGGTCATGATCCCGGGTCCTGGGACCGAACCCGGTGCCAGTGGGGAACCTGCTTCTCCCTCTGCCCCAACCCTCCCCTTGCTCATGCTTGCATGCTCTCCTCTCTCTCTGAAATAAAAAAATAAAATCTTGCAAAAAAAAAAAAAAAAGTTAAAAGTATGCAGATGGTAAATATGAAGCTATGACATTTTTATAAAGGGAAACATCCCCATGTCAATAAATAGGATATTACCAGGATCCCCATGCATCCCCAGGGCCCACCCTTTCCAGAAAGTGTCCCCTCTCTAAATATAATCATTACCCTAAATTCTAACAGCATCGCTCCATGGTGCCTCTTCTTGAATTTTAAATACTTGGGAGCGCAAAGCAGATACCATCCTGCATCCGGCTTCTTTTGTGCAACACCGTTCCTGAGATTCCCTTCTGTTGCTCTCTAAGGCGGTGTTCTGTCTGTGTTCCCGGCTGTATAGTACTCCGAGGGGGAAGCAAGCCTCAGTCTGCCCATTCTGCTGCTGATGGACATTGGGATGCTTCTAGGTTAGGCTTCTGATCAATGACGGTGCTGTCAGCCTTCTCACACGTGGTGCTCCTGTGCATGGCCATGCTGGGCGGTCTAGGAGGGGAGAAGGACTGGGGCCGGCTCAGATTTTGATAGAGGAAAAAAAATGTGATTAAAAAAATTTCCCCCCAAGGGCGCCTGGGTGGCTCAGTGGGTTAAGCCTCTGCTTTTGGCTTGGGTCATGGTCTTAGGGTCCTGGGATCGAGCCCCACATCGGGCTCTCTGCTCAGAAGGGAGCCTGCTTCCTCCTCTCTCTCTGCCTGCCTCTCTGCCTATTTGTGATCTCTGTCTGTCAAATAAATAAATAAAATCTTTTTTAAAAAATCTCCCCCCCCCCCCGCAAAGACTGGTGCTAAGGGACACTATCACTGTTTTGCAGGAGTGTGACACGCAGATAGACAGGGTCACCACCTCTGGGCCTCAGTTTCTTTATCCACAACCACAGCCCCAACCTCATCAGACTGTTGTGAGGGTTGAACTGATGACCGATCTGAAGGAAAGCGGAAGCAGGCCGGCCAACGAACACCGCTGTGGAGAGTCTCTGTGCCAGTCGCCTCCCCAACATTGGCTCCCTGAGGTGTCGCCCTCATCTTGGGAGGTGGGCCTCACTCTTCTCTTCATAGAGTTGAGGGAAGTAGAGCTCAGAGGCTTGTGTGAGGTCCTAAACGTGGCTCGCGGTCACAGGGCCGGTAAAGGGCAGCGTCCGCTTTGCCCACGTCCGTCAGACGCCCCCAACCCCCACCGTCCGTGCTGCACATCTGGGAAGGTGTCTCTGCCTCCCCCACCCCCACCCCCACCCCCCCCCCACCCCCGGGGTAAGGGACTCCTCCGTTTCCTCTGAGCCTCGGGTGGACTCATTTGCCGCATGGCGACAGTAAAACCATCAGAGGGCAATTGTGAGGATGAAATTAGTTCATGGTTGGGCAGGGAAGGGAAACTAACGTTTCTGAGGAGAGCCAAATGATTTACACATACTACCTGAGTTAATTTTCACAACAGCCTTCCAAGATGGGAGCCGGATTAGTTCCCTGTAGCTGGGGCATTCGGGTGTGTCATGAATTGTGACTCAGGCGTCCCAGAGGGAAGAGAGCCCTCCACTGCCCTCATCACTCCTGAATTCCAGCTCCTGCCCAGGGAAAGGTGTCCCGTTGGAATTAACCCCACAAACCCCACAAAATGGACAATCTCCCATCCCTAAGGCCAGACCCATAACTTCTCGAATTGCCTTTGCTCCTCAGACCCTGAAGCCAGGCCTGCACCCCCCAACACACATACGTACACCCCACAGGCCCTGCACAGCAAGCTCCCCCCACCCACTGCTATCAAGAAAGCCATTGTCAAATGCACACACTCAAAATGCTAAAAGACTGCATTTTTATTTTTCAAGGGCCCATTCCTAATCACAAGAGGCCACTTAGTCTGAGTGGGGCCCAGTAATGTTGATTAATGATTATGCATTTCTCAAGAGAGTGGGGAATGTTCAACTCCGGCTCCTGCCCCCCGGCCCCCCCGGGGTGCGCATTAATCAGGGCGACCTCAGGGTGGGGGACGACGACATAGAGCTGTGTCCAGTGGCCTTTGGGCAAGAGTGATGCGAGGCCCCAGCACAGGGGGTGATTCTTGGTGTCCAGGTGCCTCTGCAGCCATCCCTGGTGCCCTGGGCCCCGCCTCGCCCCCCGCCCTCCTTACCAGTAAGGGGCTGGCAGGGGGCAGAGAGGCGAGGCATTTCTCCACTTCAGTGCCCCACTCACCCCTCCGATCACGCCACGTGGTTGTGAATATTAATCAGACCCCACAGGCCCCCAGGTAGTTCATCTAAATGATTTTAAGGCTTGTCTTTCATTCCCTTTCTCCGTGGGACAGATACAGACATCCCTAATGAGCGAGCAATCCTAGCTCCAACCCACTATCAACCCACTATCTCTAAAGGAAAGTCTGTCTCTGGGTATTCAGCTCTGCCCCCCAACCCCTCCCCGCATCGCCCCCACTCCTGTCCTGGGCTCACTTCCCACTGGGCTTGCACCCACATTTTAGGGACGCAGAATCCCAAGAACGGGCTCAGAGCAGCCACAATGGAGGCGAGGGAAGAGAAAGAGAACCAAGGGGAAACGTTGAGACTCAAAAATTTCCATTTGGGGACTTTTCACAGAGGTGAGGCCTCGGGGGGCCGTGCACACCCTCAGGTGTGAGACACAAAATGGAATGAAGCAGAATGAGGATTTTAAGAGGTGCCGGGGTAAGGCAGCCAACCGAGGGCTGCCACCCTCACACGCCACCCCACTGGGGGAGTGAAGCGTGGGACAGTCACTTTGGAAAACTCCTAGTTTCTACTACCGCTGGAGGTACACGCACTCTGAGACTTGGCAGTTCTCACTTGTGGGAACTTAGGTCAAGTACTGCCTTACCCAACAGGTACACGTGTCAGTATGTCCCCCAGCAGATGTGCCCGGGAGTGTTCCCAGCCGCACTCCTCCTTCTAGCCTGAAACTAGCCCGGTGCCCATCAGCAACAGCACAGTCGAGTAAATCATGGTGCGTTCATACTGTGGAATGATCTTCAGCCACGAGATAGGGAGCGACACAATCACATACAATAGGAACGACTTTCACAAGCATCCCATGAAGTGAAAGCGGCTGGACACAAGACAAGAAGCAGGGTATGGTTCCATTTAGAGCATATTTTAGGCAAAAACTAACTTATGTGGTGACAAGTCAAGATGGTAGCTCACCTCGGGCGCTTGGTGACTGGCAGGGGGTTCAAGAGGGCTTCGGGGCAGTGGAGATGTCATATTCTGATCAGGGCGCTGGTGACATAGGTGTGTTCCACTTGTAAAAACTCAAGCTGTACACTTAGGGTGTGTGAACTTTCGTACATGTGCAGTATACAATATATTCACAGTTAGTTACTTAGTTAGCAGGCTCCATGCCCAGCATGAAGGCCCACGCGGGTCTTGAACTCAAGACACTGAGATCAAGACCTGAGCTGAGATCAAGAGTCAGATGCTTAACCGAGTCACCCAAGCATCCCAACAATATTTATTTAGAAATTAAAACAAAACAAAAACAGCAGCATTGTAGCCAATCTGTTCTTTGGGCTTCTTAGTAAAGATCTAAATCCCTGTAAAATTGTGTTGGTTGGCCGGGCCATGCTTGTGTGAATGTGATGTGTCCTGAGACCATGTTTGTGTCCTTCCAGTGTCATGGATGTTCCACATACGCCGTCAGGAAGACTTAGGGTCCTGAGCTTCCCTTGTGGGTAGTTGGGAGCACGTGACGGAGTGTTGGCTAACAGCAGGTGGGCGGAAATTATGTATGCCCCTTTCCACCGGGCACCTGAAATCTCCTCCGTGATGCTCTACTTGCTGTCTCTTTCTCAAGGTGTTTAAAATCTTTGCACTAATTGAAAGGATACTTTCAGAACCCCTCCTCCTTCTCCCGTCCCCTTCCTTGGCCCCACCATCCCACCTGCCCACCCACACTGGACTGTGATTTGCACAAGAAATAGATCTCTGGGGGCACCTGGGCAGCTTAGTGTGTTAAGCATCAGCCTTCGGCCTCGATCATGATCTTGGGGTCCTGGGATCCAGCCCCGTGTCGGGCTCCCTGCTCAGCAGGGCACCTGCTTCTCCCTTTCCCACTCCCACTGCTTATGCTATCTCTCTCTCTAATAAATAAATAAATAAAATCTTCAAAAAAAAAAAAAAGAAATAGATCTGTTGTGATGTGCAGAATTGGTGACTGCTTGTTACGCTATTAGTCTAACCTGACTGATTCACATACACTATGCCTTTCAAAAGAAGCCCCTTGGGTCCTGGCTCTCCAAGTGGAACCTTCTCTGTCTTATAAAGGGGAGTGGAAGTGAACATTATTGGGAAGAAATACTGGTTTCTCACTCCTTGCATTGCCACAGAGAGGGAATTTCCCAGGAAGGAAAAGTAAACTGGAAACTCTAATTGTTTTCCCAAAGGAAAGACTCTTGGGATTGGTGAGTCAAGGAAGGAACTGAGCTTGTTCAGTTTGTGAAGCTCATTAGGCCTCTGGAAAGCCACCTTCTGGGCTCTTCCCCACTGTACGCTTATAGGAGCAGACACTCCTGTCCTTGTTTTGCCATGCCCGTGACCAGGGAGGTCAGTCTTTCAAATTCTGGGGTTCCGTTTTAGGACCTCTATGTGACTACGCCCCTATAACATATCTCCCAACCCATTTTTCTCAAGAATGAAGCTAACATTTTGATCTCTATCTAATAACTGTATCTCTCACTTGGCTCCAAACGGAGGAAAGGAGGAGAGTGATTTATTGGTCCTCTAAAATCCAACAAAGACTAGGAAAGCAGCCATTCTCTGTAGCAATGATCCAAAAAATGATCATTTTGAAAAATCATTTTGAACATCAGACGTTGGGGAAATTTCAAAGGGTTTGCAGGAAAAAAAAAAAGGAGGAGAGGCAAAAAAGGGTCTGAAACAAGGGGTACGTTGTGACATCAGCAGCTAAACAATTTAGATCAGATTCCAAAGTTCCATTTCTGAACTGCCTGCCGGTGACAGGGGTCTCTAGCTGACGCAGACTGAGAGAGGCTCAATGCAAAGAAAAGTCTCCTGGTCAGTTTCTAAATTAAAGGCCTTCTGGAAGCAAAGAAGAGGGGCGTCCAGGTGATCTCAGCTGATGGGACAGTGGTGCTCAACCTTTCTTTCTGTCTTGGGCAGAGTTCAGTTGTCTCATCCGAAGGGAGGAAAGATGGTCTCCAATATCCCTTCTAGGCCCGTGAGAGAGCTGAGAGTGTTCCAGCAAAGAGAGAGAGAGGGAGAGAGAGAATCTCAAGCAGGCTCCATGCCTAGCACAGAGCCCCATACAGGCCTTGAACGCACAACCCTGAGATCATGACCTGAGCTGAAATCAAGAGTCGGATGCTTATAGACTGAGGCACCCAGGTGCCTCTCCCCTGTGTGCCTCCTAGAGGACACTTGTCATTGGATTCAGAGCCCACCCAAATAATCCAGGATAATCTCCTTGTCTCAAGATCCTTAATCACATCTGTGAAGATGCTTTCTCCAGAGAAGGTCATATTCATAGGTTCTGGGAACTAGTATGTGGATGCATCTGTTGGGGGCCCCCATGGAACACTGCAGAAAGCATTATCAGAATTTCGAGGAGTATGTAATAATCAATTCAAAATAATGTTTGAAATAATTTGAAATAATAAACATAATGAAACCACCTTAATTTTTTAAAGTTTATTTCTTTATTTAAGTCATCTTTATACCCTACGTAGGGCTCAAACTCACAGTCCTGAGATCAAGAGTCACAGGCTCTTCCGAATGAGCCAAACTGGTGCCCAAAATTGTCTTAATTTTTTTAGCCATAGATCTCCCCTGGTTCTCTGATCAGAGTCTTGCTTTGTGTCTGGCGAATAACTTTAATAAGCCTTTTCAAGATGGGTAGGGTTGATGAACGGCAAAGCTTTTATTTTGCTGAGTGTAGAGTTTTGGAGTCAGAGCTAAGTTGACCAAGACAGAGGGGACTGGAACACCCACTCGGGGAAAGCATGGAGAGAAGGCCGGAAGCCAGTGGACCACTCCAGAGAACTTCGGTTATGAAATGGATCCATTCCTTCAACAAATATTTATCTCAAAGAGGCCGTGCATGCCAACCTTCATGCCACGTAGGGGGGATGAGAACTCACACCCTGTGATGTTCAATGCCAACCCTCTTCACCTTCTCCCCCACCCCCCAAATCTTCAGCAAAATCCACACTGCTTGGTAATGCTCTGGAGATGAACTTGAGGGAGGACATGGGGGAAATAGAGCCTTGTTCATGAGTTGGAATGAGGGCAAACCCAGAGACTCTTCCAGAAGGCCACACAAGGTTTCGGGTACTAGGGGGGGCCAACTGGGACTTCTTAGGCACCTAGCATCTGCTTCCCTTCTCATGAAGCAGGAGCACTTCGACTTGCTTTGAATGTAAGTACCTGCAGGGTCTTACCCCGCTGCAGAGAGTCTAAATGGGACTGTCAGTCAAATGTTTTTCCCTCAGTTCCCATCACGCGAGAGTCGCAAGGTCAAAGGTAGGCCAATAAGACTTGGGGACTGAACCCTAAAAGGAGAATTGCAAGCATAAACCATAGAGCTGATCTAGCCCAGCAGGTGTGGTTCAGATCGGTTTCTGCTCCCTGCATCCCTGGTATCCTTTCCATGCCGGGTGGCTCGGCAGCCCCTTGGGATCTGTCAGCTACTATATGTCCTTCCAATTCTCTTTCGCCGAAGTTAATCAGAGTCGTTTTCGGGTACCTGTCACTAGAGAACCCTGATGGAAGTGATGAGGAAATTCCCAATCCCTCCTCTCCACTGAGAGGTCTGGGCACATGCAGGTGTTGAAGGCCTGCCGTGGTGACAGCTGTCTCTTACATCCTTAAAGCCGGGTTTGGGACTCCCGCATCACGACAGTTTGGTGGTGGTGGTTATTTTTTTTAAAGATTGTATTTATTTATTTGACAGAGAGAGAGATCACAAGTAGACAGAGAGGCAGGCAGAGAAAGAGGAAGGGAAGCAGGCTCCCTGCTGAGCAGAGAGCTTGATGCGGGGCTCGATCCCAGGACCCCGAGCTGAAGGCAGAAGCTTTAACCCACTGAGCCACCCAGGCACCCCATCACGACAGCTTTGACCAAAATCTGAAGTCTCCCTTAGGGGTGCCTAGGTGGCTCAGTCGTTAAGCATCTGCCTTCGGCTCAGGTTATGATCAAGGGGTCCTGGGATCGAGTCCACATCCAGCTCCCTGCTCAGCAGGAAGCCTCATTCTCCCTCTCCCACTCTGCCTGCTTGTGTTGCCTCTCTGTCAAATAAATAAATAAAAATCTTAAAAAAAAAAAAAAAGTCTCCCTTAAGCTAACAGTGACTGCCTTAGTGATCAAGAACACTCACAGGACCAGTGCCAGCCCTCAGAGAAAGGCCGACACGGGGAGAGAGACAAGAGAGGGATCAAATCCATCAAGGTCAGAGGAAGGCTTCCAGTGACAACTTGAGCTTCATAAACATTTCCCAAGGGATTCTTAAACCCTGCACCTGAATCCAATCCCACACTCCCTGTGGGTCTTTCTGGCCCTGGTGACATGACAGGGGTCTCTCCTTCTCCCTAAGCGCACATGCACTGGCACAGGCCACAGGGGAATTCCACGGGGGAGACAAAGCTAAATTTATACCTTCAGTTAATCTCCCCGTGTTCTCTCCTGCCTTCAGTCTCCACCGGGGGGTACAGCTCCGTGGTAGAGCATTTGACTGCAGTCTACACCGAGTCTCCTTTTGCCGCAATCGCAAGCGTCACACCCCTTAGCTGATAGTTACTCACTGTAGATAATTGTTCGACTTTTTTAAATTGTGTTTTAAATTTTATTTATTTCACAGAAAGACACACAGTGAGAGAGGAGACACAAGCAGGGGGAGAGGGAGAGAGAGAAGCAGACTTCCCACACAGCAGGACCCTGGGATCACGACCTAAGCTGAAGGCAGGCACTTAACAATTGAGCCACCCAGGTGTCCCCCGTTCAGCTACTTTTTTAAAAGTACCTGAACTTTGAATCCAGTCTTCCCAGGATCTCCAGCCTCTTCTGATATCCTCTTCCAGGGAACTAGGATTCCGCTGTATGAACAAGTCCCCTAAGACTCCTAGGAGACCGGACCATCAGCTCTCTCTCTGAACAGGCCGAATTCCTACCCAAGCCATCACCGCAGCCCACAGAGAGAACACAGCCTGAAGACCGAGAGCGGGTCCTAATGGCATCTGCCCAAGCACTACTCAAAAGACTCCGAGTTTTTATCATAGATATAATTTGTATAAATATATTTACATAAAAATACTTTTATATTTGAAATTTGTATATTTTTAATGTTTTTTTCCCTTTGCGAAGCACAAGACAATTACCCCCAGGGACGACGGAAAGCTCATTTATGCCTTCAGCTAAAGTTTCCGTTCTGCCCTGCCTTTAGCCTGGCGAGAAAATCACCTTCTGTTGTCATTTCATGCCAGATGCTGACCTTTGGCCTCCACAAAAGCAGAGCAGCCGCGGAGGTCTTAACTCAGAGCTGGGTTCATGTCTGGTCTTCGGCACCTTGTAGCTGCTTGACCTTCAGTGCCTTAACCTCTCCGAGTCTGAAGTCTCCTCACCTGGGAGATGGGGATAACACTCCCTACCTATTAGGGTCACAAGTCAGTTCCCAAACTCAGCTGGATAGCAGAATCCTCGTAAACTTTCAAAACATGGAGAATGAGAGCGATGTAAGAAATGTGCACCCTTAAAAAAAAATCCCAAGTGACTTTCTGGGACAGGAAGCCTGGCAAGCATAGATCTGAGGCTGACGTTCCACGATGCGGAAAGTTCCTGGCGCGTTCAGTACCCAGGTGTGCTACTGAAAACAGGATTCTACCTACCAGAGTTGGGAGGGAAAGGCGAGCACACGGAAAACCATTCTGGGCTTTCACTGTATGCATAAGGCCCTACAGATCATGATTCCCTCCCCTCATCCCAGTGACAACTGCCACAGCCACTCTGGAAAGCAAACAAGTCAACTGGCAGGAAGCACATGTCTTCTCCGCCCCACCTTCTGAGCTACTAACAGGGTGAAGTCCAAACAGAGAGGACTGGATTTTCCCCCAGGTGAACTTTTGCTATTAAGTTAGTGCTGAGAATTTTAAGGGGGTAAGGGACCTCAGAAACAGCGCCGCCATGAATGGAGCGGCTGGCAACCAACATGGCCTGTTCGGTCAGTGTTACACAAAGGCAGCTTAGAATACAGGATACTGGCGATCTGCTGTCCCCCGAAATGAACAGGATCATTCCTTCCTTTCTGGAATGTCTCCATTACCAGGAAAGGGGTGCAGCGCCGCTCCGTCTCATCACCCCACCTTGTGATGAACAAGAGGGCCCAAGGCCTGGCATGCAAATGTGGATGGTTCATGGTCAAGAAAAAAAGGCTCAACTGAGGTCACGGCATCTGCCTCCCCGGGATTAAACACATTCCATAGAGCTCCAGGAGTCAGACCCATGGGCTACAGAAAGGCCATAAGACACACTAGAACTGGATAGGATTCCTAACTCAATGGTTATTAAAATCAAAACCCAGAGATTCTGCTTCCAGGAATGAATCCTACAGCTGTTCCCGAACATGTGAACAGAAGTAGATACTAAAATACGCTGCGTCACTGGGCAGCGAGAATCCCGGGACGCGCCTAAATGCCCGAGAAGGGGCTGGTTCCAAAAGTTACGTAGTAATCCAAAAGAGGTAGCATAGTAGGTACGCGGAAACTGAAGGCAGGCAACCGTCGTGTTGTACATTTTAATTTACAATTTTTACCAAGAAAAAGGCATAGTTACAAAAGGGGAAGTTCTTTATACAAAATAGGGATTTTTATTTCACTCAGTAAGAGAATCCACTGGCATGTCTTGCCTCCCCAAATCAAATCTCCAATAACTCACTTAGCTAAAATTATTTCAAAAAGACAAGTCATCCAGACAAAATTATCAGCTCCCTAAATGTGTTTGAGAAGAAGAATTTAATAAACATTTGGCCTTGAACAGAGGTATTCTACAGAATACTTGCACCTTTACCAAAACTACTGCTGGGAGGCAGGTGAGGCATTAAGGGCATACAAGAGCGACGAGCTCACTTACCACGAGAACATTCTTACACGGTCAGTTTCTGCCCCTGTACAATGAGTGCACATGCGACATCGTAGGAAAAATGGCTTCTAAAAGTTTACAAGTAAATTTTATTGTGGCCACAGGTCAACAACAAAAACATACGACAGTTAACGGTTCAGATTCTCTGTGCCTCCTATTTGATCATATAAATTAAATATGGAGAGGTACACACAAACTTTTATTAAAAACAAGCTGTTTTCAAATCCCCAGTTCCTGGTAGAACACACAACACTACCGCCTGAGGGGTGGGGGGCAAAGTAGGGGCATACTGTTAGAGCACAGAGTTTCCTGAGAAGAAACCAATCAAAATGTTCAAAGCCTTTCTAGCAGACTCCAAGTACAGCGCCCACTCAACACTGCTCCTGGCAGGCTGCTTTCAGTCTGAAAACGTAAAATAAGAAACTGAAACACCAAAGCCTTCAAAAAACTTTATTGGGGGATAAGCCTAGCTCTGATGGAAGCAGCCCACCTATGAAAACCAGCAGCTGGTCTGATGTACATTCCTGACTTATACATTCGTGGCTCAAAATAAAGAACATCAAACACAAATGATTCGAAAGCCATTACAACCCCAAGTTATGGGATCCACCTAGATGTGCCTGTATTGGCTCTGAGGATAGGATCTCTGCACCTTCTTCACGACTAACCAAAGCATGTGGCCATTAAAAGGGGGGGGAGAAAATTTAAATAGGGTATAGGGTTCTCCTCTCCACACTATTCCATGAACAAATATCTAGAAGGAAAATGAAAATGAAATGTGATCAATGCCCAGGTGTCTCTCAAAGAGAGCAACTCCCTGTGACAAATGTGATTTGGAACTTTCTAGAAGAACACAACCCAAACTACTGTGGGTCCACACAAAACCAGTATGTCCTACACGAGATGCAAAGGGATTAGGCCCCCCGCAGTTCGCACCTGGCCCCCCTGCAACTCCACTGTAGTTTTCATCACTTCACTTAAGGAAAAACTGCCTAGCAACCACCTCATGTCTCACTGACACCGGTCTGTGGCCCTCACTGACACAGTGGTGCTTTTTTTTATAAGAAGCATCTGCAGAGGTGGCAAATGGTTGTATTGGACACGTCACAGCAATTCCAAAAGCTGACGAAGCTCTCCATCGGCTGGTGCAGTCTTCTCCCGTATGGTTAGAGTTCTGCCACCAAAGGGTGTGGGGGGTACGTGGTGGACAAGTTCTTTGTGACCAAGCCTTGACAGAAGTCAATAAATAAGAGAGCTTGTCACTGGCAGAACCGTTTTATGGGCAACCTCCTCTAGCTGCAAATGCGGGGGCTGGGAGAGGAAGGAGGGGGCGTGTGTGCGAGAAAGAGGTAAAAGGTCCTTTGTCAAGGGTTTGGTGACCCAACCCCACATGCCCGGCTTGGTGTCAGCAGACCGGGACCTGCCTAAACCCATTATTCAGACGGAAAAGGAAGAGAAGACACCAAAAAAATATAGTCAGTTCTGAAATTTGCACAGTTGATATTTGTTCTTCGTAGCAGTAAGGACTTGAATGAGAATCACGAAACTTGAGGAACACTTATATTTTTCTTCAGGATTTAAAAAATTGTGTCTTGTACTGAAAGACTACATTCAGTGTGGGTCGGGTCCAACAGCATTTGCTAGAACTCGGTTGTTAAGCACACCCAGCACTGGGAGGAAACTTCATCTGCGTCGAGTGGCTGGTGGGCCGGCCCGAGGCCGCTCCTTCACTGGTCCCCAAGCCGAAAGCCCTGTCCCCAGTTGTGTCTCCCGCCTCCACCGCCGTTCTGGTCCGCAGCTCGCCTCATGCTAGCGGGGGGCACGCCGAATCCCGACACCCCTCCTCTCCTGCTGGGCAGCCAGCGGTACCTGGGGTCGGGGGAGTGGGGGGGGGACAAAAGGAGAAAAAACAACACAATCACTTCACAAAGCGCTCTGGACCGTGCGCGCGGCCTCCTTTCTTGCTGTCCCCATAGCATCTCACTGGAGTGGATCAGCCCGGCCAGGGCAAGGCCGGGGACGAGGTCTGACCTAACTGCCTTTTCAGCATTTCACTCAATGCCCTGATCCCCGGCAGCACTCACTTTTCGGGTTTCTTAAATTTACTCCTTTTCTAGCCTAACTCATGCTCAAAAAAAATTTGTTTCCTGATCACAAAAGTAATTCAGGCGGAACAGTACGGAAACAAAACTATTACTCCCACAAGCCAAACCACCAGAAAGAACCCCCCGTATATAGCATGTTGACGGATCTAAGTGCGGATCCAACGGGATCAAAGCACAACACAACAAATTCACGTGTGAAAGCCAAGTCCGCAGTCTGCATGTTGAGGCCCAAATGGCATCTCCACGCCGCCCCTGGGCCCTGTGGCGTCCGTCAGGGGGGGACTGGAGCCGCCGCTTGGTCTTGGGGTCTGGGCTGTGTTTTCCACGGGAATGCCTGACGTCCTCCGGCTGCTTCTCTCCACTGCCGCGGCCGTGCGAAAGCTGAAGCCCGGGAAGGGCACCCGCTTTCCCCGTGGCCGATTAACAAACTAAGAATCCCAGAACAGCTAAGAAAGCTTCCACCCTCGTCTGTGTTCTTCAGCATCTTGCCCTCCCTTGATCCTTAGAAAGCTGAGAATGTGTTTAAACCTATTCCACTTAGTGACTCAGGTCATGATCCCGGGGTCCTGGGATCGAGCCCCACATAGGGCTTTCTGCTCAGCGGGAGACCTGCTTTTCCCTCTCCCACTCCCCTGCTTGTATTCCCTCTTTCTCACGGTCTCTGTCAAATAAAAAAAATCTTTAAGACAAAACAAAACAACAAAAAAAAAACACCATCTTAAAACAAAACAAAACAAAACAAAACTATTCCACTTAGCTCCTCATGTTTTCAATCGTGCTTGAAGGCAGAGACCGTCACCAGATACCTCCGCTCAAAGCCCTGACGGCACCAAGAGCAAGCCCTGAGAGCCACCTTGGCCGTGGCGAAGAGCCTGCCGAGCATGACCGCCTCAGACGGCGTCTCGCTTACGCCAGGTGCTGCCTGAGCCGACACTAACCTCCTCTTCCCCGCAACCCTACGGGGCAGGCGCTATGCTTAGCATCCCATTTTAGAAATGAGAAAACCAAGGCCAGAGTAATCGTCAGGATCCCAACCAGGCAGCCTGGCTCCAGAGCTGGTCCCTGCACCGTTTCCTGCACCTCGGGCTGCGAGCCGCGGCAGAGGGGACAAGCGGGGCACCATTCAGGGGACAGCTGCCCGTGACTGGAGTCCTCATTTGTTTACATCATCCCTGATGCCTTCGTGTTCCCGCCAAAACCAGACAATGAAGCCCTTTCAAACAGAAAAACAACTGCCTGCGGAGAGGATCTACTTTTCTAAACGGAAGGCAGAACAGTGATCTTAGGGTTCTAGAACTTCCATCATCCCTTTTAAACAAACGCAGATTTGTCTGTAAATCACAATGCATTTCCAACTCCCGATTTCTCAATATTCCTGATGTTCCAGTACAATAATATTCCTCCAAAGTGTATAATAAAATAAAACAGTTAAAAGGGCTGTCTTGCTTTGCTTCATACTCTGAGACAATATGGAAGCCATCTCCACTGCTTAAATGGATAGTGAAATTAAATGCAAGTAATTACTACAAAAAGACACCCAATTATACATAATCAACAAAAATTTATGGTAATTTCAAAGCAGTTACTGCTTTTGCAAGGAGCTACATTTTGTCATCTGATCTTTATGCAAAATTTAACAGAAGGGCTTTTCCACCAACAGAGAACGCTCAAATGCAAGGCAGGCTCCAGTGTGCCCTTGATTTTGCCACTAGAATCTCATACACTTTGTTGCCTGCAATCGAGAAATATCTCCAAGCCGGTAAGTCAGAAATATGGCCATTTAAAGTAAAAACTGTTGGCTAGCCACCAAATGACCAAGTTTTTTGTTTTTTTTTTTTTAAATTGATGCATCTGCCATCTGACTTGATAAACGTAGATCAAAAATCCAAAACCTGCTGCTATCGTGTCCTTTGATAATTAGAAAGCAGATTGGTCATTTGTTTTTTTTGCCTGAAGCCAACTGAAGGCTCAGAAGACAAGTTTCTTCCTATGCACTTAAAAAAATAATAATAATACAACAACAGTGTACTTCTCGGTTTGTGTATTTCACAGACGGCTTTCAAAAACTTCCCGCCCCCCCTCCCCCACTGACAAATGGGATGGGGGGTGGGGCGGACCTCCTCAAGTTTCCCTGCTCTCACTGACCCCGAGGAAGAAAGACGAACTGCAAATACTAAAAGGAGCAAGAGGTGGAGGGGTTGTTTTATAGAAGTTTTTCAGGGGAAGCCAGGACTGCTTGTCCCCAACTGGGGATCAGGAGCAATCGTCAGGCAGGCTGTGACACCCGGATGATGATTTCACTGGTCCCTTCTTCAAATGCCTTCTGTTTCCGTGACAGAAAGGCCAGCAACTTCCATGCTTCAGTGTGTCGGCATCTCTTCTGGCTCATAAAATCCCACCCCAGCCCCAATGCTAGGATTTACTGCCATATTTACTGTATTTATTACCATATTTACCACCACCGCGTGGCCAACAGCAGACCTTACCACCTGCAGTCGTGGGAGACAGGGCGCCCCTTGATTTACAGATTAGCGAGGTGCAGCTTGGAGGTTTTATGAAGTCACTCCCCCTGATAATCCAAACTGGTAGACAAGGGGACGGACTTCAACCCAAGCCTGCCTCAGAACCAAAGCAGTGCCCTCAGCCTCCTCGCCTGAGTGAACCTTAGAAGCAGAGAAAGAACCAGCCCGCACTTCCTGGGTGCTTGGGCTATACGAACCTCGAGTTTCTCCCTTTCACTGTGAAAAGTTCCGGGTATTTTCTGTTCTATAACAGCTCACAGAGAAAGGCTGAAGCTGCTAACCAATGAGCTAACTGAACCCCTTTGCCTCTTCTCTGGCCAATCTCGTGTAAAACCAATGCTGGCACACGGCGGCCCACACTGGAGCTTTGCACAGTGCCCCACCTGCCCAGCTGAGCTACGATGTTCCCAGTGATGCCCAATGTTTGAGTCAGCAGCAGCCCCCAGCTGAAAGGGCTCCACAGAGAAGACCGAGCTGTGACTTTGATCCCTGGCTTCCTGTGACCGTGTGACCGGGGCCAGTCTGTTGGCTCCAGTTTCTCCACCCGCCGAAGAGGTAAATGCCGCCCCTCATGGAGCTCTGAGGACGCCTCCTAAGACAAGGGCAGTAAAATGGCTGTTTGGTGAGGAAGAAAAAAAGCACTTACAAAAACTGAGGTGTGGAGAGAAAATTTCTTCCTCCCAAGTCCATCGGGTATCTGAACATTAGGAAGAAATAAAGATGTCCAACAAGATTTCCAATGAGCTCATTGATTACCCTGCAAACAAAGAGTCCAATTAGTTTCAAGACATGCAAGTGGTCAAGTGAGACGTAGCCAGTTGTAAGCAGTAGCCCAGGGAAGAGAGCCCTCCTGGCAGCCCGCTTCTGGGCCCTGGAGCCTGTGACAGCTCCACAATGAGTCCTTTTGTAGTCTGCGTGGCAAAGGCATTCTGAGGGGAAGGGAAATCGGTCCTGCGGGGGTCCAGCTGCCCTCCGACAGCTCTTTCAAGCCCCATCTCATCCTCAAAATATTGTTTTTGCTACTTCCTGCCTCCAGAGTTGGAAGCTGCAAAGCAAGCTTCCGACTGGTTTAGTCGTAAATACTGTATTTGTAAACCTCAGGGCAAATCGGAAGGCTGACAAGAGAGAAGCAGGGGAACAGGGGTGAGGGGGAGGCAGGACACGCCTGTTTCCCCCATTCCTGGAGACACAGCACTTCTCCCTTGCCTCCGGCATCCTTGCGTGTAAGACATCATGAAGATCACTGAGCATAGCTGACCTTCACCTTGTACTTCTAAAATAAACATTGACCTTCAGGTTTTTCCAAGGCTTACATACAGGCCACTTCAAGGTTTTATAGATCCACTCCTACTATCACATATCCTTCTGTGTCTTCTCCTGCCACAGGAGTCCTGTCAGGGACAAATCAACATTGGCAACTACTCCCAGACTCTGCCCTTCTGGGCGGCAGGGCGGCTGTACCAGGCTCAGAACTTGCTCTGCTCTCAACAGAGTCTGTTTGCTCAAGTCACTCATTTCTATCACTTCGCGGCAGATGTTAGGACCACACGAGCAGATATGTCAGACATAGTAAGAACTGGTACTATTAAAATCTGTTAAAACATTTAAAGTATTTGGTAGCGTAAGAAGTGGGAGTTCACAGAACAGTTGCATCTTGATCTCTTCCTTTTAAAATTCTGACTGGATGCAATAAAGCTTCTCCTCTCGGCGCCAATTCCGGGCTAGAAATCTGAGGCCTATTTGGCTAAAACTTCTGTACTATCAAACCACTTACAAAACTACTTCCCATCTGAGAATCTTTTGATGACTGGTGAGCAGTCTTCAAGGCATCCTGGAAATGCCTCAGGAATAAAAAAAAACACGGTAATTTTACACATAGTTCTTAGAGGAGTCAAGCGCAGACACAAATTAAATCAGTTCCTTGTCTGCTCAATCCGGACAATGAATCCAGAAATATTTATTCAAAAATACATACCCGGAAGTACACTGTGCGTAACGATGAGCTAACAAAATAACCACCACTCAATGCTAAATGTGCTTAAAGCCCTGCAATTTAATCAATTACGTCAAAATGAAATTACAGTTGACCCTGGAACACAGAGCTGAACTATGTGGGTCCACTTATAGGTGGGGCTTTTTGATAAATATAGTATAGTTATGTAAATGTACTTTCTTTTCTTCAGGTTTTCTTAATAAGACTTTCTTTTCTCTCACCTTATTATAAAAACGCAGTATATGATACACGTAATACAACACAACATTTGTGTGAACTGACTGCTTCTGCTATCAGTAAAGCTCTGGTCAACAGGGGACTGTTAGCAGTTCGGTTTGGGGAGAGTTAAAGAATATACACAAATTTCCAACTACACAAGAGCTTGATACCTCTAGTCCCCATCGTTCAAGGGTCAACTGTATTTCCTAAGTATAAGGTTCCGACGCATCAATGTTGAACTTCATAAAACTTTAAAATTTTATAAAGATCAGCTAAAGAACAATGGAAGTCTTCAAAGGATTCGCTTCCAGTCAAATAAATCTAATATCACTTACGATCCTCCGATGATATAGTTGAATCCGAGGATAACCCAAGGTAAGTAACAGGCCTAGGAGACAAATACACACAAACATGAACAACCACACTAAAAAGGACCTAGCTGCCAGGCGGCTGGAATGGGTAAAGATACACCGACAAGAGCTTTATATAAATCCTTTGGAAAGTCACTGCAAAAATTTCTCAGACCAATCTAGCATGATTATACTTAAAACTTCCTATCTAATGTTATACTCATTCAGGGGCACCTGGGTGGCTCAGTCGGTTAAGTGTCCCGATTCTTCTTCATGATCTCAGGGTCATGGGACTGAGTTGCGCGCGCTCCACGGGGAGCCAGCTTGAACTAATAGCCTCCCCCATGAGAAAGCTCTCCAGTTGAATTCAACATTCGAGCCTCTGATTCAACACATCATACCAAGAGCTAAGGGAGCTGCAAGGAACTTCACAAGCTAATGAAGAAAGGGTTGTAGAGAAAGAACTTGAAGGCAGAATGTGGTTAAGTACTCTAAGAGAAACATAACGGCTCGTAGGGCCTAAAGGCAAGACTAATTCCAGACAGGAGACCAGGAAGTATGTTCAGTCCCAACTCAAATGAAGAACAGGTAGGCTTTACAAAAGGAAGAAAATTTAAAAAGATGGTACTGGTGGAAAACTGAGAAGGCACTAAGGGAATTGTCTGGGGACAAAAACAATCTGTTCTAGCTAAAGTGTACAATCCGTTAACAGGAAATGATAAGAACAGATTTTAAGAGGCTGCTCCCAACAAGTATCTTTCCTTCCCCCTCTCTATCACACACACAGACATGAGATCACTCAAGGTCACATGCCTCAGAGGCCTGAAACACAGAGTGAGTGAGAAGAGCCAGCAAAGGATTCCAGGTTGGCTAAAGACAGGCAAGGGACTGAGCTGAGGAGAGGGGGCTGCCTACTGTACACTGCTCTGCAGTGACCTCTTCTGGACGAGTCAGAAAGTGCATCTCTGAGCTGAAGAGGGATTTTTTTTGCAAGGACAAATGAAAAGGAAATTTTTCCAACTACGTGAAAGTACCTTAAATCGTGTTCCAAACCAAAATGATACAATCATGTCTCTGTTCAGCTGGGCCCAGACATAAAGGACTGACATGATCAGAGGAATCATCAGCAACTGCAAAAGAAGTCAACATGTAAAGACATGGCTCCAGAAGCACTCTCAACAGGCTCAGAGTGAATCTACTTTTTTTTAACCTCTCCCCTACAAATAAATTCTCCTATGGCTTTATAAAAGCTAAAAATAAATTCAATCATCAGAATTACAAACTGATCCTTTCAGTTAATCAATTATACAATGCATGCTACAAAATCCTAGAATAAAATATAATTATTTTAGATGTATTCAGAAATATCAGGGTCAAGCTTGGTTATTTGAAAAACAGTAGGCAGTAAAACTTTACTTACTATATATTTGCAATTAAAAAAATACATATCCACATAATGCAAAGAAAATACTAGAGAATCATCACTCTGGATGCCGAAACATAACAAAGAAGCCGGAAATGAGCCAGGAAACTAACAGTTTAGATAATTCATATAAGACTTTCAAAATAAAAGTTGTAATTCTATAATTTCAAAATGCCACGTAATTAACCACAGGGTTAATGCAATTTAAGCTTCTCTCAAAGGCCATTAATTGTAAATCTGAAACATATAAAAGGGCAAACAGTTTCTAGGGACACTTACCTGCATATCCATTGCTAAGCCAGTAATCTTGGTTTATAAGGTTAAAGATCAGAACAAACAAAGCATTGTGCACCTAGCATCAGTTCATTTCATTCCTGTGTTCAGAAAGAAAACCCTTTTCTGGAGTTCGGGTTGTTTAAAACATCCCAGAACACAAAGGTATCTAACAATCTCCATCATGAATATTCTGTTGTAGTATCTGACGACAAGGAAATGGGAGATGTGGCGGCTTTGGCGTAGGACTCAGTTGGCCCCTTGTGTCCTCTCTGCCTTGCTCAGTGTCTCAGCATCTTGTCTTCAACCGGAAGACGGAGATACCTGCGGCCTGAAACTAACTAGGGTTCTACTCACATCCAGGGCTCCATAGCATGGTGGATATCCAGAACAATTTTTTTTTTCTTCCCTTAAAGGAGGGGAAAGGGCATCCGAAGTGCCACATGTCCTGGCTTGGGGCCAAGTTTCAATGGCCGCTAAGCCCCAGAGCAATGTTAAGCTCACCAGCTGGGCACAGACTGAGCGATCGTGCCCCCTCTGCGGCCCTCGCCATCTGCACAGGTCCGCAGCTGGAAGGCTGCTGGCAGCAGGGGCTACGACACAGAGAAACAAGCCGGGCCCTTCCAGAAGGACCAAATTACTGTGTAGGCCCTGAGGACAAGGACAGCAGTGAAATCAGAAAGGGATGCTGGTTGTCAATTAATTTTCTGAGATGGAGCACAGATTCCAAAAGCTGTCTCATGGCACGGGATCTCTTTGTGCTGCAGTCAACAAGCTGTCACACATGAGACACAGAGAACTGGGAACAAGAGGAGAGACAGCAATAAAATTCAACCGAATGTGGAAAACCCGGCAATGGGAAGGGAACGCCGTCCCTTGGGGGCTCTGTGATGCATGACAACTTTAAAATCAAACCTTAACTGAGGCGCCTGGGTGGCTCAGTTGGTTCAAGCGGCTGCCTTCGGCTCAGGTCATGATCCCAAGGTCCTGGGATCGAGCCCCGCTTTGGGCTCCCCGCTCAGCGGAGACCCTGCTTCTCCCTCTCCCTCTACCTGCCACTCTGCCTACTTGTTCTCTCTCTCTGTCAAATAATAAATAAAATCTTAAAAAAAAAAACTTTAATTATTTGTAATTATTCATTGATGCAAACAGATGCAAATACTATAATTTGAACTGTTGTACAGAATACTACTTCCCCAAACCTGAAAATAATGGTTTACTTCTGGCCCCAAATAACAGACTAAAGGATACCACGATGCAAATCCAGTTAAAGAGGAGCATGAATAAATAGTCTGCCGGCCTCCCATCAAAAGCTCCTAGAAACAAAAATAAGCCAAATGTCATGGTTCAGAATTTCAGAACAAAGCAACTCCTCTGTAAAGAAATACTTCAGAAAGTTAGAGAGAAAGCCAACATGAGAATATTTTTAAATTCCTCCTCTCAAGCAGAAGAAAATCTTTTAAAACATCTAAAACCATGCCCTTGGGGCACCTGGCTGTCTCAGTCGGTAGAGCATTCGACTCTTGATCTCGGGGTTGTGGGTTTGAGCCCCGCGTTGGGTGTAGAGATTACTTAAAAATAAAATCTTTAAAAATAAATAAAACCATGTCCTCAATAAAGCCCTAAACTCCAGTCAAGTGAGCAAGGCTAATCTGTGTTCTCCTAACTGAATTCTAATAAGGACCTTCCCCAACCCCCACGGGGCTGAAAGACCCACGGCAAGGAGAGTCAGCGCTACGGGCGTCTGAGATCCCACCCCTCGACGACTCGCCACCCACCAGCCTCTGCTTCCCGGAGACACATCTGGGCTCACCTGGGTAATCCTTACCCCTCCACTGGACCATCAGCTCTGATGCGAAAGGAACCACAGCTGCCTTGCCTACCCCTGTGACTCCTCCAGCAAGACTCGGCTGGGAGCTTCTCACTGTTGTGTTGTTATTAGACACGTGCGCACACACGCGTGTGCACACACGCACTACCACGGAGTCTGACCCTGGGCTTTCTGAGAAGATTCAATCTCCTCCTCCCAGCTTACGAGGCCGGAGAAGAGGAGGAGTCGGGCCACAACCCTTCCCCGAGCCTCTGACTCGGCACCTTCACGCTACGTCTGGGAGGTAGAAAGGCCAGGCCCCGTTTCCACAGATGAGGACAGGAAGTTAAACGACCAGAGTGGCATGGCTTGGTAGAAGCGGGGTGAACTCTAATGACTAGTCTAGTGCCCTTGTTATTACACCATATACCAGACTCTGTCTCAGCCCTGGACAGGATAATCAACACTGGTCTGGCTCTCCCTTCTCAGGGTGATTCCTCGTGCCTTCAGCTGAAAGACTAGAAAAGAGGCAGAGATAAAAAACAAATGACTGTAAGGTCACATGAGCTCAAACAGCTACCTTCCGCCTCTGGACACCCCATTGTAACAGCATGATACATAGTCAATTAAAAAGAAACTCTAACAAGTATTAGCAAGGCAGGGGAAAGTATCTGTCTAAAAGATAACAAGCGGGGCGCCTGGGTGGCTCAGTCGGTTAAGCATCTGCCTTTGGCTCAGGTCATGATCCCAGGGTCCTGGGATCGAGGCGGGCTCCCTGCTCAGTGGGGAGTCTGCTTCTCCCCCTCCCTTTGCCCCTCCCCACACCCTCTCCCTGCTCGTGCTCTTTCTCTCTCAAATAAATTTAGAATTCTTTTAAAAAAAAATTAAAAATGGGGTGCCTTGTTGGTTCAGTTGTTGGGTGTCTGCCTTTGGCTGGGGTCATGATCTCAGGGTCCTGGGATCGAGCCCCACATTGTGCTCCCTGCTCAGCGGGGAGCCTGCTTCTCCCTCTGCCTCTACCTTTCCCCACTTGTGCTCTCTCGTGCTGTCAAATAAATAAATAAAACAAAAAAAAAAGGTTTTTTTCAATTAATATAATACAAGTTTCTAGCAGAAGTCTCTCTGTTTGTTTTTTTTTTAAGATTTTATTTATTTATTTGACAGACGTAGATCACAAGTAGGCAGAGAGGCAGGCAGAGAGAGGGGTAAGCAGGCTCCCTGCTGAGCAGAGAGCCTGATGCGGGACTCGATCCCAGAACCCTGAGTTCATGACCTGAGCCGAAGGCAGAGGCTTAACCCACTAAGCCACGCAGGCACCCCAGAAGTCTCTCATACTTTCCCAAATTTCTCCCCTCGTGTCTCAAAGGCACACTGCAGCCCCAGTGTTGAGGAGTCTTACTAGTAGGGGATCCCTATAGATGAATCAGAGCTGAAATTCGAAACAAACTCTGAATTTCAGTAACAGTTGTGCTTCTTCTGATTTGGTTTCAGCTTTGTGATTTGTTTTTTGTTTCATTACGTTTTTTTAAGCAGGCTCCCTGACCAAGGTGGGGCTTAAACTCACAACCTGGAGGTCAAGTGTCACATGCTCTGGCCCTAGGCCAGGTAGGCACCTCCCTGGCTTCATGATTTCTGAGGATTCTCTGGACTGAATACATGAACTACTGCAATCACACCAACTACAGTACTATATTATCTGACAAGTTTGCAACTGGAAATTGACAAACCTACTGGCCTCCAACTGCAGTCTTGCAGTTCAATTCAGAAACCTTACAAATAAGGCGGCGCTCCTGTGGACAGGACTCCTGTGAGTCAGGCAGGAAAACGTGCAGGCGGCAAGCGTTCTGTCAGGATGTGAACACCAGGCCGAATGGCCCAGAGAAGACTGGGGATCAGCGAACCCGGGCTCCGGTCCTAGCTGTGTTACCTCGAACAGCTTGGTGACTCGCGGGGCATGTCACCACCTCTCCAGATCATTGTTTTCTTGTCTGGGAAATCTTATTTTAAAAGGACAGGTCTCGGGGTGTCTGGGTGGCTCAGTGGGTTAAAGCCTCTGTCTTCAGCTCAGGTCATGATCCCAGGGTCCTGGGATCAAGCCCCACAGAGAGCCCGCTTCCTCCAATCTCTCTCTGTCCGCCTCTCTGCCTACTTGCGATCTCTCTCTGTCAAATAAATAAATAAAATCTTAAAAAAAAAGACAGGTCTCAAAAGTTCCTCTTGACACAAACGTTCATAGCTGCCTTATTCATAACAGTGAAAAATGAAAACAAGTCAAACATCCATCAGCTGATGGATGGAGAAACAAAATGTGATAATTCCGCACAACGGAGTCTTATTTGGCAACAAAAAGTAGAGACGTACGGATACGTGGCACACGGAAGGACCCTGACAACCCCACGCTCAGCAAAAGCAGCTGGTCACATGGTGCACGATTCCGTCTGTAAGAAATGTCCAACAGAGGCAAATCCAAAAAGGTGAGAGGAGACTAGTGGCTGCCTAAAAGCTTAAGGGGAAGATGAGGTTGGACAGAAATGGAGAGTGGCTGTTGAGGGGTATAGGGTTTCTTTCTGTGGTGATAAAATATTCTGAAACTAACTGTAGAAATGACTGCACAACTCTGTGAACACTCACCAAATTGTATGCTTTAAACGGGTGGAACTGGACAGCACTTGAATTACAGGTCAATAAAACTTAAAAAAATGCCTCTCTGCTCTGTGACTGGAGAGTAGGGAAGCGGGGTAGACTTGTAAGAATTCAAGCAGACAAAAGGGATCTATGGGCTAATAATCCTGCAGAAGAGTCTTTTTTTTTTTTTAAGATTTTATTTATTTACTTGACAGAGATCACAAGCAGGCAGAGAGACGGCAGATAGAGGGGGAAGCAGGCTCCCTGCTGAGCAGAGAGCCTGATGCAGGGCTCAATCCCAGGACCCTGGGATCATGACCTGAGCCAAAGGCAGAGGCTTTAACCCACTGAGCCACCCAGGTGCCCCCTGCAGACAGATCTTAAGTGTTATTCAGGTATTACAAATTCGTTACATGACCTGACTAGATAGAAGGGAAGAGTAAATGGGTTCCAGGACATCAAATAACCAAGAGAAAACAATGTACAAATAAAATGTGGTCACAGAACTGTTGTAATTTATGTCTTGTAATAGTGTTATAATTATTTTTTTAAGTCCTTATGTTTCAGAGGTGAATATTAGAATATTTACTGATGAAACGATATCACGTCTGGCATTTGTTTCAAATAATCAGGGGTAGGGGGACAGACATGAACAGAGATCGAATAAGACCAGTGATGGGACCATTGTTAAAAGTCAGCAGAAGTTAGGGGCACCTGGCTGCCTGAGTTCGGGGAGCGCGTGACTCCTGATCTCCAAGTCACAAGTTCGAGCCCCATGTTGGGTGTAGAGATGACTTAAATAAATACTTAAAAAAAAAAAAAAAAAAAAACGTGAGCAATAGTTAAAAAGGGGCTCACATATACATGCAGACACACACTATGACGTGAATAAACCTTGGAAACATTCTACTAAGTGAGAGAAGTCAGCCACAGAAGAACTCCTAAAATGTCTCAAATTGTCAAATCCATAGGCACAGAAAGTAGCTCAGAGCTTGGCTAGTGCTTGGAGAAAGGGGTTGGGGATGCAGAGTAACTGCTTTGGGTTTTGGGGGGTTGATGAGGACATCTTGAATTAGACAGTAGTGGCGGTTGCATAACACTGCAAACAGACTAAAGACCAAGGGACTGGGACTCCTGGGTGGCTCAGAGGTTAGCCGTCTGCCTGTGACTCAGGTCATGATCTCAGGGTCCTGGGATCGAGCTCCACACCAGCTCCCTGCTCAGCGGGGAACCTGCTTCTCCCTCTTCCTTTGCCTCTCCCCCTGCTCACGCTCACTCTCTCTCTCAAATAAATAAAATCTTTAAAACAAAACAAAACCAAAAAAGACCACAGAACTGTACACTTTAAAATGGTCACAACTGTCATTTTCTTGTTATGTGAATTTTACCTCAATAAAAAGGCAAACAAAGGTTTATCAACCTTTCTCACTACTTTTGTCTATGTTTGAAATTGTTCCATAACCAAATGTTTAAAAACCGGTGATGGGTCATCCACACTTAGAGTTTACTACTGATGTAAAAACAAAATTACTCCAACAGCCCCATCCTCAATGAAATCCTATCAAGGAGTAAAATGCAAAGCAAGTCAGCATCAGTATCAGGCCCGTCTGGAACAGGGGAGAATAAAAATCACAGATCCTGGGGGCTGTAAGGACCAACCAGGATGTGGTGGTGAGAATCCCAGCTGTCCGTTTTGGCTGCGCCCAGACACTACCTTTCCCCGAATGAGGGGATGGGCGAGGTCCCTCCCTTCCGGCAGTAACAGTCCACGACCAGACAGTCTGTACTGACATCATGATTTCCTTTTAAAAACACCTCATACAAATGCCAATTTAAGGAAAAATCATGTTGGACACCGAATGCCCATCCTTCTACTTCCCTGCAGCTATGAGATGAATTCACAACTCTCAAACTGACTTCGATTGAAGGGTGGTTCGGGATTCTCTATCCTGAGCTAACCGCGAGCAGGTTTATAAAGCCTCTGGAGTCAGCCAACCTTCTCAAAATCATTTAGGCTTAATGAAATTATGTTCGCGTTTCGACAGAGCAGTATCAATTTATTCCTTCTCAGCATAAGCAACTCAGAACAGCACACAGAGTATTGTACAAAGGAAATAAGGAACGATTCACAAAGAAACTTTCAGGAAAAGATTTTTGTAAAAAAACTTATCCATAACATCATATGGGTAGTCATACCTGATAAACTACCGGATTATTAAATCCCTGCTATAAATTTTACAGGTGAGTGATTCGATCACAGAGAACAAGGCTTTCATAGCATAAAGGAGTACTTTTCAGCCCCAATCTGGGAGATGTATATACTTCAGCCCAACTGTGCATTGGACCACATGACACATGACAGAAAGGAGATGCCAAATTTCAGTGAGAGGCACACAGCTCAGCCACGAGGGACAAGGCGTGGACAAGATGTGTAAAGGCTCCGGTCTTCTACTTTTTCACGATAAAATGGTGACTGTTACTTATGCCTCATGATGATGTTGTGAGGATTAAAAATCAAGTCCTCAAAGCACCTAGGGCAGTCCCAGCACCGGTACGACTTACTGAGCAATTCCCATCTTTATGCCATTTCCTCAGAGGCCAACTGCCCTCAAAATTCTTCCAATACGTAAATACGAACTGGTAAATTAGAAACAAATCTTAAAACGACTATGGATAACATACCTGTTTCAAGTCGTGTCGAATACTGATATAAGAAATATAAATTGACCAAATAAAGAAATCCAGTTCCTGGGCCCACAGGGAAATAGAAGGTGGCAGTGATTGGCCTCCAAACCTGTCCAGATTAAAACAGACACAGCGGTTAGTTTCTGCAAGCCTGGTTAATTTTTTTTTTTTTTTTTAAGATTTTATTTATTTGTCAGAGAGAGAGAGGGAGAGAGAGAAAGCACAGGCAGACAGAATGGCAGGCAGAGGCAGAGGGAGAAGCAGGCTCCCTGCGGAGCAAGGAGCCCGATGTGGGACTCGATCCCAGAACGCTGGGATCATGACCTGAGCCGAAGGCAGCTGCTTAACCAACTGAGCCACCCAGGCGTCCCAATTTTTTTTTTTTTTTTAACTAAACAAAATGCACCCTTGCAAAACATTCTCCTCTGTGATGGTGGCTACCAAAGGGATACCACCAAAATAATTCAAGAAAACTGAAGAAGGGCTCTCATCAGCTTCAATCGTATCAATTTGGAAAAAATACTTCTAGCCAGGTTGAAAAAAATCAATACTATAGAAGCACATGGTCAGTCTTTACTGGGATAAGGCATTCACTTAAGACTGTCAAAATTGAACTGTAAAGACAATTTCCAACAGGACAATAATAATCTCTATGCAGGAAAAAGAATATCGTGGGATAACAAACCTTGCCCAAAATTGTCATACTCAAAAGGCAGAAGTAAAATAGAAAAGTTTGTATTCAAATCCCTGTGCTATTTAGGAAATATGGATATATGACTTCACACTACTAAGTTTCCCTCCCCCACCCAAAAAAAAATTACAGAAGGGTCTCCAGTAAGAAGTGAGCCTCCCTCCTACCCCGCATCTCCCAATTCCCTTTAGCAACAACAATCGGTTTCTCGGATTTCTTTCAACAAATAATGTTACTACAGTTCCTCCCTTTTCTTCCTCTCTTGCATAACACAGCTCTATACCTTGTTTCATTCCCTTGAGGAAATATTTTTGCTGTCTTTATATAAAGTATTCCTTTTATGTGAATGTTCAAAATTCATTTACACTGTTACAATGCCACAATGCCTATTCTTGATTATCTTTTTTATACACGTCCATGTAGGATAAAACCCTGTAAATTAATCTGCTAAATTCACAGGCATTTGAGTTCAATTTTGCTAGACACTGCCAAATGCCTACAAAAATATTTAACTGACTTACGCTTTCTCCTACAATGTAGATTAATGCCTGTCTTCCTTCCACACCCTCACCATTAGGGTCTTCTATATTTACCAATTATTTTTTTTAAATCTTCAGCATTTCCTTTCTTCGTTTTTCTGCTAGATTTGCATTTCTTTGTATGTTCTGGAAATTCCCCTTTCTCGCCGCTGTAAATATTTTCTGGTCTGTCATTAAATCTGTGCCTTGATGGTATTCTTGCCGTACTTTGACATGCAGAAGTGTTCGTTTAGGTCGGGCCTAGTTAGTACTTGGATGGGAGAAGTGTTCGTTTAATGTCGGCAAATACATCCCTCACAAGCTACATCCTGCTCACCAACTACTTCTCCACTCTAAGAATATGTTAGTGTCACAGTTCCACTGTGACACAGTCCCCATTCCTCTCAGGAGTGAGGCAGTGATCCGACTTCTTTTTCTCGATGGTCACTCAGCTCTCCCAATCCCATTTACAGAGTAACCCGTACTTTCTCCATTGACCTGAAAAGCTACTTTCATCATATATTTATTTCCTTTTGTATTAAAGTCTTTAATTATATTAAAGTGCTGTCCTGTTTGGAATTGAATTCCTATACCAATATCAACTTATTTCAATTTCTAGTCTTATAGTATGTTACAATATCTGGTAAAGTTACATGATTAAATAATCCCTCTCCCATTTTTCTTCCATGTGTGTCTTAATTTTCTTGGCTGGTCTCAAAATTTTATTTTCCTAAAAGAACTAGAACTGGGGGGGTGCCTGGGTGGCTCAGTGGGTTAAGCCTCTGTCTTCAGCTCAGGTCATGATCTCAGGGTCCTGGAATGGAGCCCCACATCTACACTCTCTGCTCAGTGGGGAGCCTGCTTCCCGCCCCCACCCGCCCCGCCTCTCTGCTTACTTGTGATCTCTCTGTCAAATAAATAAATAAAATCTTTAAAAAAAGAAAAAGAACTAGAACCAGCATCTTTGTGATACCAGTGTGATACAACTCCCCACAAGGAAGAAGTCTTTCACAGCTTTTCTAAGTTTTGATAGACTCAACCACCAAAGCTGAATTACCTATTGCTTGTAATATTAGCCAAGTTACCTTATTGCTTGTAATATTGGAAAACTGAGCCTCTTGGGCTAAATATACAACTCCATCTGTGAATAAAATTTTGCATCTTATTCTATTGTTGTTAAATAACAGTGATTGAAGAACACAATGTTAAATAACAGTGATTGAAGAAGACGACTTTCCCAGACCACAGAAATACCAGCATCATGCTGGCTCTGGCCTCGCTATACATAAGCATGAAAGACATGACCCCTGCATCAAGGAATTCTCAAGTAGTGGGTTATCCAAAGAAGCAAAAGACTGATCCCAACGGTGGGAAAAATTGGTCTCGGAAAAACAAATACAAAGTCCAAAAGAACTGCAAGAGCACAATAAACAAACAGGGACTGCTGACAATTTGGGTGTGGCTGGAACCGAGGACATTAGCTGTGGGGGCTGGCCAGACACCAAGCTACCCAGTTCCACTCTCCAAGTGCAAGAATGTAACCCTCACAAGTTCAATTCCACCTGGAAGAAAACACGCTTTCTGGAATACCCGAAAGAGCTACTTTCCAAGAAGCCTGTATTAAACCAGCAAAGCAAAATAGGTCAAAACTCATTTTGATTCATTCACAACTTCATCATAGGTACAGTTTAAGAGAAAGAACACCGGAAGTGATTTGAGAAGGCCTAGCTGCAAAGTTGTAGCTTGCAATGCTAGGACTTGCCTCAGTTGGCATCTGTAAAAGCGGAATGATCTACTAATACTCGCCCTACTTTGATTAGTGGTTAAAAAAATAATAATAATAAAATAAAAGTGTGGTCCTCTCGTCATTTACATACAATGACTCAGGAGATAGATTTTATAGTTGAAGAAACAGAATGAGAAAAGGTTAAATAATAGCTAGTAAGTGGCGGAGCTAGAATTTAATCCCAGACAGCTTGACTCCAAAGTTTATGACACAAAACCCTGATTTTTTTTTTTACAATGTCTCTCACAAGTGATATCATTATTACGAGGTATAATTATAATTAGGAAATGTTTTAAGTACTACTGTGCTTGTATAAGCCTGATTCTCCCTGCTTATGAAGAGCACTGGGATTGAAGACCAGAAGCAAGCAAGCCCTGGCCTTGGCCCTTAAATAGCCCTAGGGCCTTGGAAAAGTCTAAACCTTTGTGTTGGTGTCTTCATCTACCCAGTGAAGTCTGCCCTGACTCCACCTTCCTTATTTCCAGATTTTGTAAAAGGCAGGAATTAAGAAAGTGGATTTAAAAGGTCCTTTGTTTAAAAAAAAAAAAAAGGTATGTGTGGGTGTATGATTATTACAAATCTCTTAGGAGACACACACTGACATGGTTTTTACAAATTCCCATTTTAAGCTACCTCCATATTCCCGTAAGTTACTCAGGGCCTCGTTTTGGAAAAGAAACCCTAGTTTTTTCCGACTACATCTTTCACTAACACTGACGACATGACACTATTTTTAGCCACTGTGTGCACCTGTGCTTTGGAAATCAGTGTCTGTCAAAATATCTCACTCCTTTTCCCCGTTCATTAAGCTTACCCTTGAGTTATACTTGGCTTTCATTGATCTAAGAGACTTAATATTATTTTTTTATTACTTTAAAATTATAATTTAAAAACACCAGGAGAAAGCTTATCTCTTCAGAAAACCACAATATACTTCTGAAATCCCCACTGACAGCTAAATCCCCTCCTTTGCTCTGATATGTAAATAGTTAGGATGAGAAAATGGCTTTTGTTTTCAGGGCTGGGAGAGGTTGGTGGCCCATTTCTCAACCCTGGAAAGCCTTCGCGGATCCCGTAATGGGCAGCAGGTGCAGCACCAAGAGGGCGGGGCCTGCGGGCAGCCAAGGGGAGGGCAGCAGCTCGTTTTCACCCCCCAGCACCCGGTCCTCATCCCAGCCGTTTTATAATGAAAGCTGGGCCCTCATGAGAGTTTAGGTGATTTGCCAGAGCTCCTCACTTCAAAGCAAGAAGTCCACATCTTCACTGGCTTATAAGGGTTTAAGAAAGGGAAAAGGCAGTGCTCTTCAGTTACTGGTCCCAAACCTCCTGTTGAGAGAGTGGGTGGCAGCTGTCCTTGAACTAAAAATCTCCCGAACAACCTGCTTCTGAAACCATTACAGATGCTACCCAGAATCTAAAGTGGGGTTTTTTAAGTACCCCAAACAAAGATTTTTCCCAAAACAGTATGGACCGGTTGACTTGGAGTTAAGAAATTCTACATAGGTCACCAACAAGAAAGAGGGGGAGTACCTCAGTGCCAAATGCTGATGTTAGCTAAGTGTGGGCTTTTTTTTTTTTTTTTTTTTTGGACAACCTAGGTAGGCAAGAAAAACAAGTGAAAGGCACTCAGGTTCAATTGTGGACTTTGAAAGAGCTATTAGAAGCCATCCATTCGAGAAACAAGAGTGGGGCGTGAACATGCAGAAGCAAAAAAAAAAAGGCAAAAGGAAGTATACAGGGGGCACTTGGGTGGCTCAGTGGGTTAAGCCTCTGCCTTTGGCTCAGGTCATGATCTCGAGGTCCTGGGATCGAACCCCGCATCAGGCTCTCTGCTCAGCAGGGAGCCTGCTTCCCTTCCTCTCTCTCTGCCTGCCTCTTTCTCTGCCTGCCTCTCAGCCTACTTGTGATCTCTCTCTCTCTCTCTCTCTCTCTCTCTCTCTCTGTCAAATAAATAAATAAATAAATAAAGTATACAACCATGAAGCAAATGCTTAGCCTCTGAGATCAGAAGCTTAAGGAGAAGGATGAACTGAAACCTAAAAAGAAAGATCCCAGTGCACTCAGGAAAGAGAAGTCCCCAATATCCTTCCTGCTTATTCTTCCGATAAAACACACAGCTGGACCCACCTTACCACACCCAGGCTGCGCCCACCTTACCACACCCCAGCTTATCCACTTTTCCATTCAGGCCAAACTTAACTGGGTATAGTCAATGATGAACTGTCTGTGCACCAAGCGTACCCCTTTGTATAACTGAGTGTGTCATGGCTGCAACTGAGAAACTGGGGCAAAAGTACCGAGCAGCTCTAAGGATTGCCTAGGATCCAAGATCTGAACCACTACCATGCGTGCACACAAAGGAACCCACGCAGATGACTGCTTGAGCACAAAGAGTAACTCAGCACAAGTGTTACACGTGGCCACAGTTCACTGGGACCTTAACGAAGGATTGGGAAGATCCCTGGAGTTCCCACCATGTACATTTCAAACCATGGGTGCTTGCCTAGTATATGAAGTAGAGAAAACGAGGCACAGGAAGCATATGAACAAAAGCACGGAGACACAGATGTTATATGGAATGACTGCTTGGCCTGCACAGACATCTACCAGAAGGTTTTTCTAACTAGAACATAGGGGAAAGTGATCTGTACCCACATCTGAGGCTCCAGAGGTAGGAGGTGGCTGGGCGGGGTCCTTATAGGATATGCTAAAGAGTTTGGATTTCCTTGTAAGGTCAACGGGGAGCTTGTGAAAATTTTAATTAAGGAGCATGACAGGATCAGATTAGATATTTTAAAAGATCACAAGGTAGTATAAGAATAGACAAATAGATCACTGAAATAGAATAGAAAGTCCATAAACAGACTGATATATTTATGGCAAGCTGGTGTATTATCAAGGTAGTATTTCAAATCTGTGGGGAAAAGAAATTTTACTGGAAGGCCAAACAGTGTGGAATAATTTTTAGTGGGGTCAGAATCCTGATTCTACCAGTTACCATCTGCATGAGCTGGGCACAGAACATAACCATTTGGTGCCTTCCTTGTTCCCTCTTTAAAAATGTGTTGTCTAATTGTCGAAACAAGCCTGATAAGAGGGGATGAAATCAAATAGTCCATGACACAAGTTAAGTATTGTTCAGTAAATGTCAGTGATTATTGCACTAAAAAAAGAAGAAGAAGCCATTCATTCTACTTGTAGGTATGTATCCAACAGAAACGCATACCTGTGTTCACCAAGAAATGTACTGGAATGCTGACAACACTATTCTTTATGGCCCGAACTGGAAACTATCCAAAATGCCCATTACCAGAAGAATGAGTAAAGAGATGGTCATCTATGGTAATCTATCTACAATCATGTGCAACAAAATGGGTGACTCCTACGCACTGTCAAAAAGAGACCAGACACAGAAGAGTATATACTGTAAGATTTCATTTATATAAGGTAAAAAAAAAAAAATGGCAAAAATAATCTGTGATAGTAGTTACCATTGGAGGAGACAGTTATCAGAAGGGAGCTGTAGGATAGTGTGGGGGGTGTTGGAAATGTTCTCTTCATGATCTGGGTACTGGTCATATACAGGCATTCAGTTTTTAAAAATTTGACAAGCTCTAAATATATAATACATATACTTTACTACTGGTATACTAGTAATTCCACAAAAAGTTAAAGCTATAATCTAATGGGCAACCTTATCTACAGACCACAGCACAACTGCCTGAAGTGGACAGGACTGTTAAGGAAAGCTTTTAAAGCTGTACATACCAAGACCCTAGCCACTGAAACTCTAATCCAAACCTTGAGGCTACTTCTATGCTCAGTCTATAGACCAAGTTCGCCTCCCTTCTGGTTATGTGCATAATAAGTCTCTCTTCCCCAATATGCTCTTTTTTTTTTTCTTAACTTTATTATTTAATATATTTTCTTTTTTTAAAAAATATTTTATTTATTTATTTGACAGACAGAGATCACAAGTAGGCAGAGAGGCAGGCAGAGAGGGGGGGGGGGGAAGCAGGCTCCCTGCCGAGCAGAGAGCCCAGTGCAGGGCTCGATCCCAGGACCCTGAGATCATGACTGAGCCAAAGGCAGAGGCTTAACCCACTGAGCCACCCAGGCACCCCAACTTTATTATTTAATTCAATTAATTAACATAGAGTGTATTATCAGTTTCAGAGGTAGAGTTCAGTGATTCATCAGTCTTATATAATACCCAGGGCTCCTTATACCCCATGCCCCCCTTAAGGTATTTATCCCAAAGGCACAAATGTAGTGATCTGAAGGGGTACCTGCACCCCAACATTTATAGCAGCAATGTTCACAATAGCTAAACTGGAAAGAGCCCAGAAGTCCATCAACACATGGATAAAGACGATGTGGTATGTATAGACATAAGAATGAATATATATCATATATCATATTTATATATATATGAATATTACTAATCTGCTAGGGTTGCTGTCATCAGGGTTAAAGGTGATAACATAAGCAAAAGCTTGGAAAATATAAGCACAAGACCCAAATCACGGATCTGGCTAATGCCACCTCTTACGATTCCTGAAAACAAATCATTGCAACTGAGAGTTCATCTCTTCTCATCTAAAGTCAGGATACTTTTAAGGGGGCAAAATATGGGATAATAATCCAGGAGTTATATTTCAAGTTTAGTTACAAATTAAAATTAAAATCTTCCTGCCCACAGAGAAAAGGTAGTGATGGCAGGACTTATTATTGGCTAGTAAATAAAAATGGGCACTATTTTTTAATAGATTATTTACCAGACTATTTATGGGGACTTTGCATTTTTCTATATGAATTTACGTAACAGAGGCATGAAGCAAAGAACATACCTCCTCAATTTGAGGATACTCGTTTTTATGTTTCTAAAACTAGGATGTGGCTATATATATATATGGAATTTCTATTCTCCCATCCCTCCAAAAAGTTGTACTTAGTTGATGAAGCACCTTATAATCAATGGAGTTAGATCAGAGTCCATATGGTATTAAACTATCCCCACTTTCGGAAAGGATAAGTAACCTGCCTAAGGGCAGAGAACCAGTAAGGGTCTGAGCCAGGCCTGGGGAACCATGACTCAACTACTTGAAATCCCATGTTCATTCTATTTTAAGGGAAAGCAGATAACTGACTTGGAAGAAATCACCCTCAAGAATGTTTGCTAAACACTGAACTGTGTATTTTGGTAGATACTATGCGAAGGAGTTAGACGAGACAGCTCAGAACTATCTTTGACTCACTGAAGTGGAAACCGTATCCGCAGCTGTCTACCAAGTGCAGTGACACTTGTCTCGGGATGCCTGTGGGAGCTGAATGAGCAAACACGGAAACGCAACACACACGGAAGGGGGCGAGCTGATTCCGTCCAAAGCAACCGGCAGCACGGGGAGACGATCTCAGACACCTCCCGGGCCGCAAGAAATTACCACCTCTCCTAGTTAATCAAGGACCCATACGAAGACATTTCATCATTATGACTTACTTGATGGATGGCTGTGAAACGTGAGGGACTAGGAATTTGGGACAACAGCGTAGTGAGTCTTAACACTCCAACCCAAACTAAGAAAAGAACACTTGAAATTTTGCAGTTCCAAACCAACAGGCTACTCAGACAAGACCTACAGATGAGAAGAAGCGACTTTCATCCCTTCCAACATGAACCCACAATTCTAAATCAGGTTTTTTTTTTAAAGCTGTTCAAGACTCAGCTTCTAAGGAAAAGATGAGCCTTTAAGAGAAAACACAACACACGCTGTTTGTCACACATCTGCCTCTGAGGCGCAGTTCTTCCTTCATCTGCAAACGAGTTCCTCCAGGTGGGTCTGAAAGCGACATCTGTCCAGGATGGGTAGGAGCCAGAGGAGCAGAAAGAAGATACAGACATGGGCCTTTTCACAGGTGGACAATCAGCGCGCTGTCCCTGCTCCCAGCAGCTTCTCCCTGGTCTCGGGATGAGCCCAGACGAGACAACGTGTGGGAGATGGGAAAAGCATGGGAGCTGGGACGAGTGATGGTTCTGATAACCAAGTCACCGCTGTCAGCATTTACCTGGTCTCTTAGAAAGGCTTTCCTACTTCACTGGTCTCACTGCACAAGTGAGCAAGACTCTGCAAGGACGGCCAAAGAGCCCGTTTTGACCAGATCCTTCTCACCAAAGGATTTACAACCACTGCTCCTCCTGTACACACATTACCCAACATGCCACTCACCAGACACAAAGCATACAACATTCACTAGGTCACAAATAATTACCAAAGCAAATAGAAAACAGCGTGCAATTCTGACTGCGGGCCCAAATCATTTTTTAACATCCAACTGCCTACTTAACTTCTGCATCTGAATGCCTAAGAAGCACCTCTAGACTTAACGTGGCCAACACAGAACTCTTTATCCACCAACACCCCGCACCCAAACCTACGCCTTCCTAAACATTTCCCATCTTGGTAAAGGGCTCCACCATCCCGTGTGGAAACTGACATCTCTGAGTGCTGCTGCCTTCAGCCTCTCCCACTTCACATCCATTCAGCAGCAACCTTGGGCCGCTCAACTCCCAAATCCAACCACTTCTATCTTCGTGGCCACCCTGGCCCAAAGCATCTCTCTCGCCTTCTAACTTGATTCCTGCCTCTCCCCATATCAAGTCCATCCCACAGAGCAGTCAAAGCAATGTTGTCAGTCTTCTGTTCAAAATGCTCCCAAGTGGGGCGCCTGGGTGGCTCAGCGGGTTAAGGCCTCTGCCTTCAGCTCAGGGCATGATCCTGGGATCGAGCCCCACATTGGGCTCTCTGCTCAGCGGGGGGCCTATTCCTCCTCTCTCTCTCTCCCTGTCTCTCTGCCTACTTGCAATCTCTATCTATCAAATAAATAAATAAAATCTTAAAAAAAATAAAAATAAAAACAAAATGCTTCAAAGCCTTCTGGTTTATTTATTTATTAGTCCTATTTATTTCAAAATAAAGTCCAAGCCACAAAGCCTTGAGCAATCCAGGTCCAGGCTACCCTTCCATCTCTGCTTTATCGTACTGATCCCGCATTACTTCTGTCCTCACCTACCAATCCTCATTCCTACAGCTGATTCTAGACTAAGCTAACTACTCTTGCTTCTGTTTCTAGGCCCTGCCTCTCAGCCTTCCACTTACTATTTCTTCTTCTTAGATAGTTGTCCCCAGAGCCAGATCCTCCCAAAGCTGGCTCCTTGACATTCAGCTTTCAGTTCAGATATCATCTCTGAAGCCTTTCTGGAACATTCTCCATCAGATGTTAAGTCACTCTCTATCACATGCCTCTCTTTCTTCATGGGAGCTGGGACTTTCTGTCCTATTCACTATTGTGGCTCCAGTGCCCAACACTAGTAAGTTGCCAATTATTTCCACGCATTCAACCAACATGAAAGCACATGCTATGTGCCAGGCACTATTCTGTTTAACAAAGATAGCAGTAAACAAGTCAGGGGTCTGGTTCTCATGGAGCCTGATTTTCTGAAGGGAAGCCGACTAACAGATGCCAACAGGTGATATGTAGCAAGTAAAATTAAGGATAAGGGAGATGGCGTGAAGGACGGGTACTATTTTATGTAGAGCATCCATAACGCCTTGTCAATAAGGCGGCATTGGGGAAGAGACTTGAAGGCAAGGAAGTAATCATGGTTATCTTCCTCAGAGAAACAACATGCGCTAAGGACCTGAGGAGAGTTGGCTGCTGAAGGAACAAGCATTCCACTGTGGAGCCTAATGTGTAAGGAAGGTGGAGAGTGGCAGGACACAAAGTCAGAGCAGAAGTAGAGGGTCTTGTAGGCCACTGAAAAGACTTGGATTTTACACATCTGAGTTGAGAAGACATTGGAAGGTTTAGGGCAGAGGACTGACGGACTTGGTTTATATTTTAAAAGGATCACTCCAGCAGTCTAGAGAAAAGAACTGGGCTGAAATGATAATGGCTTGTAATGGAGAATGAAAAGGGCCCTGGATATATATGTAAAATTGAGCAAACAATTAGCTGGCAAATTGTGGGATGTGGAGAGAAAAGCCAAAGATGATTCTATGACTACTAGTTTGAACTCCTGTAATAATGGAATTGCTATATACTTCTAGAGCAAAGGACAAAGGGTATCCAGTTTGGGACATGTTAAATTTGAGATGCCTATTAGTCATCAGAGAGAGAAATTCCAAACTGACAGCTGGAAATCAGGAGGCAGATCTGGACTGAAAATATGTCTATTTGTATTTGAGAGTCTTAAGTGTATGGAATGTATTTAACGCCAGGGAGCTAAATGAGATCACCTACAGCTGGGGCGAGTATAGAGAAAAGTTCCTATAACTGATCCCTGGGGCACATCACAACAGTTAAAGGTCAGGAAGATGAGGAACCAGGAAATGAGAGTAACAAACAGCAGTCAAGAGGGGGAAGACATGACAGTGTTATCCACATGTCAATTAATGTGCTCAAATTAATGTCAGATCTTAGTATCTGACCTGCCACTGATTAATGATCTAAATCACAGACTCCAGTGAATAAGGATCATGTCTGGGAAACTAATACTCTCTTGCCAGAAATACTCTGGACAGTTTCCTTCATACTTAAACAAACAACGAGGCCTTCTATTTCTGGACCAATTTACTCTTTACTTAGTCCTTCATACATTCTATTCCATGCCACATACCAGGTACGGACTGGATGAAATGCAGACAAACAACTCTTGCATCTGACTTCAAACTACTCCCACAAAGGCGGGGGGGGGGGGGGGGGAGGTGCTCCATTAATACAAGAAGAACTGGATGTTGAGTAGTTGACAACCACATGGCACCCACGTGGGTGGCAGAGCAAGGTCAGAGGGTACCTGCTCCGGGCGGACTCAAGCTGCTAATCACCGGCGCCCAAAAGATTAACAACTATCAGAGAATTACCTTCCCGCTGCCTCCTTCTCTGAATGCAGAGGGCGGGGAGCATAATCTTAGAGGGGCGAAATCAGTTCCTTTTTACCAGGCCAAACCCACTGCTCCAACCATCCTGGCTATAGAGCTCCGGACCCCTTCGCCTTCACCCCGCCCCCCAACCACAGGACCCGCCCTAAACCGCTGGAGCGGTCGCACTACAAATCCCACCAGGCACCGCGCGCCCGCAACATGCCGGTGTACGCTCCGCAGCCGACAGGCCTCCTGGGACCTGCAGTCTCCACTCTGCTCGTCGCCGGTCAGTACCTGGAAGCGATAGAGGAAGGCTTCGGGCCAGAGGAAGAAGTAGGCCGGGCTGATGAGACCGAGTTTCCCAACCAAGGGCACCGCGACAGTGGCGGCGAACCAATAGCGCGTGATGGCCGGGATGCTCCTGAACCAGTCCCCGATGTCCGACATCTTCGCCTTTTAAGTGGCCAGAAAAGGCACAACCGTCCCACTTCCCGTCCCTGGCCCCTCAGGACCCGGCCCGCTCCGCGAGTGGAAGGTGTCGAGGCGGAAGCCGCCCAAGCCGCGGATAAGAAGGCGTAGATGGGCGGACGTGGCGCCACCGAATTCGGACGAGCGAGGGAGCGTTCGAAGGCAAACTTCCCCTTCCGGCGGCCACGGAAGACGTTGACCAGAAGTCCCGCCGCTTAAAGGGCAAGCACGGATTTTTGCCGCTGGGTTGAAAAGCTCGGCGGTTCGGGGGCGGGGCCATGGGGGCGGGGCCATAAGAGGCGAAGACACGACTGGTGGGGAACAGTGGTTGCTAGGGGCAACGGCAAATACTCCAACCAATGGCGAAGCTGAACGCCTGCTACTTAGTTCAAGCCGGGTTTGTAATCCAGGTGGGTCTTCTCGGGCGGTGTTTAAAAAGGAAGGAGGACCATCACACTCTTCCTCGTTTGTTCTTGCATTCGACGAATGTCTGTGCGGGGGCCTTAGCAAGTGTGAGGTGAGTCCCAGGCCCCGGGGATCCTGCGACTATCGCAGCTGTCGCGGTACCTTCTCTCCTGGAGCTTACATTCTAATGAGGATAGACAACTGCTAAATAAGTGAATACGGTAATTTCAGCGAGTGAAAAAAAGTAAAGAATATAATAAAATAGGAGTGGCTGGGTGGGAGCAGGGGACTGTGGGAAAGATAGCTACTTTAGATGAGAATGATCAGGGAGAACTTCTTCGGTGAGGTGACCTTTGAGCTGAACCACCCCCGCTACCCCACTACCGCCCCAGGCAAAGAACTGGGGAGTTTTCCACGCCGAGAAAACAGCCGCTCCAACCAGCTTCGAATGTTGGAGGGGCTGAAGGTAGAAATGATCTTAACTATCAAGTAGGATTTTAAATTACAAGTAGAAGAGAATCTGTCCTATTCTTAAAAGAATCTGTAAAAAGATAGGAAGATAGAACTTTTCCTGTGGTTTTCAGATGTAGGTCCTGCAGTTTAAGTTTGATTACACTAAAAAAAAAATTTTTTTTTTTTATTAAGCCATCCAATAAAAACCACTAGGGACACACCTGTAGTCCAGAATTAGCTTTATTTGCTGCAGAAGGGGGCACTGCACTCTAGAGGAACCTGGACCATCTCATCAATCAAAAGAGTGGGTGAAGTAAAATTTTGGTAAAACTTAAATGAAGCAGTGTTTTGGTGGGTTCAAAGCAAAGCAGTGCTGTGTGTAAAAGTGTTAACATCAAGCCTAGGCCTGAGCTGAGAAGCAGACCGGAGGTCCTCTTTCCTTTGAAATCTCAAATTTAGGATAAATGTGGACTATTGGCTCTGACCTTTCAGATCAGACCTTTCCTTATGGAAGGATTTGCACATAGATTGAAAATCACGTGTTAGAATGACCCATATAGTTCAGATCTGTCGGGGGAGAATGGAATTTTCCATCTATACCAATAAAATTTCAAACAGCAAAGTGTGTTCAACAATGGATTTTATTTTTTTTATTATGTTATGTTAGACACCATACAGTACATCGATAGTACTGTATGTATGTACATAGTTTTTGAACAATATATTATTTTAGCATTTCTTAGCACAACATCCCTGATGTCCATTAGCAAAAAACAGTTTGTACACAATAAAAGGGCACTAAGTATTCCACAGTCTGATAAAAACATGTAACATTTGGGGAACTAATGGATATCAAGCATAGTGAATATATGAGAAAACTCATCATTTATACAAAGCTGGTAGGAATATAAATTAGTATAACCTTAGAACATAATTTTGATATACAATAAAAGCCAGAGCATTGTATAAATAACATATTTGAAGATACTGCCTGAGATTCATTCTCTGCACCTCCCAACTACCCATTGTATCCAAGGTACAATAAGAGAAAATGGGTTATCTAGCTTTTGTGGAAAGCCAAGGAAGGTTTCTCTGATGAAATTGTAAAAATTACAATCTTGCTGTGCCTTAGTTTCCTCATCTGTAAAATGGGAGAAGGGAGAACAATAGTACTGCATTCATAGGATTGTTGTTAAGATTCAAATGAGATAAATTCATGTCTAGGCCTTAAAGGAACATCAACATTATTACTATTCTCTTTTCGAAATGTTTTACAGTGAGAGCGTATCACTTTTAGAAATAGAAATCTGCATTTTCAAAACCCTATCCTCTCCCACCATGTGATTCTGATCCAAGTTATCTGCAGACCATTCTTTGAGAACCGTCAGACTAGATGGACATTCAGGATTTTTCTGTTTCTCTCTGTAAAATCACTATATATTGTGATAAACTATTCTGGGCAAGAAAAAGGTGGTTTATTCTTAGCTCTCTTAAATAGAGGACTTCCCCAATGTTCCCAAACAGCTTGCTCTAGACTTTAATTGCTTACCTTGTAAGGAAGTCCCAGTGTTACTGTCATTAACACAAGTTATCATTTAAAAACATGCAGATAATGATTAGGTGAGTTCTAGGAAACATTGTGGAAGCGTGGGGGAAATAGGCGTTCTTATGAATTATTGATGAGAATATACATTGGTATAGCCTCTCTGGCAAGCACTTTAGTAATATTGAAACGCATTTCTAGGAATTGAAGCTTTAGATAGACTCCCAACTTTTTGTTTTCTTAAGTGCACAAGAGATTGGAAATATCTGATTATCCATCAATAAGAAACTGATTAAACTATGGTTTGTCCCTATGCTCAAATACTATCAACCTTTACTAGAAAACAATAACTTCCTACACCCCAAAATGGAATGATCTCTAATAATATAGCAATAAGGACACGAGAGTTACAGTACAATGTACACACTATGCCATGACATGGTTGTATTGTACAGAAAGCACACACAATATACACATGGTATTTGCTTGGAACAGCAGTTACCTCTGGGAAGGGAAACTCAAAGGCTGGGAGACAAGAGTAGGAAAGAGACATTTTACTGCATATTCTTTTATACCTTTTATTTTTTTAAAAGATTTTATTTATTTATTTGACAGAGATCACAAGTAGGCAGAGAGGCAGGCGGGGTGGGGGGAGCAGGCTCCCTGCTGAGCAGAGAGCCCGATTCGGGGCTCGATCCCAGGACCCCGGGATCATGACCTGAGCCCAAGGCAGAGGCTTTAACCCATTGAACCACCCAGGCGCCCCCTTGATACCTTTTAAATGTCCCAACTATATGTACTATGTATTTTAAAATTAATTTTTGAAATATGTAGAAAGGAGGTTTGTTCAGAAAGGAACAGGTTCAATGTCAAAAACTTAAAATTGAGAGGTAGAAAAGATGACCGTAACTGTCTTTCCTGCTGTGTTGAAGTGTATTTCCAATTGTTTCTCTTTAAAAAGGAGTTTAAAAAGCTGGTGGGGGAGACCAACAATTACGAGCACAATATTGCCTAGCTCCGAAGCTTGGCACTGAGTGATGCTGACAGACAGGGGCGGTCACAGCAGTCACACAGGAACACCATCCTAATGGATGCCTGCAACCCACGTGGCATCTTTGAGAAATTCAAAGCATGTTGCAAAGATGTAATTAATCCCTACGTGAACTAGTAGGCAATTTCATTAGCCCCATCTTACAGGTGAAGCTATGGCAAGAATAATCATTTATCTGTCATACCTGGCAGGACCGGTCCTATATTTTTAGTCATAAGTCTGGGAAGCTTTAAAGAGTTTGGCACACCAGGGTGGGGGACAAGGCAGTTACTAAACACAATATAAAGCATTTCACATGTGTTATTTTGATGTGCAGGTGTGCGCATGTATGTATGTGCTTATGTACTAAATAAAGTCAGTTTCTACAACCATAAAAGAATGAATCTGGATTCCAGTCCTGCCTCTGTCCTTTGCTGACTGTATGACCTTCACTGATCCTACGGGACCATGGGCAAGTCCCTAATAATTGTAATAGTATTATCTGCCGCTACATCAAAGTTGTTTGTTGTTTGTCTGTTTGAATTGAGAGGCTGCTGTTTACGAAACTCCAGGCTTGAGGTTCCCAAGTACTGTCTCCCTTCATGGGTACACTAACCCCACAGGCAGGTATAGAATTATTACTGTTACAGAAACTGAGAAACAGACCTCATCTAACTCATCCAAGGTCTCATAACAATGCCTGGTGATTCCAGTGCAAGTCTGAGTCCATCTTTGAACCGCTTTGCTAGACTTCAGTGACAATGTCACTGACAAATGTCAAAGTTCTTTATAAACTCCAAAACATCTCACACATACTAGTTTTACTCTAGTAACTAACACAGAGTGCCAGCAAGTGGGAGGCACTTAATGTTTTTTGGACGAGTAAACCAGGCTGGCCGGACCAGAGTTTATGCAGGAAGTATTTGGGAAAAAATAATCCCTTTCATATTCATAACTATCATTGTAATGACTAAATAATACTCTGCTAGTGGTGTAGCATTATCCTTTGACCGTTGTCAAAGCTGTTAAATACAGCTTGAACATCTTCACATGTATGTTTTGTATACTAATAGCTAGCTTCTTTTTCTTTTTACTAATAATATGTGTTGAGTATTAATAATTTGACACTTTATGGGTATGGGCTTAATAAGTCTTCACAAGAACATCTCAACCTGGGGGGCCCGGGTGGCACAGTCAGTTAATCATCTGACTCTTGGCTTCAGCTCAGTCAGATCAAGATCTCAGGGTCCTAGGACCGAGCCCCATGTCAGGCTCTGCGCTCAGTATGGAGTCAGCTTGAGATACTCTCTCCTTCTGCCTCTCCCGCTCTCACTGGCTCTCTCTCTAAAATAAATAAATAAAATCTTAAAAAAAAAAAAAAAAAGAAAGAAAGAAAATTTCAACGCTTCTAGGTACTTTTATTCTTATTTTTAATTGAAGAAACAGCCTCAGAAAAGTGAAGTAACTTGCCACTTGCTAGCAAGTGCAAACATAAGACTTAAAACCAGGTCTACGCAGAGCCCAAGGTTGTACTCTTTAATTCAGCCAGCCAACAGAGTGCTCTAGTCTGGGTGGTTACAAACAACGGAAATTTTTACCTCACAATTCTGAAGGCTAGAAGTTCAAGATCAGGGTACCAGCAAGGGCAGGTTCTGAATTTAGGGTCTGTTTTGAAAAGTCAGTCCAGCCCTACTGGCCCTCCCTCCCACTCCAGCCAAAACCCTCCTCCTCTTCCCTTTTCTTTCCATCGGAAAACATTTCAGATGCCTCAAGGGAATGGCCTTCCAGAATCTTATGACTATATATAGTTTTACAACATCAATAAATTATGTTCCATACGCACTAACAAGTATTGATTGCTTCCACCAAAAAAGGCCTCAGTTTGTGACTTCTAGCTGTGAGTTCCACAGGGATAAGATGTTTCTTTTGTTCGCTTCTGTATCTCCAGTGCCTACAACTGTGCCTAGTACCTAGTAGGTGCTCAAGAAATACTCACTGAAGGGATCAATTATTCATTTTAGAAATTGTCCCTAGTCCCCTCCCCCACTTCTCGTCAACATCCCCCTGCCTATGTTAGTGCTTCCCCACTTCCTTCATATCCTAGAACACCACACAAATCACCATCATTGCCCTCAGCATATTGTTTTATAATTGTTTCTGTGTGTGTAGGGTAAGGGTCTCATCCTCTAGAGTATACTCTCCTTGAAGTGGAAAAATTGGCTTGTATAACTCTTCATGCAAAACTGAATAAATCTGGGGCACCTGAGTGGCTTAAGTGGGTGGGTTAAGCCTCTGCCTTAAGCTCAGTTCATGATCTCAGGGTCCTGGGATCGAGCCCCGCATCGGGCTTTCTGCTCAGAGGGGAGCCTGCTTCCTCCTTTCTCTCTGCCTGTCTCTCTGCCTACTTGAGATCTCTGTCAAATAAATAAATAAAAATCTTTTTTAAATAATAAATAAATGAAATCTTAAAAAAAAAAAAAAAAAAAGACTGAATAAATTTCACGAGTGAATCCAGGTTTCTCCAGCTTCAAAATATATCCCCAAACCAACTGCTTTGCAACACCTCCCCTGGACTAGCCTCCATCCTGACCTCCTATCCCTTAGCACCTGGGCTTCCTCCGTGGACTCCTGATGGATGCCCCGGCCCTCCAGGGTGTCCTCTGCGTTCTCACACAGGAGCCTAAATCAGCTCCTGCCACTCCCTTGCTCAAAGCTCCGCTGAATTTTATTCTAAGTGTGATGAAAAGCTCTTCCCATGACCTTCAAGGTGCTCGATGATCTGAACCCTGGTTACTTCTGTGACTCATTCCTCCCACGTCTCCCCTTGTCACATCGTTTCAGCCTCATTTGAGTTCCCTGCCCTGGAAAAGCCAAGACAGCACACATGTTTGCTGGACCCATAGCTGGAAACATGCTTCCCCTAGAGGAGGAGTGCTGAACCCTATCAGACCAAATACCCTCTTCTAAAACAAATATTAGCTCCCCAAATGAAAACCATCAGTCACGAATTATAGTTCCAATAGAATAACTCTAATGCTTACTTGTCATAAATGATAAAAAGGAAAATAATTTATACTATAATATGCATTCTAATATATTAATTCCCAGGCACAACTACATTAGCAGATGTAATGCAATAGTCTGGTCTAGACTGAGTAATTTGACCAAAAAGCTACAAACGCAGACAGATACCCACGTGTCGTGTTTGTAACTCAAACATCACCACAGCCCGGCACTGGTTACACGATTATGCGTAATAGATGACAACTGTTGGGAAAGTTCTGAATAAAGAAAAGACATCAAAATTCATATGTAATAAAATAGCAGTCTGACCAGATTGAGCTATGTAAAAATAAAATTTATTTGCATGACAAGAAAGTCACCAAGTCAAAAGGTAAATGACAAAGTGGGAGAAAATAGTTTCAAGATTTATTACAGGTAAAAGACTACTACCTCCAAATATATGAAGAACTAGTTAAAAAAAAAATTGAGGGAGGAGTACCTCACTGGCTCAGTCTGTAAGGTGTGAGACACTTGATCTCGCGGTTGTGAGGTCCAGCCCTATGCTGGGTGTAGAGATTACGTTTAAAAAAACTTATTAAAAAATGAGAGGAAAAAAGACCAAAACCCAATAGAGAAATGGGCAAAATGCACAGATAATTAACCAGAAAATAGATTATCCTGAAGCATTTTAAAAGATATTCAACTTTTCTCATAATAAGAGAAATGCAACTTTAAACCATACTGAGATAACTATTTTTCACCTAGCAGGTTGGAAAAAAAAAATAGTATAATCCCTCAAGAATAGAAACACATATACATTTACCCTTTAACATAACAATGGCAATTTTAGTAACTTACCCTGAAAATAAAGCTGGAAGAGTACCAAAAAACAAACAAATAAACAAACTGTACAAAAGTCAGATACCAGGTTATTTATTGTGTTTTTATAATTGCAACATATTGGAAAGGACCCAAGTGCCCATACAAAGGAGATAGGTTGCAGACTTTTGTACATTCAAACATCAGAATAATTTGAAAGAATAAGGAAGATCTCTATGAATACATACAGAGTGATTTTCAGGATACCTTAGTAAGTGAAAAAAAATAAACTGCAAATAGTTTATATATAATATGCCATTTTTTATGTAAGACAGAGGAAATTGTACACACATACACATTGGAAACAGTAAGTATATGCACCATAAATTTAAACAATGGTACATGTCAAATACATTAAAATTTAAAAAATGAAACCAAACAAAAAAGAACAAATACAATCATCTCAGTGAGTCCAGTAGCTGCATTCCGGGAGAATTTGGAGCATACTAAGTCCCTGTAAATATTCTTTATGTTTCCATTTAAAACAGAATCAGGTTCTGGTTCATATATTACTAACAGGATTTTCACTTAACAGGAATACGTTGGAAACGTTCAGAAGGATGCAGGACCATTTTGTACACTGTAGGATGTCTGCCTAGCCTCCCTGACCCTTTTCCTAAACTCCTGTTGCGCCCTTAGTCATTGTGATAACCCCAAACAATCATGTTAGAAGCTGAAATACGTTCCCCAAATAGATGTATTAAAATCCTAAACCCTGGTACCTGTGAATGTGATGTTATCTGCAAATAGTATTTGCAGGTGTAACCACATTTAAATGAGATCATACTAGATGAGGGTGAGTCTGTCCACTGGATTAGCAATGACTTGCTATACTTACAGAAAGAGGAAATGTAGGGGGAGAGGGCTATGGGAAGACAAGGGCAGAGACTGGAGTGGCACGTGTGTAAGGCCAGGATTGCCCACCCGGACCAGGACCTAGGAGAGAAGCATGGACCGGACTGTCCCTCAGAGCCTCCAGAAGGAACCAACCCTGCCAATGCTTTGCTTCTGGACTTCTAGCCCCTGGAGCTGTCTGAGAATAAATTTCACAGTTTTAAGCCAGCCCGTTTGCAATACTTTGTTACAGCAGCCCTGGGAAGCCAATATATATGTCTTCCACAGAGCAGAGAGTACGCTGCTAAAAACCTGTCTCTGTGTCTCCTTCCTGCACGGCGCTCAGCTATCTGCTCAGACAATACCGGCCAGCAGTGACTTCCTTGCACACCTCAACCCAGGTGTCGTCGTGCCCTTCCTGCTCAGCCCTTTACCCTGCTTAAATGTGTCTTCACTTCGGGGTGCATGGGGGGCTCTGTCGGCTGAGAGTCCTGGGATTGAGCCTGGGATCAAGTCCCGACACCCTGCTCAGCGCGGAGTCTGTTTCTCCCTCTGTCCCTTCCCCCTCACGTTGTCTCTGTCTCTCTCTCTCTCTAACAAATAAAATCTTCAAAAAATTATTCACTTTTCATTGCCTGACGTGATATAAATTATTTTCTCAATCTTTCTCTGTCTTCTCAACCAGAATGCAAGTCCCGGCTAAGGGCCATTTTTGTCTCATTCACAGCCATTCCCAGCGCCCAGAACAGCCTTTGCCCACACAGGAGCACCACTGATATTTATCAAACTAGTGAATGAGGACCTCCTTTGCAGGGAGAGGGCAAGTGTCGTCTTAATACCATGAGGAGTGGAACAAAATAGCTTACCTGGCGAAAGCAAAGAGCACCTGCAAGCCAGAAGACTTGGAGGAAAAGTAATTCAAGGTGTTTCGTGGAAGCTGGCTATGCAAACTCCTTTAGTCATGGGACGTTGTTGCTGATGCCACAGATGTAATGTGCAAACGTGGATATGCTTGACTGGCAAGGCACTGGAACCGAAAAAGCTACATCTGTCACGTTTGTCTGAAGCCAGTCCAAGTAGACTGGACATGCGTTTAGAGAGCTCTGAAAGCGTTTTCTATCTTGTACATGCTGTCAAAGGCAATAGGAAAAAAATGTGTTGGCAAGAAAGAGTGCACGCTAAGCAGCTAGATTTGTGTGTGTGTTGAGATCCATGCGGGGTCTCACAGCCCCAGCACTGTTGACACCTCGGGTCAAACAGTTCTTTGTTGGTGAGGGGCTTCCCTGTGAATGGTAGGATGATCAGCAGCATCTTTGGCACCATGAGACAGTAGCACCCGTCTTCTCGGTTATGACAATCAAAAATGTCTGCAGACATGGCCCAATATCCTCTGGGGTCTGAGGGCTTAACTCTTGGTTAAGAATCACTGAGTTGCTTACAATGCTTGTCCACTCTTCCTCCTACATTTGCAACATCCCTTACCTCCCCAAGATGCGCTCGCGTGTGCGCGCACACACACACACACACACACACACACACAGTAGGACAACCCTTTCATACCCCTTCAAAGGAGGATGTATTCCCATATGTACTCCCACTGAATGTGCCTCTGGGATTTCCTGATGTCATCTGTGGTCAACCATCACATTAGGCATCTCCAACAAAACACATCTCTTGGGATCATGCAGGTGTGTAGTTCCCTTCTCCACTGAGTCTAGACCGACCCATGTGACTTGTTTTAGCCAATGGGACATTAGCAGGCCTGAGGAAGCAAGCAGAGGCTTGGTAAACACTTCTTCATGCAGGCCTATCCTACTAGAGCATTCCTGTCTTCGAGCCCAGTGCCATGTAAAGAAACTCCAGCTAGGCTGCCAAATGAGGAGAGGCCCTGTGGGCAGAGACATTGGTAGATGAGAAGCCATCTTGGATATTTAAGCCCCAGATGAGCTCCATCCGTGACCAAGGCTGTAATCCTTGGAGCAGCAGGACTGTTGAGCTGAGCAGGGTCAACTCACAGAACTGTGGAATTTAGGGAATCATTTTTGTTTTAAGCCAATAAATTCTGAGGCAATTTGTTACACAGCCGCAGACCACTGAAACGTTGGATGACTTGAAAAAATACCACGTTTTACAATTATCAGTGGTCTTGAGGTTATTTGTGTCCATTGTATCTGTAGAGGGATAGAGGGAACATACTACGTAACAGTGTACAATTGCTGACCTCTTTCTGATGACATCCCGTTGCTAGCTTGAAATTGGTCTTGAATTGTAGGAATATTTGCATGCTACAAACCAGGGCTTTTTTTTTTTTTTTGTCCAGAGGGTCAGTTGTTCCATTTATCAGCACATCACTGGTACTTTCCTTAGAAAGGCTTAAATAGCAATAATGCGATATTTAGGAGTCTGTGGTGTGTTGAGAGGGAACAAATGAGACCATCATGCAGAGGATGAATTCCCATCATAGCTTGGCAGAATATGCTTTGAGAATACAGATGAAGGTAGCACCAGAGACATCCTGGGTGTGCACATTTTTATCGTATTATTACTTTGTGTATATCTGTAGTGCTAAGTAATGGTCATGGAGCCCTCCAAATGATTGCTCTGTGCTACACTGCCAGTGAGAAAAGCATAATGTGGTTGCCCATTTCTTGTCTGTGGATAATAACCAGCAACGTCTGTAACATTCTGGGTGGTCTCATAAGGGAAGATATAAAAATTAATAACAGTCATGATAACAGCCAGCGTTCATTGAGGACTTCCACGTGCCAATACTGTTCTAAACTCTACACAATTCTATGGGCTTGCTCCTATCGTAATTCCGATTTTACAGATGACGAAATCACAGAGAGGTTAAATGCTATGCTCAAGGTTAGCGTACTGGGAGACGTTGGCGCCAATGGACTTAGGCAACATACTTCCGTGGAGAACGGGTCGGACTATGCAAAATTAAGACTCTGTGTTCATGGTACGCATGAGTTAGAGATTTTAATTTTATGCAAACCCAGATTACTCAGTCCCATGGGACATAGCCCCATCATTCTCTGACTCCAGATAGGTTAGGCCACTACAGGCAGAGCAACACCCTTTTAGTTCTCGGGGTGAAAGAGGCAATCCCATAGTGCGTACCCTATCTTACCTTTCCTTTTCCTCGTGCAGGAAGTTGCTTGCAGTATTTTTCAAAGCCATTATTTAACGACAACAGAAGTACTTGGGTAAAAGGGAGACGGGAGGGACGAGTAAGTGCAGAACAGAGGATTTTTAGGGCAATGAAAATACTCTGTATGAGATTATAATGTCCACATCCATAGAATGTACAACACCAGGAGAGAAACATATACCCCAGGGGCTCTGGGAAATAATGATGTGTCCATGTAGGTTCATCAGCTAGAACAGAAGTATCCCTCTCTGGGGTGCCTGGGTGGCTCAGTGGGTTAAGCCTCTGCCTTCAGCTCAGGTGATGATCCCAGGGTCCTGAGATCGAGCCCCACATCGGGCTCTCTGCTCAGCGGGGAGCCTGCTTCCTCCTCTCTCTCTGCCTGGCTCTCTGCCTACTTGTGATCTCTGTCTCTCTGTCAAATAAAATAAATTAAAAAAAAAAAAAGTATCCCTCTCTGGTAGGGGCAGGAGATATACGGGAAAATCTGTTTACCTTTCTCTTAATGTCTCTGTGAACTTAAAACTGCTCTAAAAAAATTATTTTAGAACAATTACTTGGGGAGGCACCTGGGTGGCTCAGTTGGTTAAGCATCTGCCTTTGGTTCTGGTCGTGATCCCAGGGTCCTGGGATCGAGCCCTGAGTGGGGCTCCCAGCCCAGCGGGGAGTCTGCTTCTCCCCCTCCCTCTGCTCTTCTCCCCACCCCCAGCCCCGCACAAGCACGCTCTCTCTCTCTCTCTCTCTCAAATACATAAATAAAATCTTTAAATAATTACTTGGGAAAGATGGTTTTTACTGTTGAGTAAGGCCACATAAAAATCAGAAGAGACTGTTAGGGGCAGATTTCTTGCGGGTCGCCCTCACTGGGCTGTCACACACGGCCCAGAGTGTGCACTGGAGGAAGAAGGCCACACGGTCCTCGAATCCTTTAATGCACAATAAACACTTTGTCCAGTTCGCCTACCCTCCCTTACACAATTCGAGGTATTTTACTCACAGTTTACTGGCATCCTGTCACATGTGATTGATAGCCTGTCCTCTGAGCCCGCAAATGTCATTAGGAATTTGTGAATCAAGATTATTTATTCAGCTCTGTGGGACGTACTCCCCACACTCTGACCCTGAGATCCTCTGCTCAGGGAGACCTTGGGGATAGACTACCACCGGCAGAGCACAATGTCAAGGTTTAAGCTTCCAACAGAACCTTCCCATGCTGCCTTTGACTAGTGCCTACCCTACCGCACTTACACATTAATGTCTCCGGCATAAAGTCTGCATATAATTTTTTAAAACCCAACGGCCAACAATAGAGGGATGATAAAATTACACCCCATCCGTCAGAGGGGATAGGATGCGGTTGGGACTAAGAGGGTGGCTACCGGCTGTCTTTCTTAGTACAGTTGTGGACATGATCCGGGTCAAGAATTCCACAGCCGCCTCCTCTCCCGCCCACGTGAAATGGCTGTAAAGACTGGAAAGTTGCAGTCACGGCCCATTCTGCCATGGAATAGGAAGCTTAGCTCTCTGGTCTCCTCCTTCCTTCAAGCCTGCCCGAGGCCTTTCAGAAACCGCAATCTATGTCAGCAGTGGGAATGATCATTGCATATGCGGAGGGTCTGGTCGCCTGTCAAAATCAACATCACGTTTCCCCCGCCACTTTGATACTGGGCCATTCCAGCTGTGGTCGCCACATCCTTTTGATGACACAGGAAACACTGCCCGCGGTTGCTTTCATGTATGTTTTATATGAGAACACCTAGACATGACTATTTATTTAAGTAACTTGGAGCATGTCTCTTTGATTTTCTTTTTCTCTTCTGAGTCGTGTTGAACGGGTGGGGGAGGGGCGCTGTGTCACAGTTCACCTGTAGTGGCCCTTGCCTCATGCGCCCCCTTCCCCACCACGCTGAACAGCTGAGTCATCTAGGAAATGGAAAACATGGCCTGGGTTTGCATCAGTTAGCAGCGTAACACCCATTTCTGTTTCACTGATGAAACACAACTCTTCCCTTTGCGATGTCAGCTTTCCTACAGGATACATCAGTGCACCCTTGTCATCGTAGCTCTTGCCTGTTTGGATTCCTTTTATGGTGACTGTCTCAAGTGAAACAACAGCTCCCACCCTCCTCCTGCCTCAAGCCTCAAACTCTTTTAAGTAATCTTTCTCCTGCGGTCAGAGGGATGTGTCCAGAAACCACAAGTTTCCCTAGAACCTTTTTTAGAATAAGATCCAAAGTCCTTAGAATAGCAGTCTGGGTCTCTTCTATTCTGACTTTGATGTTATTATTATGGAGGGTTTTTTGGTGCTGAACACTTTACCTGCATAATATCTCCTTGTGCGTCCTGTGCTTTAATTACGCTAAGCATTTTTACTTTCTAGAAGTGCCCCTGTCTTTCTGCAGATGCTCTTTCCCTCCCTAACGTCTCTGCCTCTAAACCCCTATTCATCTTTCCAGACCCAGCTCGTGTATCACCCTCTTGAAGCCTTCTCTGACTTTTTTTCCTTCCAATTACATCTATTTTAGAAATAGAAAGCAATGTTTTAGCTCAAATAACCAGAGTATAAGAAGGACAGGAGTCCAGGAAAGCTTCTGGGACATTTAGAGCAAGAGACATAAATGCTGCAGGAATAAAATGTTCTTTCACTATCTCTCCTTTTTTTTTTTTTTTTCTTTCTCCTCCCCAAGCTCCCAGCCTTTGCTACCAGAGACTTGGGAGCACTCAGTCTCAACTTCAAAAATCCCAAAAGAGGGGCACCTGGGGGGCTCAGTGGGTAAAGCCTCTGCTTTTGGCTAAGGTCATGATCTCAGGGTCCTGGGATGGAGTCCCACATCAGACTCTCTGCTCGGTGCAGAGCCTTCCCCCCACCTCGCCCCCCCCCCCCCCCCCGCCTGCCTCTCTGCCTACTTGTGATCTCTCTGTGTGTGTCAAATAAATAAATAAAATCTTTTTTTTTTTAAATCCCCCAAAATCTCTGATTGGCTCAGCCGAGTCAGACCCCACCCCTGAACCAATCATTTGACCAGTGAGATGTGGGCTAGAAGCATTTCCCAGAAGTGTGTGTAACAGTGCAGGGGCAGGGAAGTGTTGAGGAGATAGGGGGCCAGGGTAGGGACAGTGCTAGACAGGCAAAATTATCCCTGTCTACTGTCTAACCATACCCTCCCCAGCCCCACTTGACTCAGTGCTTTATTTTTTTTTTTTTAGTGCTCTCAACATCTTTGTTTACCAACACTCCTTTTAATGTGCAAATAAACCCTTTTCCCAAGGAGATAAAACAGAATCTTGTTACAAAAGTTCCCAGAGATTTTTAACCCACATTCGCAATAAATTATTTTCTGGTCCAGGAAATAGGTCTTCTGGAAGAATTCAGAACCACACCAATCCGGTGCAGGAACAGCAAAGTGAGATAATGGAGCCAGAGAGGTCTACATTTGTTTTATTTTGTTTTGTACTGTTATTTATTTATTTAATTTTTAGTAATCTCTACACCCGGTCTGAGGCTAGAACTCACAACCCTGAGATCAAGAATGACATTCAGTTCCAACTGAGCCAGCCATGCGCTCCAACATTTGACTCTGGCCTCAATAGTTTCCTGACCTTAGACAAGTAAACAAGGATGCCAATACTTGTTTCCTCATTTGCAAAATGGGAACAAAATTACTCTATGAGACAGGATGGTTTCCCTTATGCTGCAGTAACAGCAGGGGGATCCCGAATGCATGAGCAATCAATGTTCATGGTTGAATGGCACAGAGTTTTGGTGGCTGCATTTTCAGAACAATACTGCAGCTCCTGATAACTGACTCAGGAGGATTGCACTTCCTGGCCCCTTCTGTTTGGATGGAGCCATGGTTCTGGTGGTGAATTGGAAATAAAAGTTATAGTGACGTTTCTGGGCTCTGGAGTGTTTAATTGCTGGTATGAGACCCTTTAGAACTCTCTTCCCCCTGGACAGCAACCCAAAACTTTTGAAATGTTGGCTACTCTGTCAACCCCATTTCCCTAGAGGCTACTCTGTCAACCCCATTTCCCTAGAGACTAATAGGAGCGACACATGCTGTTGAGTTGTTTTAAGCCACCGAGTTTTAGAGTCGTTAGTGATTATGGCATAACTTCGTCTAACTGAACTGAATGAGGGGAGAAAGGGTATTTGAAGAAATTTGCTAAAGGCTATTAATTGCTTTTTACTTGGTGCTCTTTGAGAGATTGCAGGAAATACTTGAATTGTATTTTCAGTTGTCTTTGGTTACCATACCGGTCTGATTGACTTGCTCTCTCCTTGACTGGCATAGGTGTGGGAGTGTTGGAGAACTGGGTGCCAGGGGATAGCTGTCCTTTACCTTTTAAATATGTTGGGATTTTTTTTTTTTCCCAAACAGAAAGGGTTTTCAGATGTTAAGCAATCCAAATGTCCACTAAATGCCCTCTAGCAAAGTTGGCAAAGTGGAAGTGCTTCTCTCTCCGGATGATAGATTATCATTGCAAAAAAGAAGTCATTCGGCCTTGGTAAAAGTGGGATAAGCAAGAGGGCAAGGAGAAAGGACTTTGCAAATCAACTCCCTAAAATCCCTTGGACACACATAACATTCCGTCCATTCTGAGGATGTATTTGAAATATATATAAAGAAGAAACCAGGAGGAAATCTTTGTGACCTTGGATTAGGTAAAGATTTCTTAGATATGACACCAAATACACAATTCACAAAAGAAAACACTGTTGGGTTGATCTTCATCAACACTAATAGATCTACTCATTAAAAGACATTGTTAAAGGAATGAAAAAACAAGACACAAAAGGGAAGAAAATATATGCAAAGTGCATATGTGATTAAGGGCTTAGATCCAGAATATGTAAAGAACTCTCAAAACTCAATAAGAAAAAAACAGCCCAATTAAACATAGGATAAAATATTTGAACAGATACTTCACCCAAGATACATGCAGAAAACAAACGATCACATGAAAAGATGCTGAATGTATCATTTGCCATTCAGGAAAGGGCAGTTAAAATCACTGTGGAGTACCACAACACTCCTAGTATGGCTGCAATCACACAGACTCATCATAGATAGGGAGCATCTGGAACTATTCTACACAGTTGGTGGGTTGCAAAATGACACAACTACTCTGAAAACATCTGACACTTTCTTAAAAAGTTGAGTCTCTGCCTACCTTATATGGCCCGGCTATTCCCCTTCTAAGAATTTACCCAACAGAACTGAAAACATATGTTTACGCAAAGACTTGTACTGGAATGGTCATAACATCTGTCTTTGCAATAGCCCCAAATTGGAAACAATCCAAATGTTCCTCAAAGGTGAATGGATACATTAATTGTTGTGCATCAATACCATGGAATGCCACTCAACAATAAGAACAGGTAAACTGCTGGGGCACCTGCCTGGCTCAGTGGGTTAAGCCTCTGCTTTCGACTCAGGTCATGATCCCAGTGTCCTGGGATCAAGCCCCGCATCAGGCTCTCTGCTTAGCAGGGAGCTTGCTTCCCCCCCCCCCTCTGCCTACTTGTGATCTCTGTCAAATAAATAAAGTTTTTTTTTAAAAGAACATGTGAGGGTTCCTGGGTGGCTCAGTGGGTTGGGCCGCTGCCTTCGACTCAGGTCATGATCTCGGGGTCCTGGGATCGAGTCCCGCGTTGGGCTCTCTGCTCAGCAGGGAGCCTGCTTCCTTCTCTCTCTCTCTGCCTGCCTCTCAGTGTACTTGTAATTTCTCTCTGTCAAATAAATAAATAAAATCTTTAAAATAAAATAAAAGAACATGTGAACTGTTGATATACCCAACAACATAGTTATTCTCAAAATAATTATGCTGAATGAAAGTACCAGGCCAAAAAAAAAAAAAAAGAGTACATAGTTTAGGACCTATTTATATAAATCTCTAGAAAATATTCACTATGAGACAGAAAGCTGATTAACGGTTGCCTGCAGGCAAGATGTGGTGGGGATAGAAAGAGATTGAATTGCAAACAGGCAGGAGGAAACTTTTAGGGGTGATGGATATGTTCATTATCTTGATTATGATGATAGCTTCGCAAGAGCATATTTATGTCAAGTCATTAAATTATACAATTTAAATACATGCCGCTTATTGAATATCAATTACACCTCAGTTAGGCTGAAAAAATATATTTATAGGATTCATCAGTTATTGACTGAGTAATGATTCAGGAAAGAACTAGCAAATGGTCTACCAACTTGGGTTATAAACATTGGGAAATTATAATAAATAGAAGGCTGACAGCCTTTGGGGGCATGTCTCGTCATTCACCAGCCTGACCTTCAGATATGGCCCAGATTCAATCCAAAGATAAGCGCAAAGTGGGTGTCCAGAAGATCTGTAATATGGAAACCTCTTTAGCACATACCTGAAGTTGGACAGGATGGTCACATGGGCTGTGACAGCCCATTCAAGCTGAACTTCAGTCTGGTTAAACCAAAGTAGTTAAGGAAATCATTCAGCACGTTTGTCTCTGCTACTGATAAAAATGTTGCTTGGTTACCTGCATGGGATAGAAATATGAGAAATAACCTGTGTTTCAAGTTAAGTGCCCATAAGCTTAATATCCTAAGTTTCCTGACGAAAAACGCAAACATTCGCACGCACAGTTTATTATCATCTCAAATCATATAAATAAAAATGAGGAATGTGATTGTCTCTCCTGCAATAGGTTATTAAAAGTTGTGTGGTCTCTTAGAGCCACCCCTTGGTAACAATACGAAATATAAAATCTGCATTGGTCAATTTTTGTGAGAGTTTTACTTTTCGGCAGAGTTTGAGATTTTCAAATATCATGGCCTTATAATTTTGTAAAAACTCATTTTTCTGTTGTAGAAAATACGGAGACCAAGAATGAAAAGACTAAAAATCTAATCACGGCTCTCTTACTAACTCAATTCCTTGTCTGCAAAATGGGGGTAGAAGAAGTACCTACCTGTAGTAGGTTGAACACTGGCCCCCCGAAATATATATCCACAACCTAATCCCCACCCAGAACATGGGAATGTTGCCTTATTTAGAAACCAGTCTTGGGGTGCCTGGATGGCTCAGTGGTTTAAAGCCTCTGCCTTCCACTCAGGTCGTGATCCCAGGGTTCTGGGATCAAGCCCCACATCAGGCTCTCTGTTCAGCAGGGAGCCTGCTTCCCCCTCTCTCTCTGCCTGCCTCTCTGCCTACTTGTAATCTCTGTCTGTCAAATAAAGAAATAAAATCTTTTTTAAAAAAAGAAAGAAAACAGTCTTTGCAGGTGTACTTAAGAACCTTGGGATGAAGAGATCATCTTGGATTACCCAGGTGGACCTTAAGTCCAACGACATGTGTTCTCATAAAAGAAAAGCAAGAGAGATTGGAAACAATGCAGAGAGTGGAAGGCTGGAAGGGAATGATGTGGTCCCAAGTCAAGGAAGTCACCAGCTGGAAGATGCAAGGAATGGAATCTTCCCTAGAGCCTCTGGAGGGAGCCGCTGGGCCAACACCTTGATTTCTGATTCTGGCCTCTAGAATATGAGAATAACTTTTTTTTTTTTTTTTAAACCAAGTTTGTGGTCATTCATTTCTGCAACCGCAAGAAACCAATGTACTGCCTCACAGAGCACAAAAAATGAGAATAATAGTACTACCAACATTGTAGGTTTGCTATAAGGATTAAATGGATTAATATTCGTAAAGCACTTAGAAGAACGCTTGATACCTGGCAGGCACGAGAGAAGGGCTAAGTGAATATTTACAAAAAGGAACTCTGATGTCAGCGCCACTGGTTGTTGATGACATTGCTTTTCTGGTCCATGACCGGTGAACTAGACACCATGATACCGGCGTCTCTTGTTACATTACAACTGAAAAAGGAATTGCGACGGTGAAAAGGACAAGAATAGACTCTGTTGAGGTTCTTTTAAGCCCGAACGCTCCATAAAAAGGAACACCGCTATCCTCAACGCATTTGCATGCTTCTCTATTAGTGGTCTCTACGACCCCTTAATCCCTAAACGCAACGTAGAACGCAGCGACCACAGGAGAAAACCACTTTTATTGGCCTGGGTGGGGAACCTAAAACCCCGCGAGGCCCCAAGAGTGCAGAATTCTCAAGCGGATTGCCCACGACCCGCGCCACCTGCAGAGAACTACCAGTCCCAGAAGGCTTTGGGCCCCGGGCTTGGGGGCGGACCCCTAAAAGGGGCGGAGTCTAAGAGAGGGTCGTTGGCCGGTTCCATTGTCCAGGGTTGCAGGGGTTGCCTGGGCGGAGTTGGGAGGAAAACCGCCTCCCTATTGGCTGTGAATAGAAAGGTCGGCGTCGCGGGGATTCCCGGACGCCGGGGCGGGAGCTCAAATCTCCCGGGTCGGGAGCTTAAATTTCCCGGGCGGGGAGCGCGGGGCCTGCCGGGAAGGCGCCCGGTCGGTTGCGCACCCGGCAGCGGTGGCGGCGGCGGCGGCCGCGGGTGGGCTTCGCCATGCAGAGCACAGACCTGGGCAACAAGGAGAGCGGCAAGCTATGGCACCGCAAGCCCTCCCCGGCCGCTCGCGACGGGTAAAGGCGGCGGGCTGCGGAGGGGCCTGGAGGCCGGCGAGGGGCGGCTCTGCGTTCTTGCAGAGGCGTTGGAGACGCTGTTGGGGAGGATGTCGGGGAGGAGTGCAAGGGGCCGGGGGTGGGGGGAGATTCGGGCTCTGCCTCGGACCCCTGAGCGGGATCCCTGGCTCGGATGACCTCTTGAAAGGCAGGTAGCCTTAGTCCTGCCGTGCTCCGGGCGCCGAGGTCGTCGGGGAACCCTTCCTGGTCATGGGGCAGGGGTCGGCGAGGTGCACGAGAGGATGGGTACCGGGGTTCTGCCTGCCTGAATGATCGGAGCAGTCCCGTAGCATTCCCGGCCCTCAGTAGATGCTCAGTAACTCTTTTTTACGATTGCACCTGGAAAAGAACTCAGGAAGAACGGTGCAGGGAAAGGGGAAAGGTGCACGTCGACCCCTTCCAAATGCGGCAACTTACCCATCTTAAGTCATCGTTTATATTCAGACAAGCATACATCCATCAGCTGTTTGTTGAGCATCTACTCTGTGCCAAGCTTCTAAGGTCTGGGCGACAGCAGTGGAACATATCAAACTTCTGGCTTTGTCGAGTTGACACGTTAGCGTGTATGGCACGTGACCATGGGACTACATTGTACAGTGCAAGGTGGTTAGCGCTGCTGCTGCTGCTGCTGATGGTGTTTTTTTTTTTTTTTTTTAAGTAGACTTCTTTTTTTTTTTTTAAGAACAGTTTTAGGTTCACAGCCAAATTGATAGGGACAGATTTCCTATATACCCCTGCCCTCACATATGCTTAGCCTCCCCATTATCAGTATTACCCATCACAGAGGTGTTTTAATTGCAGCTGATGAGTCTGCATTGGGACAGCATTATCACCCAAAGTCTACAGTCATGCTAGGGTCCACTTTGGGGTTGTATGTTCTATGGATTTGGGCAAATATACAGTGACATGTATACATCACTGTACTATCATACAAAGTATTTTCACTGCCCTAGAAGTTCTCTGTGGTCTGCCTGTTTTTCCCTCCCTCCCCAGCCTCTCCTTTTCATTCTGGTCCCGGATAGCTGATCTGTTTGAGTCTTAGCCACTCAAGACTTTAACGGAAACCTTTGCCCCAAGTGGTGCCATCTTGGTTCCAATTGCTGCACACAGATTGGTGCAATTGCTTTTAATTTCCAAAGATTTCGTGGCCTTTGGAGCATCACTTGAATTCATGTTTTTATTCCTGGTAATTTTTCTGTTGATCCTTTGGTAGCTTCTCAACAAATCAGCAGACTTCACGTGCCAACTTTCCTCGCTCGAACCACCGTGCAGGACGTTGTACTAAGAGCTCCTTTGATTTCTGGTTGCTCTCAGCCCCCTAGCCATGCTGCTGTCCCATCAATTGTATCGAATAAAAATTTTTGGTTAGGGATTCTTCAGTAGGGATTTTCATTTCCAAACTTGAAGTTTATGTAAATACTACCCTAACTTCTGATGCTCTCTAAATGTTTTAAATGTTATTGCCAACCCACAGTAATTCTGTTTTTTGCTGTTATAAAATATCCAGATATACATGCAAGATCGAAGGAAGGAAAGAAACAATTTTATGGAAATGTTATTCGCTTCCACTAAACCACAGCTTTCTTTTTGTTCATCAAAACCCATTGCTATGGTCTCAAGAGAGACAAGGGGCAGAGATTGAGTTGAAGTAAATGTCCAGTTACTAGTTCTGTGACCTTGGGCAAGTTAATCACCAAGACTGCAGGTGAAGATAATCGTTCCTACCAGACAGGGTCATCTTAGGGCATTAAACAGTGTCTCATGCATCTTGGTGTTCGGTAAATATTTGATCTTTTAATTATGTTGAAGGCCTGAGAAACTGTCAGGCAACCTGTGAGCAATTGAAAGGCAGTTCTGAAATAAATGCTGGTAAAGACAGTTCTAAAATAAATGTTGGTATGTGTGCGTTATGTGAAATCAGAGGGGTGGGATGTTGCTATTAATTGTGATTATTATCTAGATGGTAGAGTTATAATCAATTTCATTTATTAGTGTTTTTCTGTTCTTTTCTTATTTTGAACAATGATCAGATAATTTTGTAACTCACACACATAGTAAATGTTATAGAAATAAAACCCAAAGGAAGAGTGGTTCACTCTGTCTGGTTTTAATTGCCTGGGAACATTGATATTATTACTCATTTCACTATATTTATTCTCACCCTCTCCCCTTTGGGGATGTCAGAGGAAAACCAGAGGTTGGCAGTAGTTGAAGTAAAAACAGATTTTATTCCTCTGTTGCAATAGAGGAAAGGAGACTTCAGTATAGAACTGGGCTCAGCTCCGGCTACAGGCTGGGTGAGTGGGGATGTACTGCCAAGGAGCATGGGGAGAGGCAGGAGATGGAAAATCACTAAGAGGAAATATCTAGGTTAAGGGAGTTCTGGGTAAACCAGCCTAAAAGAGATTCTTGAAGAAAAATGACTGGATGTCAGCTGGGAGCCAGTGGAGAATGAGAAACTGATCAGTTACCAAGGATGATCAGGGGTTCTAATTAAACAGACTGAACAGGGTTTGTGCTAAAATTAGATTTTACAAGGAAGCCCATAGATGGAGAAGTGCCCCTGAGAAGGTTCAGGAGCCAAACTAAAGCTTTGGTCAAGCAAAGAATCTTTGTCCAGGACTTGATAAACATGAAGTATCGTAAGAATTTTGCTGTTTCACCCAGTGAAAAGCCTTATGTTTAAACTGAAGAAAATGTTTAATACATTTAATTCAATTTAGTTTTTTTTTAAATAATTTATTTATTTATTTATTTGACAGACAGAAATCACAAGTAGGTGGAGAGGCAGGCAGAGAGAGAGGAGGAAGCAGGCTCCCTGCTGAGCAGAGAGCCTGATGTGGGGCTCCATCCCAGGACCCTGAGATCATGACCTGAGCCAAAGGCAGAGGTTTAACCCACTGAGCCACCCAGGCGCCCCCAATTTAGTTTTTTTTAATGAAAAATAATGAGGAGGATAGACATTTCTAAGATTTGAGTTCAGAAACTCACAAAAGGTCAATTAACATAAAAATGTTCATGATTAGAAAACTATTGTAACAAAGAAGGGGATTATTCTGGTCTTTGTGACCTGAATAGGCACACATAAACTATTTTAAGAAGTTATTCATTCTGTGCTCCAAGTTTTGTAACAGGTTTCTTTTCAACAGATACATGGTACGTGATCTTAAAAAAAAAAACAAAAAAAAACCAGTACCTTTAGACCAATATAGCCAAAAATAAAACTCATGTACACTTAGTTCACTTTGGAACACTTTATATTACAAAATTTCATTAAGGTATTTTAAAATGAAGATATTGAATTGGAATTTTTCTTACATGCCGTGGCTTGTGGTTTATATAAAACTACTTTTCGGGGCACCTGGGTGGCTCAGTGGTTTGGGCTGCTGCCTTCGGCTCGGGTCATGATCTCAGGGTCCTGGGATCGAGCCCCGCATCGGGCTCCCTCCTCTGCGGGAAGCCTGCTTCCCTCTCTCTCTCTCTCTCTGCCTACTTGTGATCTCTGTCAAATAAATAAATCTTTAAAAAAAAAAAAACAACTACTTTTCACTTATTACATCATTGTTTTTAGCATGTGTTTGTTGCTTCATGTAGCGATTTGACTCAATCAAAAATACATTCTCTTATATCTTGTTATTGTCTATCACTTAATCACAGTTTACGAAGCTTTTCATATGTGTGCTTGTGTTTTTCAATATCTGTCTTCACCACGAAACTGAAAGCTCCCTGAGAAGAGGGCTTGTGTCCATCTGTTACTTTCAGGTCGCAGCTTCGGTAGCATCTGACGCATAGTGGGTTTTCAAGTATTTGATGAATCTGTATGCACAGTAGCCACTTGGATAATAACTTTCTCCATGGCTTCCAGAAATCACTAGGATGGCTTCTAGGAGAGTAGCAGGAGAGGGAAGAATGGGCAGGCAGGAAACTTCAAAATTAGTGAAATTACCATAAAAATTACCGTGTTTTTTGTGAGTAATGCTTGACATAGAATTAAGTATGTTGTTTGTTTGCTTCTGACAGGATTATCGTGAACATCATTCACAGCTCTTCTGACTACCTTCCCAAAGTCTTGCGATTTTTGAATGTGGCTTTTGACAGCTCAGGTGATTGCTTAATTGCTGGGGACCATCAAGGAAATATCTATGTTTTTGACTTGTATGGAAACAGGTGAGCAGACACCTTTGATCCAGATCATATTTAACAAGTCATTTACTGCCAATTTTAGTACCTCCTATTAATTATTCATTCAGCAAGATTCATCAAGTTCTTACTATATTTCAGGTACCTTGTAAAATCCTGTCATAAATGCTGACAGAAGAAAGTGGGAAAGCATAGAATATATGGTTAGATTTTTTCTTTCTTTCTTTTTTTTTTAGAGAATTCAAGTTTCCAGTTTGCACAATATCTCTAGTAGCTTGTTATTTAAATTTAAAATTTTACTATTGCTCACTTAGCAACATCTGGTACTTTGTCGGGCCATTTAGAAAGAGCACCATTTCCTTTGGACGTTATTGTCGCAGTTTATGCATCTGGCAGCTTTAAAGAATTGATCCGCACTCGTCTGCCACCTCTCCCTTTGCTCAGCAGTTTGGTACAGAAGCAGTGAGATGGGATTGATGGAGGGAGTCATGCCTGCGGTGGGGGTGGGGGGTGCGTGGGAGAACCAGGTCCGCCTGCCGGAGTCAGAAGGCGTCTGTGTGGGGGATGGGGCAATCATGGGAAAGACCGGAGGCTCCGATCAAGTGAGTAAATATGTTGAGGATGATGGAGGCCAGGTATCTAACAACGGGAAAGGGGATTTGCTGATACAGAAAGGCAGAGAACAAGAACAAACCCTGGGGTACTGGATTGGAATGGGATATATCTGTGCGCACAGCTTGTTTTGAATATATTGACATAGAGGTAAATAGAAGCGTGTGAGTGAGTGAATGCATTATAGGTACATGTGTTTCTTAGCTTTGTCCGTTTACAGGACCTGGGAACAACAACCCCCCAGTAGCAATGAATACATTCATTGCCTGGTTCTGTTCTAAATACCACGCTCTGCTAAAAGCAATCAGGGATCCTTGCAGAAACGGCCAGTTTCAGGATGGAGGCAGGTGAGCCTGGAACATTTTGTAGCCAGAAAGGAGGAATTCTTTTAAAAAAGAGTGTCCAAAGGACATTAAGGTCAGCTTTAAAGCTCTCCTTGCCATATTGGAGACGATTTGAGTATCAAAATAAATGATAGTAAGGGGTCATAACCCATTGAGTAAAATAGAAATCTAGAACTTCATTCGGTCATCGAACAACGGTTCAATGAGAAGGGATACTCGCACAGTCACAAAGCAGCTCCCCCCAAAATATTGATTAATTATAGAGGGGAAAAGATGAATTTTGCAGTGAAGAAGTCGAGCAAACACTACCTTATCAAATGATGACACGAGTAGTGGGACAGATCAAAATTCGTGTGCCCCCTGACAGCAGCGGAAAGAGCAGACTGTCCCTTCTGTGGTATTCCAGCCAGGGACAGGGCACCTGGAATCATCAGACGGACAGAGCTAAATTAAGGGATTGTGTAACAAGATGGCTCGTCATCTTCCCAAGGGTCAAGGTCATGAACATTGTAGAAAAACCAGAACTATTCCAATCTGAGGAAGACCAGAGCCATGACAAGTAAAGGCATGCATCTGGGCTGATCCCCAAAGGACATTCTTGGGGACCAGTGGCACAACTGAATGGGGGTCTGAGGATTAGGTGGTGGTAACAGATCAGTGGGATTTCCTGATTTGGATAGTTGTATTGTAATTTTATGGGAGAATTTTCTTGTTTATGGGAATCCTGATCTCACTAACTTATCCTCAAATAGTTCAGGGAAAGAAGGGGTCGTATGTAATTAATTTCTCTATGATTTATTAGGTATGTTAATCATTGTTTCCACTCCTTACCAAAAAAATAACCATCACAATTCTCCCACTTTTTATTCTTGCCTAACACACCCTGCCCGTTCTCAATCTTAAATTCATAGAACTGTCGGTTCTCTGTTCCCACTGCTAAAGAGAACACAAATTGGTGTTGAGGGACTCCATTACTGAATAAGGGACGTCCGCATCAATGATGCTTCCTCTTCATTTGCTCATCAGCACTTACTACTTCTCCCACTGTCCTCCAGTTTCCTTGTCTTTGCCTGCTTCCTTGTCTCCTTGGGTACGACCCCACTCTTGCTCGACTCCCTGGCCTCCCAACCCATGAGGAACAGACACTTTCCAGCTTCCCTTCCCCTTCCCAAGCGCAGCCTCAGATATTTGGCCGTCCCAGTGGTCAGTTTATTCATAAAATAAGGGACCCTAATTTCTTCCCATGCTAATCTCGATCGGTAGCTACCCCTGGGACGTGGCTCGATGAGTGTTCCTCCCTTATTTTGTCCACTGTCCCTTTTCTCTCTGTCTATGCATAATCACAGCTGAGCGGAGGAGTAAGTGTCAGAGCTGAGACTTGAAATCAAGCCCATCTGATTCTAACGCCCACCATGCTGGGGTCCCTTGGAAATCTTACTTGCCTGATTCACTCGTCTCTCTTCAATTCTCATCTTACTAATACTCATCTCTACTTCCTCCCTGGAATGTTTTTCTTTTGCTTCAAGGGTCAGCTCTTTCCTGAATTTTCTACTTCTCTGATCATTTCCTGCCCCCCCTCGTTTTGCTGACTCTTCTGCCAGTGCCTACCCCTTTACTGTGCTGCTCAGGCATCTGTCCTTGGCCTGCTCCCTTCCATGTCCTCATTCATAATCTCAGCAGCACCAAGCCCAAGGCTTCAGCTGCAGTGCAAAGACTGTTAACCCAAATCTACCTCTACTACGTACGGGATATCTTCTACGTTAAGCTGTCTGGTGCGGTAGCCACTAGCCACTAGCTGTGTCAAGCTCCGGAGCCCGTGAAAGCTGGCCAGTCCAAATTGAGATGTGCTGTTAGTGTAAAATACACACTGGGTTGGGAAGATTTAATATGAAAAAAAGAATGTAAAATATCTCATTTGTAATTTTTTATTGATTCAATGTGGAAATGATAATAAGTACATATTAAGTAAAATGTGCTATTAAGATTAATTTTGCCTTTTTTCTTTTTACTTTTTCAAGATGGCTCCTAGGAGGTTTTAAATCACAGCTCTGGCCCGCACTCTGTTTCTAGGATAGCACAATTTTTAAAGGCCTTGAACTCATGTATTTAAAACCAGACTTATTTCCTACCTCCCAGACTTGTCCCTCTTTTGCCCAATCTTGAAAACTTTTTTTTTTTTTTATAGTAAATTAAACTCTAGCTGTGTGCCAGGTACTCTGCTAAGCACTTAGCATATGTTATTTCATTCAATCAGCATGTTAGTTCACTTGATCTCTTAATCATGACTCTTTTCTTACCTTCCTTTTGCACGTGAGCAAATTCCAGATTCCTCCCTTTCTACCTCATTTCAGTGTGTCACCAGCCCTTCTCCCGCTTGACTCCTTGTCCTGTTTGTCCTTTCCGCGTCAGCCCCGGAGCACTGGTTGACCTGCTCCGTAGTGGCTTGCTTCATGATCTTTCCATCCATTTGCCATTGCCAACAGAATCCCCTTCCCGGAAGCCCTGGCTGGTCGTAATTCTGCTAAGCTTAAAACCTGTTAAGTAAATTCCAGATTCCTGTACATGCTGGACAGCACTCTCGGTAATCCATTCTTGGCCTCCCAACATGAGGGTTCATTTTTCTGGGTTTCATTTTCTTCCTCTCTAAGGACTCCTCCAATGTAAAATTGATGACTGCTGGAAGACTTTCTGATACTAATGCGGTAATCTCTTAATAGGTTTAATCTTGTTCAGCGAACAGCACAAGCTTGCACGGCTCTGGCCTTTAATCTCCGTAGGAAGTCTGAATTCCTTGTGGCATTAGCTGATTATTCTATTAAATGTTTCGACACAGGTAAGAAGTCCTCCTCTTTATCTTTTGAATAAGAGTCAAATTTAGGCGGAAGTACCGCGAGGAGTTTGCCAGTCTGTACAGTCTGCACTCGCTGCCGACATCAGCTGCAAGTTTGGGGGTCCCGGGACTATCCTCACATCACATGAGCTGTTTACAAACCCAGGGTTTCCCACAACTACCCTCAGGTTTGATAATTCACTGGAATGACTCCCAGAACTCAGGAAAGCACTCTGCTCGCAATAATAGTTTGAATGCGGCGGCTGGCTACAAATTAAAAGCAGCCAGAGGAAGGGTGCGTGGGGCACAACGTGGGTGGCTCCCAGAAGACAAGCTGCCCTTATCCTCAGGGACATGTTCCCTTCCTAGCGTCCGTGAGTGGCTGTCCATGCAGAGTATTGCCAAACCGAAAATTCACCCAAAGCCCTGAGCTCTGCGGCTTTTTATGGAGGCTCCGTGACATGGGTACGGCTGATTGGATTACTGCCCGCTGGTCTGAACTCAAATTTCCAGCCCTCCTCTGGAGGGTAGGCAGATATCACGTGACCCCAAAGCCCAGCCTACCAGTCACTCCCATGGCTGGCCTTTCCCATGCGGCAGCCCCCACTTTGAGGTTCTCTCCATAGATAAGCCAGCGGCTGTTGCCTGAGGGACCTGCCATTAGTAACAGAGACACCCCATCACTGGGGGAATTTTGGGGGTTTAGAGATTGCCTCCCAGGAGCCTGGACAAAAGCCCTACCTTTCTTTGAAGCCCTAGCTCCTTAGTCCTTCGGTACAAGAATAATAACCTTCTTAATATAGCCTATGTATGATACATCACTTCATCTAGTTCTAGAGAACTTAGAGTTCTGTAAACTGAACCTCTTAAGAAAATAGATATCTCAAGTGTATTGTTTTTTCATGTGATTAAAGTGATTGATAGAATATGTAGAGATAATAATAACCACGGCGCCTGGTGGCACAGTTGGTTAAGCGTTCGACTCTTGGTGTCAGCTCAGGTCATGATCTCAGGGTGCTCTCTCTCACTCTCTCTCTAACAAATAATTTATTTTTTAAGATTTTTAAATTTATTTGATAGAGACAGAGCAAGAGAGGGAACACAAGCAGAGGGAGTGGGAGAGGGAGAAGCAGGCTTCCCATCAAGCAGGGAACCTGGTGCGGGGCTCAATCCCAGGACCCTGGGATCACGACCTGAGCCAAAGGCAGACGCCTAATGACTGAGCCACCCAGGCGCTTAAAGTTTTAAAAGTTTAAAAAAAAAAGTTTTAAAAGTTTAAAAAAAACTTTAAGATAATAAGCATAGTAATGTGTTCTAACACTTAGTGTTTACTCTCTGCCAGGTATACTGTTGTGGACTTTATACATATTAATTTTAATTGTCATAAGACCCATGGATGGGGATAGTGTTATGTCCATTTTGCAGATGAGGAGACTGAGGCACAGAACTAACTTGACCAAGGTCCTGCGGCATGTAAGCAGGGGAGCAGGATTCCTAAGCTGGAAGCCTAGCTCCGGGGGCTCTTCTCTTCATCGCTGTTCTGCTCTCACTGTGCGTTAAAGACCCGTGCGTGGACCCATGCACTGGTCCATGTTTTTATGGTCAGGACCTATCTTTCCAGTCTGGTTTTTCTGCATATACCTTTTTTACATTCTTTTTTTTTTTTTTTTTTTTAAGATTTTATTTATTTATTTACTTATTTATTTGAAAGAGAAAGTGCACGGGCACAGACGGGGAGGGGGTGGGACAGAAGGGGAGAGAGGGGATCCTAAGCAGACTCCCTGCTGAGCGGAGAGCCCCGGATGGGGGGCTCCATCTCACAACCCTGAGGTTATGCCCTGACCCCAAACCAAGAGTTGGCGGCTTAACCAACTGAGCCACCCAGGCGCCCACCTCTTTCACATTCCTTTTTTTTTCCCTTTTAAATATTTTATTTATTTATTTGAGAGAGAGAGAGAGAGAGAGAGAGCATGAGAAGGGGGAGGGTCAGAGGAAGAAGCAGACGCCCTGCCGAGCAAGTAGCCTGATGCGGGGATCGATCCTGGGACTCCAAGATCATGACCTGAGCCGAAGGCAGTCGCTTAACCAACTGAGCACCTGAGGCGCCCCCTCTTTTACATTCTAACAAACACGTGACCATCCTTTCTAGATTCTTTGGTGGAATCATCTTCTTAACCTCGTTAAAAATCTGTGCAGCATTTTAAAATCAGCATGTAATATTCCGCTGTGTAGTTGTCGGCAGAACGGTAACCATTAAACCTGTTCTCTCTCAATGGACTTGAAACCGCCGCCTCCAGTTTTCGGTTACAGAAGCTGCTGCCGCAGAAAGTCTAAAACACTGAATGTTGACACTCATCTGTGATTTTCCCTCGGATTCTCTCTTCTCAGGTCCCTCTTCTTTCAGTCTCTTCTGGGTGTTGAGCCCCTTCCCCCACCAGTGATGTTGTCTCCAACTCCATGAGTACCTTCCTCTTCACTGCTAAAGCCCCGGCTTCATAGCCTCCAGCGGCCGATTCCGAGTTAGAATTCTTCCTCCCCGCACTCCCTGCTCCTCTAAGGTCCTTAGCGATCTCTGATTGTTGAAACCCTCTTTGCACTTGCCCTTCTGCCTCTCGGTAGCGCTGAGCACTCTGCTTCAGGGCAGGGCCTCCGTGTCCTGCTCTTCTCTCCACGTTCTCTTCTACTCTCCCGATGGCTTCTTACGAGGCTCCCTCCTGGGTTATTGGAGTGGTCCCTGGACTTTGGGATTTTTCACCCAATGAAAAGGAAAAAGTAGAGGAACAGCTCACACGGGTTGTCAACTTTTAATTTTGCTAAATGACATTGGAAAAAACAATAGAACTGCATTTCCTGAAATGAGATTTTTTTAAACATAAAAGAAGTTAGAAAGATATAATCCTCGATTAAAAAGTAGTACTTTAAATTTAAGCTTCATTTCATTATCCTTATTTTTCTCATTTCACTGAAAACCAATGAAAAATTGATCATTAACTAATGCCAGACTTTAGACCGGTGTTGGGAAACTACTGCTCGCTCCCCAGCGGCTTCTCTCTGTTCCCTCTGTTTTCATTTTTGACCTACTTTGTATCTTAATGTTTCCCAGATTTACATCTTGCTTTCGGACTATTCTCCCCAGTTTCTTCTTTCTGGAGGAAAAACTTCCGATCATGAAAGTAAAACTTGCCTACCACAGCAAATCTGGAAACACAGGAAAATGAAAAGAGAACTTAAAAATCACTTAACATCACTTAAAATTCTATAACCTGAGCGGAAGGCAGAGGCTTAACCCACTGAGCCACCCAGGCGCCCCTCTCGTCTTTTATTTCAACACCTATATTTGATCACAAAGTCCTTTGCATTTCTCCTTCATAGTTCTCAAATTTGTTCCTTTCTCCATTGTCACGTTTTTAGTTCTAGACCTTCCTTGTCTCCTTCCTGGATTATCACAGCAACAAAGAAATCAGTTGTCTCATCTCTGCCTTCTTTCCAGTATATCCACCACCTGTCTTCGAAGTGCTCGGTCTAAAATACACACCAGATATGCTGCTCTTCTACACCAAACTACGCCTCCCAAGGGAAAGTCCAGACTCCGTACTGTCCCACTGAAAGCTGTTCTTTTTTTTTTTTTTTTTTTTAAATAAAGATTTTATTTATTTATTTGACAGAGAGATCACAAGTAGGCAGATAGGTGGAAAGAGGGGGAAAGCAGGCTCCCTGCTGAGCAGAGAGCCTGATGCAGGGTTTGATCCCAGGACCCTGAGACCATGACCTGAGCGGAAGGCAGAGGCTTAACCCACTAAGCCACCCAGGCGCCTCTGAAAGCTGTTCTTAAGCCCTTCCTCATTTGGCCTCGTCACCTCGCATGTTGGTGACGGGCATGTTATATGCTCCGTGGTGCGTTTATTCTACTGGCTTTTTCTTTTGTAGATGTGAGCGCAGGTGTCTCATAAATACCAGCCATCAGTGAATCCGGGCTGGGATGAGCTACAGTATTCTACCTGTGTAACTTCTACTTTCTGCCACAGTTAGCAAGGAGCTGGTTAGCTGGATGAGAGGACATGAGTCGTCCGTGTTCTCGATCTCCGTGCATGCCTCCGGGAGATACGCCATCACCACTTCTTCTGACACGGCCCAGCTGTGGGACTTGGATACCTTTCAGAGGAAAAGAAAGCTGAATATTCGACAGTCTGTGGGTATCCAAAAGGTCAGTGGAGGTGGGGTGCATCTTGGCCTTTTGTGCTTCTCGGACTAGTTTCTTGGTCAGTAGGATTTATAGGTGACATAAGAGTAATGAATGATTCACTTTGTCCCACATAGCTGTGTTCTCGTAACGCAGTAACACGCAAAGTGGAGTGGCCCATCGGAATGAAGATGTTGCCTGTGGCTAAAGTTTATAACCTACTGAGCTTTTTGTCTTAAAAAAATTTCAAACATAGGGGCACCTGGGTTGCTCAGTAGGTTAAGCTTCTGCCTTTGGCTCAGGTCATGATCTCAGGGTCCTGGGATCGAGCCCCGCATCAGACTCTGCTCGGCAGGGAGCCTGCTTCCCTCTGTCTCTCTGCCTGCTGCTCTGCCTACTTGTGATCCTCTCTGTCAAAAAAAAAAAACTCAAACAGAGTAGATTTGTAAGAATTTCACAGTGAACCCATATATTCCGTTAGATTCTGCCCTTAACATGTTCCTTTATTATCTTTTACTGTACTTATGTCCCTAGACTGTATTCTGGGTCTATCCATCTTTCTGTCCCTCCATTTATTCTTTTTTTTATTTTTAAGATTTTATTTATTTATATATATGTCAGAGAGAGAGAGCACAAGCAGGCAGAGTGGCAGGCAAAGGCAGAGAGAGAAGCAGGCTCCCTGCCGAGCAAGGAGCTGGATGTGGAACTTGAACCTAGGACCCCGGGATCACAACCTGAGCCGAAGGCAGCAGCCCAACCGACTGAGCCACCCAGGCGTCCCTTTTTTTTTCATTTTAAAGTGAATTGCAGACGTCAGTATACTTGCCCAAAAATATTTCAGCCTGAATTTAATTGACTAGGTTTCAGTATTTGTTGATGTGGAATTTATATATGATGAAATGCACAAATCTTGAGTATTCATTTGTTAAGTTTTGTCAAATACATACACTTTTGTAACCTGTGCAGACCTATTACTTTCATTATTCGAGAAAGTTCTCTCTTTTCCCTATCCAGGGAAGCACTATCCTGATGTCTTTCCACCGTAGATAAGTTTTGTCCTAAAATTTCAAACAGAGAACTAGTCAGAAATGGTAATTGTAAAGCTTTTCTCCTTCTGCATGATGGTTTTGAGATTCATGCATGGTGTTGGACTTACCCGTAGTTCATTCCTTTTTATTGTTGATCTCTATTCCTTTGTATGCATATATCAGTTTTAAAAAAAATAACGACTTCTTTTGCCTTTAAGGCTTAATTTTGCTTTTTCCATTTGATTAGCCTAATATTGTTTTCAGGATCGTCTGAGTCTCCCGTGTGATTCATTCTGTTGCTTCTGGTTATATTGTCCATGCGGTATTGCTTTTAATTTCTTGGTCGTTAATGTGAACAGCTAACAGTGCATGTCAACCAGAAATGCATTTTGTAGTCTCCATGGAAATCTCAGAGTTCTTTAGATTGCCTTTAATAATTAAAAAGAGATAAAAGTTGTAGCCACCTTATTCTTTAGGGGTTTAGGCCAAATATCTTAGTAGGTCTTTTCTTCTTTAATTGCTTCAGCATTAAATTGAATTCTAAATTCAAAAGAAGAACACATTGGGAATTGAACCCACAATGGAAACAGAGTTATGAAACAGTGACACAAAAACCATCTGTTCTTTTTACCATGAAGTTAAAATTACTAGATGCTGGATCGTTGCCAATTCTAACCTTGCTTGGTCATTTAGACATCTTAGTTTAAAAGATGAGACTCCAAATGTTAGCAATATGAGAATAAAATAAAGAAAACATATGTAGAATATGGAGTATGCATATAGGTATATTGTTCTAGAATAATAGGCTATCTTAGTCTGTACATTACCTGCAAACTTTTTCTCGAAGGACCCACTAATAAATATTCTTGGTTTTACAGACCAAGAGCAAAGTTGAGGATATTATGTATGTACTTATATAACCATCTACAATGAAATAATTTTAAAATGTAAAAACCGTTCTTAGCTTCTGGGCTATACAAGAGCTGAAGGGGCCAGACTGTTGCCACTCCTGGCTTATTCTGTTGAAAATAGAAAGTAATTTTAAACTAATCTTAAAGTAAAACTTTATTCTTACCAAGTTTTTACTAAATCTTTGTTTTTATTCCAGATTCTGATTCTTTATTTTAAACAGAACTTTTGTGACTTTGTGTGTGTGTGTGTGTGTGTGAGAGAGAGAGAGAGAGATACAAGGTGACAAATGATGCTGTGCACAGTCTCCTTTTATCATGGCTCCTTTTAATCTAAAATAGTCTTCTACTGGGGCACCTGGGTGGCTCAGTTGGTTAAGCATCCGACTCCTGATTTTGGCTCAGGTCATGATCTCCAGGTGATGAGATTGAGCCCTGCGTTGGGCTCTACCCTCAGTGGGGAGTCTGCCTAAGATTCTCTTGTCTCCCTGTTCCTCTGCCTTCCCCACACATGCCCCCCACTCAAATAAATCTTTAAAAATAAAATAAAATAGCCTTTTACCATTTATCCCATGACATTTATTCATTTATTTATTTTGAGAGCAACCAGGCTAGTTGTCCTAGAAAATGCCCCAAATTCTGAATAAGTATAACTATTCATTCATCATTATGTCATTTAACTTATTCTTTCATTTGCATTTCTTGTCAGACAGAAGTTACGTCTAAAGTCTTGAGTAGATTCCTGTTCAGCATTTTCGACGAGCTATTTACCTTGTGTGTAGGATGCAGATGGGAGCAGCAGGTACTGTAGGATTGACTCTAGGATGGGATGTGATCGCTTATACAGAGCACTGAACACCTAGCACCTAGCACCTGCTCTGGTATAACAAATGCTTATAACCAAGTCAGCTACAGCTGCTGCGGCTTTTGCTGTTGTCTGTTGTTCTCATCTGTTATCTGGTTCTGCTGCGGGATTATCTCAGTGCAGTTAGTTATCTTCAAAAAGCTGTAAGGGAACTGTTCTGTCTCTTATGAACTACATGAAATAGATAAATAGTGTCTCATTAGCCATACAGAAATCCGGAAGTTTTCAAGTAACTCACTTCATGGCAAAATCCAATCTTGTCTGAACTCATCTGGCCGCAAAACCTGAACTGAACCGCCAGGAGGCTGAAATGTTCATATATTTGAGTAACGGAGAGTTGATCTGGGTTCCCCAGGGGTTCTACATACTGTTCCAGAACATACCTCATATTACCTTTCTCAGATTGGGAATACACATCTAACACCAAGGGTTTCAGAAAAATAACTTTGGACCTTTGATTTCAAAATGTTTTTCTTTTCTTTTTTTTCTTTTATTAAAGATTTTTAAAATTTAATTTAAAAAGGGGGAGCGTGCATGCATGCGCCAGCAGGGGGAGGGGCAGAAGCAGAGGGAGAGAGAGATTTTCAGGAAGACTCTCCACTGAGCACAGAGCCCAGCACGTGGCTCCCTCTACCATCTTGAGATCATGACCTGAGCCAAAATCAAGACTTGGACACTTCCCCGACGGAGCCACCCACGCGCCCCTGATTTCAAAATGTTTTTAAAGAACCTGTCACTCCAACATCATTCCACTGGTTTTTGTCCCCTGTTATGGGAATAATCAATACCAGTAACAATAGGTACCAGTTGTTGAGTTTTACTATATAACTAACAGTGTTTGTTATTTTTAAACTTAAATAATCCTAAAAGTAGATGCTATTCTCATTTTACAAATGGGGAATCTGCAGTTCAGAAGCATTAAGTAATGTGCCCAGTGTCACAGAGCTCACCAAAGACATGTGGTTTGAATCTAAGCCTGTCTTATTCCAGAGTCACTCTATTGTACCGTACTGCCTCTCGGGTAAGCCAATTACACCTCTTCCTATGAGTAAATTTTGATTATTTTGTTGATGTTGGAGGTAGAATATTTAAATTAAATATTTACTTTGGGATTTTTAAAAATAAATCCTAGGGTTTCTGATTACTGTGGTTCAGTATGTATTGGAAAAGGTTGTGATGGATATGAGGAAATGTTTAAGAAAAAACATGTTACTGAATTTAGTCTCTGTATACAGTGGGCGCTCACTAAATTTCCGCTGAATTGTGTATTTGGTTTAGCTTGCTCTTTATTATTGTACTGAACTCTCAACTTTGGAAAGAGTTCACCTAATTCTCACAAGTGAGTTGGAAAGGCTAGGATTTTCATATTTTATGAGGAAAACCTTTTACCCAACCCTCCAAAAAGTGTATTTTGTTAGTGCTTTTCAAGTTTTTTCTAAGCTTTTTATGATTGTCAAGAGATAACACTATCTGAATAATGACATGATTCATTAGGAACAATTTTATAATCATTAAAATCTGGCAATTAAAATCACAAATCTAGTAATGAATAATCATGTAGGCAATAATCTATCACAGCTCTTTCCCTAAAATAGCAGTTGGTGTTCATTAATTTTTAAGCTTTGGCTTCTCCCAGTAGGAATAAACTTTATTACTTTTTTAGAAAAATATTGCTAATTGTAATAAAAATCTTAAGTCACTTTTTTTGACGTCGGCTTTCAAACAGCATTTCCGTGCAATAATTATAGATCACAATGTGTTTATTTCATATTCTTTCAATAAGGGCTGTCATAAATCTTCCTGAACCAGTTGGCAAACCATCTACCAGAGATAGTCTTTGACAAAGTGAGCCAAGGACAAAAGTGGGGGTTGATTCAGGCAAGGACAGCAGTCGAATTAGCATTTTTTATTTTGTCTTATTAGCATTAACACTGAGTAGATTGTTTTAATTAACCGGTAAGTCCCATAGTGCATTATGTGTGTGTGTACGTATGGGTTGTGGTTTTTTTTTTTTTAGCACTATTATTTTAAGAGATACTGTTACATGCATATGAGAAAAATAGTTCATGATAAAACCTTCAACTGTCATTATAAAATTTGTAGGTTTCTTGGGGCACTTGATATATATAATATCAGTCAGTTACTCTCTATTTCCGCTCAGGGTCCTGAGATGGAGTGCTGTGTCAGGCCCGTGCTGGACGTGGAGCCTGCTGAAGATTTTCTGTCTCCCTGCCTCTGCCCCACACTCCACCTCTAAGGGGGAAAAAAACTATTAAAAAAATTACGGGTTTCAATCCTCTGAAATTTTGATAGTAATATAGTAATAACATTAATTATTAGAATCATTTCTTAACTGCATATATATAATAGACTGGGTGACGACACAAATTAGATGCAAGGTTGCAGAAGTATTGCATTTAGGTGCCTTACGGATTCATTATGTTTGCGACGCTGGCGGAAGCCACGGGCGATTTGGTGTTGAGCCTGCTTTCCCCCAGACAGTCGTTTTGGGTCTGCTCCTTGTCATCACTATGACGACGGCCTCCAGACTAAATACTCAGGAGAAATTCCAGTGTTCGAAACGTTGCGCACCTCATTCCCAAAGAATGTAGCATTTCAGAGAAGATGGGCCTCCTTCGGACACTAGAAAATGGTGAAGGTGGGCGACCAGTCAGGGGTCAGAATGCGAGGCTACAGATTGTTCAAGGTGTTCTGCCTCCGGGGTGAGTCCCTGTTCCGCTGTAATACGAATCCAAATCATATATTCTTTTTTTTTTTTTTTTAAGATTTTATTTATTTATTTGACAGACAGAGATCACAAGTAGGCAGAGAGAGAGGGGAGAAAGCAGGCTCCCTGCTGAGCAGAGAGCCCAATGTGGGGCTCGATCCCAGGACCCTGAGATCATGACCTGAGCCGAAGGCAGAGGCTTTAACCCACTGAGCCACCCAGGCGCCCCCAAATCATATATTCTTAAAAGAATAACAAAGCTTATAAAGACAGACCAGCAGAAACAAGGACAAAATAAATTCCAATATAAAATATTATAATAAGCTGTAATGCCAGTAAGAAGGCTATTCCATCTGGGAGTCAAAAAATAAAGAGCTAGAGATGTAACTAAGGATCCACCACGTGAGATGTCCCAGGCTATGTGAGAAGACTATTTTGAGATGATGGGCAGGAGTATGTTCTTCGGGCATAGGTTTCTTCCATTTTCTTTCCTTCTTTTCTTTTCCCTCCCTCCCTTTGTATGCTTTACACAAATGACACACAAAATCATATTAGAGGCCATCAACATTCTCATGAGAAAATGATGAATTTTAACTAAAATTTTGTATGATCAAAAGGCAGCATTATTCAGAGCGTATGTAATAGAAACACAGAAATTAGAGTAAAATAAGTATTTCCAACTTTGCTACAAGCTTAGTTGCAATTGTCCATGAAATAAGTTGAGTCCCTTAACAAAACATCATGGTTTTGTTTTCAACTTTTTACTTTAAAAAAAAAATTTTTTTTTTTTAAGATTTTATTTATTTATTTGACAGAGATCACAAGCAGGCAGAGAAGCAGGCAGAGAGAGTGGGGGAGGGAGGCTCCCCGTTGAGCAGAGAGCCCCATGCGATTTGGGGCTTGATTCCAGGACCCTGGGATCATGATCTGAGCCCAAGGCAGAGGCTTTAACCCACTGAGCCACCCAGGCGCCCCTCAACTTTTTACTTTTATAAATAATGCTCAACAAACATTTGTATACATTTATCTCAAAGCACCTTGTTGATTTTTTTCTTTCAAAGGATTAGCTCTTAGAAACACACTGATTGGTTCAGAAGAGATATGTATTTTCAAGGCTGTTGAGATAGGTCATGTGGTGTCTGTAATCAGTTTTTATTACCAGCATCCTGGTCGGACATTGCCCGTTTCCTCTACTCTCAGCAGCATTTAATATGTAATCTTTATGAGTAGTTCCTGTTTCGTGTCATGTTGATAGTAGTCGTAGTTCATGAACAGAGTTCACATGTTAGTGTATGTCTAGCTTATATATGTGTTTATGTTATTTTTAAAGTCAGTTTGATACACATAGTGTTATTTTCACTTGAAACTTTTATAAGGGTAAATATTTTTAAATTGTTACTTTGTATTTTATGAACTGCCTAGTCAATTTAGTCCCCAATTTTTTTATTTAAAGAGTTTTACCTTTTCTTTTCAGTTTTATAATAGTATACGAGATTTCAGTGTTATCCCATCCTGTGTCATAAATGTATATTTTTTTGAGTTTAAGAAAAAGTAATTTTTCAAACTAAAGATGGACAACTTGTATAATTTTAAATGTAAAGAGAGCTGTGGGCTACACTAACAAGAACTGTTTATCTCTTTCTCTAGGTATTCTTTTTGCCATTAAGTAATACGATCCTCAGCTGTTTCAAGGATAACTCCATCTTCGCCTGGGAATGTGATACTCTTTCTTGCAGATACCAGCTGCCAGCTCCACCTGAAAGCTCTAGTATATTATACAAAGTATTTGCAGTGACCAGGTAAGGTGCATTTCACTTTTTGGTTTGACTTTATTTTTTTTTACGTAATCCCTCTACCCATCCTGGGGTTCAAACTCATGACCCTGAGATCAAGAGTCGTACATCTCTCTGGACTGAGCCAGCCAGGCACCCTAGATGTAAATTTTTTTTAAAATGTTATTTTATTTAAATTCGGTTGATTAACGTGTAGTGCATCCCTAGTTTCAGAGAGAGCTCAGTGATGCATCAGTTGTGTGTGACACCCTGTGCTCATTCTGTCCTGTGTCCTCCTTGAGACCTGTCACCCAGTTACCCCCTCCCTCCCCACCTCCCCTCCAGTAACCCTTACTTTGTTTCCTAGAGTTAAGAGTGTCTTACGGTTTGTATCCCTCTCCGATCCAAATGTACATTTTTAAAACACAGAATTTTTAAGAATTCTAGCTTCCAGGAAAATTTAACGAATTTTCATTCTGTTTTCATTATCTTATCGTCATGTGAGAAAATATTCCTTCGAACTTATATACGTTCTGTAGAACTTTTTCTTTTTAACTTACTGTGGCAAATTTCAAATGTACATAAAAATAGAAGAATACAGGAAACCCTAATTGTAGCATTCTCATTAGCTGTAATAACTTATAGCCATTTTTATTTTATCTATAACTCAACCTGTTACTACCTTCTACTGCCTACTGCATTAATTTAAAGCAAAACCCAAGCAATATCATTTCATCCATAAATATTTCAGTGTGTATCTCTAAAGAAAGGGTCCTTTTTGGAACATAACCATAGTACTATTGTCACTTTTTTCCCCCAAGTTTTTATTTAAACTCCAGTTAGTTAACCCATTTATCACACTTTTTAAAAATGATTAATTTCTTAATATTGTCATATAACAGTCTTTGTTCAAATCAGGAACCAAACAAGTTTCACATAATGTCTTGGATGATATATCCCTTTTCTAAGGTTTTCCTTGCTATTTGCTTGTTAAGGAACTGGTCTTTTGTCCTATAGCACTCTCTATATTTTAGGTTTTGCTTTTTATATCCCTGTGTTAGTGTTTAATATGATCCTGTCTTGTCTGTATTTCCTGTATACTGGTCACACCTAGATTTCCTATAAATTGGAGGCTTGGTCTGATTCAGGCTTGATTTGGGGTCAGGAAGACATGATAATGATAATGGTTTGCATACTTTCATCAGAAGAACACTTCTTTCGTGATTTAGTGGCTAGTGGCCATCGATGATCATGACCTAGAACCAGTATTGCCTTAAAGGTTAGCAAAATGGTGCCAGGCTAATTCTGTCATTCCTTCTTCCCTTATTTACCAGAAACCTTCTGTAGAGAGGAACTTCCTCTCGTCCACTCTTTGGTTATTTTATAGCTGCAAAGGAAAGTCAGGATAAATGCTTGCTTTCCCCGTCTTTAAAAGAAAAAAAAAACAATTTTTTTTTTTAGTGGAGCCCAGTATGGGGCTCAGTCTCATGACTCTGAGATCAAGAGTCAGACTGACTTTGACTGTCTGATTTTTTTTATGAAAAATAATAAATTGGTTTATTGGCATCTTTCAGAGGTCGCCAGTGAGGGCTTTGTCTTTAATCTTTGTGAATGAATGGATTTAATCATAGTCGAAGTGATTGTCTGTTAACATTATCCGTAGTAATGCTCCCATTCTCTTCCCTGTGACCACTGGAATTCTTTCAAGTTGGCTCTGAAAACCCTTTGATACAACCTGAGTTGTCTGTTTTGAAAGCTCTCGTTCTTGCTCATCTGACGAGATGTGTTCCAGGCTTATCTTACACATTTTCTATCCCAAACCTGGAATCGGCCATTTTTCTAAAGCGCCTGGATTTGTTTTAGCGGGTGATGATATTTCAAAACCCAGTCTGGGTACTCCTCGTGTGACTGATCTGGTCACTCTCCTTGGCCTTTTCAGTGGAAAGAGCTAGAAAACACATGTTATTTCCTTATTTTCCTCTCACCATCTTCGAAGTCATGAATAAATTCCATGAGTTCCACCGAGTGATACCGTGACTTGGTCTGACCTGTGCCTTGTCGCAGCTATTACCCTCCTCCCACTCCCCTGGCCTCTTTTGGACTCCTGCAATAGTCGCCTTATTTGGTCTCCTTGTTTTAAATTTCTTTTCCCTTCCTTTTCTTTTCTTTTTTTTTTTTTTTTTTGAGTTTATTTATTTATTTTGAGAGAGAGAGAGAGCACAAGCGGGGAGGAAAGGGGGAACCAGGCTTCCTGCTGAGCCCAGAGCCCAATGCAGGGCTCTATCCCAGGACCCTGGGATCATGACCTCAGCCAAAGGCAGACGCTTAACTGACTGAGCCACCCAGATGCCCTGATAGAGTGGTCTTTTCTTTTTTTTAAAGATTTTATTTATTTATTTGAGAGAGAGACAGTGAGAGAGAACATGAGAGGCGAGACGGTCAGAGGGAGAAGCAGACTCCCCATGGAGCTGGGAGCCCGATGCGCAACTCCATCCCGGGACTCCAGGACCGTGACCTGAGCCGAAGGCAGTTGCTCAACCAACTGAGCCACCCAGGTGCCCTAGAGTGGTCTTTTTTTAAGTCATAAGTCGAATCATGTCACTTCCCTATTGAACTCCCTGAAAAGGCTTTACCTTAAAGTCAGAATAAAATCCAAACTCCCCATAATATCCCTGAGGCCTCTGCCATCTGGCCTCGGTTGTCCTCGGTTTCCTCCTATTTACTTTCCCTTTAACACGATTCTGGCCACGATGGAACGTGACTTCTCTGTCTTCCTGAGGTGGCTAACCTTATTCCTTTCTCAACAGCCACACATCGACCAGTCTGGAATACCGACCAGCATGGGATTCTTCCTCCAGATCATCCCGTAACTGGCTCACTCACATTTTTTAGGGAGTAGACCGTAGACCTTCCTCCTTTCCCAACCCTGTAACTCCCATCTCATGTTATAGATCTTTATAAAACTTACGGCAGCTGAGATCCCGTGCATCTGTTTGCTGCCTTCCCTTCCTCTCGACTGAAAATCCCACAAGAGCCGGGATCCCGCCTGCCTGGTTCCCATTGTGTCCCTGGTGCCTGACAACACCTGGCTTGCAGTAGAGGCCTTGCAAGTCCTTGATGAATAAATGAGCAGCAGTGTCGCGAGCTAGTGCAGCGTATTATTTTTGTGCCTTGAAGAAGCAGCTTGGTTTGCGCAGGAAGAGAAGAAGTTGGGGCTTTTGGGGTTTTCATGTAGCAGTGCGGTACCGACTCAGTTTAGTCCTGTGTGAAGTAGAGGAAGTTGGGGAGTGGTAATGACTTCGAGATTTTGGTGTAAAAGATAAATGTTACCCAGAAATCCTCAGTGAAGTCATCAAACAAGCATTTGTTAAGCTGGTATCTTGGTACAACACGTAAAAAATACACAGGCTGTAAACCTGAGCTTTCCTATATGGTAGCCACTGTTTGCATGGGACTGTTTAGTAAAAAATGAAGTTAATTTATTTCCTCAGAAGCATTAGGCACATTTCAAGTTCTCAGTCACATGTGGCCATAGTGAGCACGTTGGGCAGCGCGGGGAGAGAACATTTCGATCCCGCTGGGTGATGTTGGACCTCGCTGCTGGCAACAGTCCACTTGGTCATACTCCCTCACCTTTTGTTCCACAGAGATGGTCGCATCCTGGCCGCCGGAGGGAAGTCAAATCACCTTCACCTGTGGTGCTTGGACGCTAAACAGCTGTTCAGAATTATTCAGATGCCTACTAAAGTCCGAGCCATCCGCCACCTCGAATTTCTCCCCGATAGTTTTGATGCTGGTTCTAATCAGGTTAGTAAAATAAAGGTAGGACACTACACAATTTCTGAACTGTCTTTGCTTTTGTCCCGTGGTTGTTATAGGGACTTGAAATTGCTAAGATTACATGGAGTCTAAAATTGAAAAAAATTTACAATATTAGCTTCTGTGTATTATTGACAATTTACCCTTTTTCTAAAATCAGTGTGCTCTAACTATGTGTCAGGCTTTATGGTTTACAGGGTGCTTTAGCATGTTGTTTTTTATTTGCACCATTACGTGGACTGACATTAAAACTTAGAAACATGAAGTGATTTGTCAACATTCCTATTAATTGCAAGGATTAAAGGGGGAAGTAGAATTTAAATTTTTCTTTTTGTTGTACTGTTTGATCTACCATAACTGTACCTCAGTTTTGTGAAACATGTTTTCTTTGTAACTTGCCTTAGTTTATAGAGTACCCCCACCACACATAACATTTTGTAAAATTTTCTTTGCTTATGTATTTTATTTCATTTTATTCCTTTTTAAAAGTAGACTCTGCACCCAACATGGGGCTTAAACTCACGACCCTGAGATCAGAGTCACATTCTCTACAGACTGAATCAACCAGGCGCCCTCACACCATTTTTATTTTTCTTTTTCTTTTTAATAGTTGAGTAGTCAGACTTTAGCTTCCTTATCATAATTTGACTGTTTTGAGTCTTGTACTTTAACAAGTTATATATAACTCATGACCCTGACATCAAGAGTCACGTGGTCTGCCAACTAAGCTGGCCAAGTACTCCTAACATAAGGTTTTTGAATAGACAAGCATTCACAACATAAAAACATTAAAAAAAATAAATAAAATAAAAGGAAAGTAAAAACATAAAAGATAAAAAAAATAAAATATAAAAAACATTTAAAAATAAGACAATGATGTGAAATCTCTTATTCTTCTCTCCCTTTTGCCCAGTTACTCACTCTCCATAACCTCTGTTGTTCTAAGTCCAGTCTTTCTCCCACTTTTTTATGCAGCTTTGTGCCTCGCATTTCTTTACTTTTTTTTTTTTTGCTTTTCTTCACTTAATTGACCTTAAAGATTGTTCTGTATCAGTACAGAATTTCTTTTTTTTTTTTTTAACATCTCTATAGTATTTCATAATTTTTTAACCAGTGTTTAGTTATTGGGCACCTAGCCTAATTTTAGTTCTTCTTTACTACAAATAATGGTGCACTGAGGGGTGTCCTGATGGCTCAGTCAGTGAAGTGTCTGCCTTGGGCTCAGATCATGATCTCAGGGTCCTGGGATCGAGCCCCAAATTGAGCCCTGCATTGAGCTCCATACTCACCAGGAAGTCTGCCTCTGCCCCTCCCCGTGCTGTCTTATTCTCTTTCTCTCAAAGAAATAAAATCTTAAAAAACAAACAAACAAATAATGGTGCGCTGGATAACTTTTTGCATGTACCATTTCACACACCCCATTTCACCCAGAGCTGAAACAGTAGGGTCAAGGTGATGTGCGTCTGTCATTTTGAGGATCTTGCCAAATTGCCCTCTAGAAAGGTTGCATCAACTATGAATGGGGGGGTTTCCGCCAGCCTGACCCGACAGAAGAGATTGCCACCTTCAGACTGCTTCCAGCCACTTCCAGACTGTCACCTCTCATGTAGCAGGTGACATCAGCATCTCGGTGCAGCCCGTGGTGGGCGGAGAAGCCGGGTGTGGACAAGCCAGTAGAGGGCTCTACTGTGTATTGACTTACACTTTTTTAGTACTTATTTTTAATTTTTCAAATTACGTGAGTTAAAACTAAGTTTTCCCCCCTTTAAAAACCACTTTCCCGTTCCCCTTCCTTGCAGCCCACAGGCTTGCTTTCTCTATTCCCTCTTACACCTGCCAGAGTCAGGTTTCTGGCGACGCAGCAGGACCTGTGCTCGTTCTGATCAAGCTGTGGGGCTGGTGAAGGAAAACAAAGCCTCCTCCCTCCTTGCCTCTGACAGCCAGAGTGGAGGTCAAAGTGAAGGACTGTCTAATCATCCGTATTCCTCTGAAGGGTCTGGTACGGATGCTTCCTGCCACAGTCCCCTGGGATGGGCACCTTGCTGCTTCTGGTCAGAGCCAGGCTTATCTGGACCTAAAAGGGGCAAATGTACATGAGCCTTAATTAGGAATTTTGAATGTAACAGCTCTTTACCAGTAGAATCTCTGACTCTCCTCCCCTCAAAAAAAGAAAAAAACAAGCCCATATATAACTATATACACATATGTACATGTAAGTATGTGTAGTTTCATGTTAAGGAGTTGACTGTTTTTAATTGTATAATTGACATGAAACATTAGGTTCATAATGATTTGATATTTGTACACATTGTATAATGATCATGTAGTAACTCTAGTTAACTTCTGAGACCTTTGACTTTCTAAATGTGTTTTTGGAACTCATATATTGTTTCTCTTTACCCTTAGGTTCTTGGAGTGCTAAGTCAAGATGGTATAATGAGATTCATCAATACACAGACTTGTAAACTTCTCTTTGAAATTGGGAGTCTTGATGAAGGAATTAGCTCATCAGTAATTAGCCCACATGGACGGTACATTGCATCCATTATGGAAAACGGAAGTCTGAACATATACTCAGTTCAAGCTCTAACTCAGGAAATAAATAAGGTATGTGATCAAGTAAAGAACATCACAATTTTTTTTTTAAGAGTTAAATGCTGTATCATCAAAAATAAAATCTTGGCGCGCCTGGGTGGCTCAGTCGGTTAAGCGTCAGTCTTCGGCTCAGGTCATGATCCTGGGGTCCTGGGATAGAGCCCTGCATCGGGCTCTCTGCTCAGTGGGGAGCCTGCTTCTCCCTCGGTGCTTTCCCTTCCTTTCTTTCTCTCAAATAAATAAAATCTTAAAAACAGACAAATAAAATTTTTATGCCATGATTTTCTAAATTCCTTGGACCTTATCCATACATCTGGTGTTGGTTTTTTTTCCCTCTTCCTCCCAAAGCCGCATGTCCCTTACAACCCCAAGATTTAAGATTCACAGGCTCTACCCACTGAGCCAGCCAGGCCCCTCCACCCTGCGCTCAGCGCTGTGCTCCTTAACTTGCTGCCGTCCGCACAGGCATCTGTGTGGGTCCCTGTCCCGTTCAGCGTGCCTCGTGATCTCCTTCCCAGAAGACATCTTCAATCCCGGCCTCTCCATTTCTGTCCCGCTCTCTCTTCCCATCTTACAGGCTAGAAATCTTGGCGCACGAGGACCGTTTCCATATGTCTTTAGATCTAGCCAATATTAAGTCGTAATTCTTAAATTTGAAATAATACTTATATAAATGCAGCCTGTTGTCCGTCTCCACGTTAACCATCCCTGTATTTATACTGACTAACAACTCTTGCGTTCACAGTAATTTAATCCAAAATACCAAAACTCAAAGCCCTTGGGGCCTGCCTCTGCCCATCAGTCCACATTTTATATAACATGGCTCCAGAAGAACACTGTCGTCATCATTTCTAAGCAGCTTCCTTCCTTTCGCCTGATCCTTGAAATCCACACTCGAAGGCCTGACTGTCAGAGTCTTCTCTGATCTTGCCTACTCTGCTGTCTCACTTACTTCCCCAGACTTGTAGCTTCCCTCATGTCCGCCCATAGAGTCCATTCTCATTTCTGCATCTGCGGCAGTGTTCATTTCACCTCATGTCTACTTCCCACTTCTCCTTTATGGTTATCTAGAATTTCCCCGGCTTGTTGCCTAGTCTCATTGTCTGTGTGCAGCCTTGCGAGGTCCGGAGTCAGGCTGCTGGCCCTGAGAAGAACTTTGCTGAGCACCTGGTCTGACCCATTTCCTTTTTTTTTTTTTAAGATTTTATTTATTTATTTGACAGAGAAGTAGGCAGGCGGCAGAAAGAGAGGAGGAAGCAGGCTCCCTGCTGAGCAGAGAGCCTGATGTGGGGCTCGATCCCAGGACCCTGAAATCATAACCTGAGCCGAAGGCAGAGGCTTTAACCTACTGAGCCACCCAGGTGCCCCGTGACCATTTCCTTTTATGGACGAAGAAGCTCGAGCCTCAGCCTCATCACACAGCTAGTCATCAGCTGGGCCCCGTGTTCGGTTCTTCAAATGACATAGTCTTTGTGCTATGTGTGTGCTCCTTCTCGTGCTCTTTATCTTCTTCTTTTTTTTTTTTTAATTAGACAAGTAATAATGTCGAGGCAGAAAAAAATCAAAAGATAACAGATAAGCGAAGAGATGAGACTCACTCAGTCCCTCCTTTCTCAGATGATGTTGGGGGGATATTTTCCCAGGCTTTTTTTTCCCTCTGTTTGTAAACGTGGAGAGTCCATGCTCAATCTTTGTGGATTCTGTAACTGTGAATTCGCCTCCTGGTAAAAACACACTTGTGACCCGGGGCAGTACTCAGCACACACTGACAGGCGTTCACACCAGCCGAGCCCCGGAGCCCGGAGGGTCTGAGCTCCTCTGCACCGGTCACGCCTGGCTGCGCTTGGCCTTATTTCCACTCTCATTCTGCAAATGAGTGTCCTTTCCCCGGTCTGTTTACTGTCACATTTTTCCCATGTCTGTGCTTTTTGTTGTTGGTTTTGCTCTTTAAATGCTCCCCCACCGCCCCCCCCCCCCCCCACATCACTGACATGCTAAGCGCAGGAAGGTTGCGGTGCGGAAGCTCAGTCTGCGCACACTAATAGTGCTGTGGGCCTGAGTTCGGTGCTCACGAGTCAACCATGTGTGTGCAGCAACGGTCTTCGAACACAGACAGATGCTGGACAAAGTTCTATGTTGATCGGTTGACAGAAATGCTGTGATCACTGGCTCCCAGGGCCGAGCGGTATTTCCCCCAGGAGCAGTGATTCAGTATCACGAACTCGGTACTTGCAGCTTCTTTACAGGACAGGACTGCGGCAAATGCGAAGCATCTGCAATGTGTGTGCGCGTGCGCATTGCTACGTTTTCTTTAACCATATGGAATCAGCCTCTACTGTTCGCGTAAACATTGACAATTGTAATGACATATTGTTTGCTCTTAAGGAGGGTTTTCAGCTTAGCTGAATTTTGCAGGAGCTAGGTACAGGGTTTTAATAGATGTGGGCAGAGAGACCTGGGAAAAACCGGAGAGTAGGTCAGTGACTTCCTCTCTGCCGTTTGTTAAGCAAATTAACATCATACTGACTAGAAAAGCGAGCATATAACGGAAGTAGGATAATCCTTTTTTCTTTTGCCTTTGTACACATTCCCAGCACTATCAGTGTTTTTCTGACTTTTGCAGGCTTACAAGGAGGCTTAGGTCTGTAGTTTCTACAAAACTGACCCATGTCCCATTCCTTCAAGGTCTGTTTTTTGGCCATTGGAGAATTACTGGTCTTGTGCTAATAAGGAAGCTAATTCCTACTTATGTATTGAAGCTTTAACACTACTAAGGTATGGCTATGCAGGCGATATCTTAGGCCCTAACTTTTTGGGAGATTGTATTTCATGGAAGCACGTGGAAGTCAAGAAGAAAAGATGTGGCACTAGAATAGAAAAGAAATTTTCTTTTTATTTACTTGACAGAGCACAAATAAGCAGAGGGAGAGGGAGAAGCAGGCTCTCCGCCAAGCAGGGCTCGATCCCAGGACTCCGGGATCATGACCTGAGCTGAAGGCAGATGCTCAACCAAGGGAGTCACGCAGACCCCCCTAGAATAAAAATTTTAGTAAAGATTTGGAAGAATGGGTTGAGTTTAGAAGATAATTCAAGGATATTAAAAGTGGGCAATATTCAGAAGTCAGACCAGTTTTAATTGCATTTCATAGGTGAAATTAAAGAATTGAAAAATTAATCATAGACTAGGTGGCAATCATACTTTTTTTGGGGGGGGGGACCAGAGCTATTGTTTTATTGTCCATTATCCTTGAGTTCTTTCTTGATGTGAATAAAGGACAATGTCTCTGAGAAAAACACTATTTTAAAAACCTTATTGAGGGGCATCTGAGTGGCTCAGTGGGTTAAGCCTCTAAGGTTAAGCCTCTGCCTTCTGCTCAGGTCATTATCTCAGGGTCCTGGGATTGAGCCCTGCATCAGGCTCCCTGTTCGACGGGGAACCTGCTTCCTCCTCTCTCTCTGCCTGCCTCTCTGCCTACTTGTGATTCCTCTCTCTGTCAAATAAATAAATAAAACCTTAAAAAAAATTCCTTATAGAAACAGTTACAACTGTGGGCACTTGGGTGGCTCAGTTGGTTAAGCGTCTGTCTTCACCTCAGGTATGGTGATCCCGGGGTCCTGAGATTGAGTCCCACATTGGGCTCTCTGCTCAGCAGGGAGTCTGCTTCTCCCTCTCTGCCTTCTGCTCTGCCTACCTGTTCTTGTTCACATTGTCTCTCTCTGTCAAATAAACTTTAAAAAGAATAAAAAACAGTTGCAACTTTAAATGCTTTTTATAGTAATTTCAAAGCAAAAATTTAGTATCTATGCCATGTATATTATCACATTACCTACTGTTTACATTTTACAGTGTTATGTATTCATCATGGCAATAAGGGAAGACTTTTTTTTAAGATTTTATTTATCTGAGGGGCACCTGGGTGGCTCAGTGGGTTGAGCCTCTGCCTTCAGCTCAGGTCATGATCTCAGGGTCCTGGGATTGAGCCCCGCATTGGGCTCTCTGCTCAGCGGGGAGCCAGCTTCCCACCCCCCCTCTGCCTGCCTCTCTGCCTACTTGTGATCTCTGTCAAATAAATAAATAAAATCTTTTAAAAAAAGATTTTATTTATTTGAGAGAAAGCACGAGAGAGCTAGTGAGCATGAGCGACAGGGGGCAGGCATTGCGGGGGGCAGAGCGAGAGGGAGACTCCCCACCGAGCATGGAACCTGACACAGAGCTCGATCCCAGGACCCTGAGATCATGACCTGAGCTGAAGTCAGCTGCGTAACCCGACTGAGCCACCCAGGCGCCCCAGGGAAGACTTTTTTGGACTCAGACAGTAGGCTGCACGTTTCAAAAGCAGAAGTCCTAAACCCCTGAAGATAACATGAGAAAAGTCTTTGAAACCTCAAAGTAGTCTTTTAGTCATCTATGTTATAAAAAAGGGTCAAGATGTTTGCTTTGTTCTACTTTTTTCTTCTGGGAGTATGAGGGGAGGAGGTCAGAAAGTTTGGTGTCTTTTCAAAGAGCTTTCCCGAGGAGTGGTTATTCATTTTCATTAGACATTATCTTGGAAGATCACTGTCTGGCTTTCATGACAATGTGAATGCAAGGTACTGTGAAATCTAATGTGTCCACTTGGACATACGGTGTCTTCCCTGGGTGGTTCTTCTCTGTTTTCATATGAAAGGAATAGGCACTTTGGCTTCCAGAAAAATCTTTTAAAAATCACACATCCACCTTGTCTTTGATTTGGGTCTGGGCTAATTACTAAGAAAACTTTTAGAATAATGGCCTCAAACATTTAAATGGTCTGTGAAAGTCATTGTACTTTCATAATATTTAGAACTCAGGAAGCCTGGGTTGCCTTATCTGCTCATTTCCTTTGAACACAGATCTTTTGGTTTCAAAGTGGTATTATTCATAGAGAAAATGTGCTAGTGAATCATTTTCCCTTAAGTAAATTGTTGGGGTTAATTTTCTTGTTATTTTCCCATAAAAATGAGAGGTGCTGTCCAAATTTCTCGTTAAGCTGTTGATGCCGTAGGGGACTAACAGCCTTCTTCGTGGAGTCAGGGACAGAGAGGCAGGCATCCCACGCCTCTAGAGGAATGTCGTCTGACTACTCCCTCAAAGAAGTTTACTTGAGCCCGAAGAATACTAGGGCGCTTCTCTCCCTGTTCTAGGAGGGCCCTATGTCCAACTGTGCCTTCTCTGCCGATTACCACAACTAACTTTATCACGCAAATGTAAAAAAAAAAAATGGATTAGGGGTGCTTGGGTGGCATCTGCCTTTGGCTCAGGTCGTGAAGGTCGTGAAGCCCTGGGGTCCTGGGATCGAGTCCCACATCGGGCTCTCCGCTCACTGGGGAGTCTGCTTCTTCCTCTGCCTCTGCCTCCTCCCCGCCCCGCCCCGCACACGCTCACTTGCTCTTTCTTATGCTTGCTCTCTCAAATAAAACATCTTTTAAAAAAAAAATAGATTGATATACTATGATTTAAGGCCAGCTTTCAAGGGATAAATTTTGTGTTGTTGTTAATCATGTATCTTAATTGTGTTCTTCAAAGGAATTTGGCAGAAATTTGTTTTGATTTAACGACAAGGGAACATTCTTGGATATTTTATGGACACTTTTTGTTTGAAGAATAATGATGCATGTTAAGGCACATGATGAAACTGGTCACAACAACTTTTGCAAATCCTGCGTGGACAGGTCTGTTTTCCAAGGATAACCACTAGATTTTATTTTTTCCCCCTTTTTAGCCACCTCCTCCCTTAGTGAAAGTGATTGAAGATGTGCCCAAGCGGAAACTGAATTCCGGGGACCTTAAGATGAAAGTAACAACAGGAAGGGTCCAGCGGCCGGCAAAATCAAGGGAAAACAGAATGCAAACCAGAATCCTGAAGCAAGACCTGGCTGGTAGTTTTGAAAATAAAGAGGTAAGAATATAGTATAATTACACTTCTGCTTGTCATAGACTCTGCTGTGGACAAGATACCTTAGGCCATCATCACTTGTCCCTCTCTTAGAAGTTAAAGGAAAGATACGAAGAGAAGAAAGTTGTAACTGAAATGACAACTTCTAAATTTCTAAGTTCTAAATGTATAATTAGTACATGTTTATGGTTTTTAAAGAAGTCAGACAGTACAGAAGTGCACTGGCCAGTACTAGCCGCTAGCCTTGTGTGGCTAATGAGAACCTGAGATGTGCTTAGTCTGCGCTGAGATGTGCTGTGCAGGGGAAATGCTCATCTGATATTGAAAACTTCGTAGAAGCAGAGGAATATAAAATATCTTGGGGCGCCTGGCTAGTTCAGTCAGAAAAGCATGCAATGGTTGACGGGGGGCCATGATTTCACGCTCCACCTTGGCTATAGAGATGACTCAAATAAGTAAATACATTTTTAAAAAAAGGAATATGAAATATATCTTATTAGTAATTTTATGTTGATTATAGGTTGAAATGATAATATTTTGGTTACCTTGGGTTCAGTGAAACATTATGAAACTTAATTTTACTTTCTTAATGTAGTTCTAGAAAACTTAAAATTACATTCATGGCTGGCATTATCTGTTAGTGCTAGTATAGAAGGTTATGAAGGGAAAAATAAAAATACGCCTTTCTCCCTCCTGTCCTGCCCGCTCTTCTCCACACGTCCCTGAGTTAACCACCACTGGTCGTTGTTGCTTCCTTCAGAAGTCTTCCCTGCGTGTGTAGACATACACCCGTCTGCGTGTCTTAACCTTCCTATTTCTTCTTTTTTACATGAATGGAATCATACTATAGCACTGTTCTGTGACTTTGATCCCTTAATGTGTTGACTCTCTGTTCACATTTATGCCTGAGGTCCTACAACATTTAAAAAATACTTGCATTGTATTGCCCTTGTGGCTCTACCTTGGCCTTAATTTACTCTGCTTAGCTGGCATTTGGATGGTGTCGTGAGTCTCCTGTTAATACGGTCTGTGATGCGGTGTGTCGTCTTACACAGTGATCTTCAAACATTTGGACAAGTGTATCTGGAGAAGGAGAATTTTTAAGTCACAGTATGGACAAAAATTTTGATGGTAGAAGCCAAATGGTTCTAAGAAAGAATGTACCACTTTGCCTTTTTGCCTTAGGATGATCTGGTACTGTGTGTGTGTGTGTGTGTGTGTGTGTATGAGATTTATTCAAGACAAACTTAGAAACAACCAAAATGTCCAACGGCATGTAAATTATGATAGAGCTAGACACTAGAAGTCTAAGAATATGTAAGAGGAAAGGGAAATAATTACAGTATGTTAAATATAAAAAGCAAGTTACAAGAACTATGTGCTTGGATATCAGTTTGATTTAAAAGGAACAGGAGTACCTGTGTATTATTTTCGAAGAAAAACCAAGATGCTAATGGAATTACCTTTAAGGGAAGGGCTTTCAGTCAGTTTTATTTTCTTCTTTCATATATATATTTTTTATTAATTTTCTGCAAAAAGCATATTTTACTTTGGAGTTGAAAGTAAATATAAGTATCAGTAAAGAAGTTGCTAACATTTTCAAGGTCTTTTAAAACTTTTTATTGACATTAAATCAGTTACACACAGAAAAGTACACTTAAACATACAGCTCAGTGAATTTTTACAGACTGGACACACCTGTATGATTGGCAGCAGACCAAAAATTGGTCATTACCAGCGCCCCAGAAGGGCCTCTCCTGGTCCCTTCCAGACACTTTCCCCCTCTCCCCCAAGGATGACTACTCTCCTGACTTACGATATATACCTTAGGTTCTGCCTTTTTTTTTCCTTATATAATATAATTGGATCCTTCAGTTTGTACTCCTTTGCATGTGGCTTCTTTCTTGCAACATTATGTTTGATTTATGTTTGAGAAATCCATGTAGTTGTAAATCATTCACTCGTAGCTGTGTAAAATTCCATCATGTGAATAAACCAGATGTTATCCATTTTGCAGTCAGTAGGCATCTGGGTGGCTTCCTTTTTTTTTTCTGCTGTTAGAAGTAGAGCTGCTGTGCACATTGTGGCTTCTCTGTTGGTGAACATAGGACACGTTTATGCTGAATATAAACCTAGGAATGGAATTACCGGCTTGCTGGCAATGCTTCTCTTCTGCTGTAGTAAGCTGTCAGTTTCCCCAAGAAGGTGATTGAAACAATTTATATTCCCACCAAGAGGTATTAGAGAGCTCTAGTTGCTCCAAATTCTCACCAACACTTAACATTTGCCACATTAATTTTAATGACCTCTTTTTCCCTCGGAGCATTTTAAAACTGTGAAAACCACATAAAGAGAAAGAGAAAAAAGTGTTATCTACAGGGAAATTGATTAGAAACCCAGGGGCCAGAGTTTTCAGTGGAGGCTGGTTATGTAGGCATCCTCTGTTCAGTCCTCTGTTCAGTACATCGCAAAATCCCAGACTCTGCAAGGAAAACAGGTGTTCAGCCTAAATCACAGTATACGAACAATTTACACACAGTGAGCCACTCTTAGAGGTTCTGCGGATAGTGGGAACTTTCCCAAAACCCAGGTTTCTAGACCCCAGACAACCTTGCAAGTATGCCTTTCTAAGGCATAGCATTCTCAGACTTGCCATGTTAACACCTTTCTGGACATACCTGTATCCACATTAAGAAACAGAGTATTACCAGTAGCCTTGTAGCTCCTGTGCTTATCCCTAGCCACATTTCTTTCCCTATCCCATAGATGTAACTATCGTCCTCATTTTTGTGTAAATTTTGTCCTCGATTTTCTTTATAGTTTTATTCCCTCTATAATCCTTAGCTTAATATTGGTTAGCTTTTTTAAAAATTCAATTTAATATATAGTGTATTATTAGGGATAGAATTTAGTGTTTCATCGGTTGCATATAACATCCAGTGCTCATTATAACAGGTGCCCTCCTTAGTGTCCATCACCCAGTTAGCCCATCCCCCCACCAAGCTCCCCTCCAAAAATATTGGTTACTTTTAGAAAGCTAAGTAGCAGGCACAAATCTTGCTGTGTAAAGATGGGACAATATTGTTCCTGTTCATTGAATGTTCTAATGAGAAAGTAAGCTGAATGATAGCTCTGGGACATGGTCTGACCTCAACTTTGCTGAGAATTTACAGGAGCCTTTTCTGGGAAAACTGGGGGATGATCACAGTTGACTTCTGGGAAATAAAAGAGGCACCACCGTGGGGGTAGCCGGCCGTGCTCTGGAATGAGTCAAATTTGGAGATTCTGCAGAAATGGGTCAGGGAGCGGGCTGTTCCTACGCGGTCCTCGGCCGGCTGTGAGGAGGAGGTCTAAGTAGAATCCTTGTACAGGCTGATCTGCATCTCTTCCCCCAATCTTGGCATCGGGATGTGGAAGGGGAAGTGGAACTCTATCCTTACCTGGTCAAGATAAGAACAGATAAAACTCAAGCCAGACTCACCTGGGTGTTTTCTCTCCATTTACAAAGCGGTCGGGTGGCGGTAGGTGTCTTGCGGATGACAAGAGTGAATGTGTCTCCTTCCTTGATTCTTTTGCTCGAGCCCGGTCCTCCGGCTCTGGTGCAAGGCTGGGGAATCTTCCTTCACCATCATTTGATTGTCCCTTCGCTCCCTCTTACATTGGATTGCCTTTTTTTTTTTTTTTTTAATGGTATAAAGGGCATTGCGCTAAGTCAGAAAAATCTGGCTTTGAGTCCTAGCCAAGACATACTGAGTAGGTTGGTGTCACTGAGCTCTGACCCACCCATTTTCCCCGAAATAAAAACAACATCCCTTCTGTTTCATTGAGTTGTTAGCATCAGATGAGGTCATCTCCAAGATCGGCTTTATCGTCCCCAAATCTTTAAAGTGATTTTTCCATTAAAATTGGAATTGACTTGGGGCACCTGGGTGGGTCACTTGGTTCAGCAACTGCCTTCCACACCGGTCATGATCCCAGGGTCCCGGGATCGAGCCCCACATCGGGCTCCTTGCTCAGTGGGGAGCGTGCTCTCCCCTCTCTGCCTGCGGCTCTGCCTACTTGTGATCTATCTCTATCAAATAAATAAAATTTTAAAAATAAATAAATGAAACTTAAAAAAAGATTGGAATTGACTTAAAATTGACTTAGAAGTAAGAAGTGGGGGAAAAGAGAAAGGGCGGGGAGAGAGAGAAGGAAGAAAGTACTGGGATGCATTGCCCTTGCTGCAGGGTTAGCAGCTGACAGCCCGGGGGCCACATCTGGCTTCTCGGCAGATGTTTACATTTTAAACATCTACATAACATCCCTGATTTTGCCTCTTGGCCCAGAAAGCCTAAAACATTCACTCTCTGATGCTTTACAGGAAAAGTCAGACGCAGATCTACAGTAATGTGTCATGAACTTTATCTGCTATGTATATGCACACTGGAGAGAGAGAGAGAGAGAGAGAATGGAGAGTCCTATAATGTAAAAATATTTTTTAAAGATTTTATTTATTTTATTTGACAGAGATCACAAGCAGGCAGAGAGAAAGGAAGGGAAGCAGGCTTCCTGCTAAGCAGAGAGCCCGATGCGGGGCTCGATCCCCAAATGCTGGGATCATGACCTGAGCCGAAGGCAGAGGCTTTAATCCACTGAGCCACCCAGGCGTCCCTAAAAATATTTTTTTAACTGTGTGTTGTGTTATAAAGTTGGAAAGCCAACGAGGTGCCTGGGTGGCTCAGTTAGTTGAGTGTCTAACTCTTTGTTTCAGCTCAGTTCATGATGTCAGGGTCGTGAGATCGAGCCCAGGGTCAGGCTCCTTGCTTGGCATGGCGCCTCCTTGAGATTGTTTTCCCCTCTGTCTCTGCTCCTCCCCCTGCTTGCTCTCTCTCTCTCTCTCTCAAATAAATAAATAACGAGTAAAATCTTTAAATAAATAAATAAATAAGGAAAACTAGAAAGCCACTGTGGGCTAGATTTCACCTTTTCAGGTTTGCAATTATATCACTTACTGACTTTTTTTTTTTTTTTTTTTAAAGAATGAGTTGTCAGAAGGATTAAACAAAAAGCGTTTACAGATCTTATTAAAAGGCTATGGTGAATATCCCACGAAATACAGGTACCATTTACTTTCTTTTATGTTAAATCAGTGTTACCCCCAGATTGTTCTTGGTTAAAATGATGTTTTTATTTCAGAATGTTCATTTGGCGTTCTCTGCTCCAGCTGCCTGAAAACCACACTGCGTTCAGCAGCCTGGAAGACAAGGGCGTGCACGTGGCGTTTCTCAACCTTCACAAGAAGTACCCCATCAGAAGCAGGAAACTGCTCAGAGTGTTACAGAGGTGTGTTCGGTATAGTGCAGCAACGTGTGTACCTTCCTCTAGATGTTTATTAGTTATAAATGGGCAGAGAGTCATTTTATAGCAGAGAAACTTGGCCAGTGCCACCATAACCAAGTCAAATTTGAAATCCCCAGTAATGATGTACATCAGTATGTTGTGCAGCACTTCCCTGGTGTTCTTGCCAGAAATTTAGAACCTCCCTCTAAATCGTGAGAAAACATTGAGGGACAGTCTATAAAATAACTGTGTAGCATTCCTCAAAAATGTCAGTGTCAGAAAGACTGGGAGCTTCCACACGGGAAGAACCTATGGGGACGTAGCAAAGAAATGCAGTGTGGCACCCTCGGTTGGCAGAACGAAAAAATAACACCTAACAAAATGGGGAAAATGATAAAATCTGAATAAAGTCTGATACAGTTAATAGCACAGAACCAGTTAATTTCTTAGTGTTGATAACTGTACTGTATTTATTATGCAAGATGTTAACATTAGAGTAATTTGACTGATGGGTATACAGGAACTCTACTGCTTTTGCAACTTCTTGTATGCCTAAAACTCTCTCAAAACAAAAGGTTTAAAAAAAGCAAACCTTGAAAGTATCAGAAGTAAATATGGAATTATAGCCCTAGAGTAAGGCAGCTCTTTTTAAGCTTGACATATCTAGAAGAGATTGATAGGAACACAAATCTCTACATGTAAGAACATTCCCCAAAGATATATGTAAAACCGAGAAAGTATATACAAAAAGTAGGACAAATAAAAGACTGGTTTCTATATGAACTATTCATGTAAATGAGTGTGGAATGGGCCAACCAATAAAAAATGGAAAAGGATTGAATGTGTAGTTCATAGCTGGGGATCTGGTTCTTAAGCATGAAAAGATGCTGTACCTCCCTTATAATAAATGCCAATTAAAATTACAGTGAAAAAATATGAATATAGATATATACATATACATATAAAACCACATTGAAATGCCATTTCTCACGTAGACCAAAGATTTAAAAAGAAGGGTAATAAAGCACCTTGGCCAGAGTGAGAGAATGGGCATCCCGTTACTCTGCTACTGAGAATGTGAATAGACACTTTTTTTGCAGAGAATAATTTGGCACTGACTATTGAAATTAATGCATATGTTTTTTGACTTAGCAATTTCACGTCTAGGAATTTATCCAAATCTATATTCCTGCATGAAGAATGATGTAAATAAAACATTAAGCGTGGCATTGTTTATAAAGGGTTAGAAACTACTTAAATGCCCGTTAAGGCCAAGTTAAAGAAATTAAGGTGTCTCTGTACAAAACTGTCTTGTGTATCAGAGCTCTGCGTCTACTGATAATGAATTTTTTCCAAGATGCTATTAAGTGAAGAACACAAGGTGCAACACAATGTTTATACCCACCTTTGTCATTTTTTAAAAAAGGATCTATACTTTTAACAGTAGTTCTAGAGAAGTAAGCTAGATAATAAAGGTAGGAGGGAGAATTTTTCATCAAATATACCTTCTGTAGCAAGTTTCTTATCAGTTGAATGTATTGTTTAGTCAAATTTTCATAATAAACTATTCTCTGGTCTTTATTTCCTTACCTGATTCACAGAACCCTGTCTGCATTAGCTCACTGGTCTGCCATCTTCAGCGACACGCCGTATCTTCCACTCTTGGCATTTCCGTTTGTAAAATTATTCCAGAACAACCAGCTCATTTGTTTTGAAGTTGTTGCTACTCTCATAAGTAAGTAAATAAGTATTAATAATGAAACCGAGAGTGGATTTCCGGTATCATTTTCTGATGTCTTTGCAGCTTTGCAACATTTAACAATTCTGGTGTTAAATAATTTTTCAGCAGGAAATGGACAGTTCAGACATTTATACATAAACCTTTTCATTTACAAGAAAATTTGGATAGTTGCATTTTAGAAGATAATGTTACAGCTTAGATTTTGTTAGCAGAAAGGAAGCAGGGGCACCTGAGTGGCTCAGACGGTTTAGAGTCTTGCTCAGATCATGATCTCAAGGTCCTGGGATCCTGCCTTGGTCCGGCTCCCATCTCCCTGTGTGCGTGCACATATGCTCTTTCTCGCGAATAAATAAAATCTTTAGGGGGAAAAAAGTAAGGAAGCAGATGCTTTTTTACTTACTGAAAATCAGTTTATTGTTAATAGGAAATCAGTTTATTATTAATAGGATTGTTGTCATAAGTACGGCAGGATTTAGCACACGGGGCCTGTTGTAGCGGGTGCTAACTGCCGTCCTCATTCTCAGCAACCAGAGCGAACATTGCTTGAGAACTTCCTGTGTACCGGTACCATTCTCCATGTTTGCCTTTATTAATTTATCTAAATCTTAACAGTCCTTTGAGGTAGGCATTGTTACTTCGTATTTTATAACTGAGGAAACTGAGGCACACAGAGCTTAAGTTCCCAAGGGTAGGTTGGTGGCAGAACAAGGAGTTGAAGCCAGACAGACTCTAGCCTGTGCTCCAAACCATTGTGTTTACTGCTCGCCTTCTACCCTGAAAAGTGGGTCCTTTTTTCATATTGGTATCATCGGGCCAGTTAAACAGTCAATAAACTGAATCCAGTTATAGATTTATTTAACAAAAATAACCAATTTTATATGTCTTTTAAATTGCTTTAAAAGGTTTTCTTGTACAAAGGAGATAAGCACTTAACTGTAATTACAGTAAAATTTTGAGTAGAAATAAAAAGATTCAAGCGTACATACTGTGAATACTATATTTCTCCCTTTTATTGGTTTATTTAATTGCATTGCATTTGCTTTGATAAATTTTTACTGATTGGAGAAAATATAGGAGAACATACAAAACAAAAGAAAATTCACCCATGTTCCTCCTCCTCCTTGATAATCTTTGAGAATGTATTGATGAATTTCTTATAAAAGCATTTCCCCAAATCATTAAATATTCTTGAAAAACATGATTTATTCCCCACGTAATATAATATTTCATCATTTAGGTGTATCATCATTTAGTCCCCTAACTGCTAGACCATTAGTTTTTTAAATAATTTTTCTGTAGTTTTTAAGCAGTTTTTAAATTTTTGTGATTATACTACTTTTACTTAATATGTTAGATACATTTCTCTTTTTATAAACTTTATAAATATCTTATTGACTATAATCTTTTCCCCCCTCATGACTCTAACATTCTATAATGTAGAGTCCTAGTTTAATTGGTTGTTGGACATTTAGGTTATTTCTAACTTTTACCTAAAGAAACAGTGTTATAACTGTCTTCACATACAAATATGTATAATATTGTCTCTTGGTCAGTTCTTAGAATTGGTATTATTAGGTCATAAAATATAAATATTCTAATTGATTCCTCAAAAAGGTTTTCCAAGTTTACTCTGGCAACAATACTTGGAGTTTTAAAAGGAAAAGAAGCAACTCAACAACAAAAGGACAAATAATCTCATTTTTATACGGGCAAAGGCTTTGATTAAACTTTTCTCCATAGACAATACACAAATGGCTAATGGTACATGAAAAGATGCTCCGGATCATTAGTCATCAGGGAAACGCAAATCAAAACCACACTGAGATACCACTTTATACCTTCTGGGATGGCTGTAATTTAAAAACAGGTTAAAAAACAAGTGTTGATAAGAATGTGGAAAAATTCTAACCTTCATGTATTGCTGGAAACATAAAATGGTGGTCACTGTGGAAAATTGGCAATTTCTCAAAAAGTTAAACATAAAATTACCATATAATCCAGCAGTTGCATTCTTAGGGATACATCGGAAAGAACTGAAAACAGAGACTCAAACAGATACTTGTATGTGAATGTCGGTGGCGGCGTGATCCCCAACAGCCAGAAGGGGGAAACAGCCCAAGTATCATTGCTGTTAACAGATGGACGGATAAACTGTGTATATGGTGTGTATAGTATACAGTGGAACATTCAAATGTATAAGGGAACGGACCCTGAAATCTAGGCGCAAAAGAACAAATTTATGTGAAATATCTCAAATAGGCAAATTTACGGACACAGAAAATAGAGTAGAGGTCACCAGGGCTTAGAGGAGGTAGGAATGGGATGTTAGTACTAAATGGGTACAGGGTTTCTGTTTGTGAAAAGATTTTGCACATAGTGATGGCTGCACAACATTGTGCATTCAGTTACGGCACTGATTTGCAGCTCAAAAATGGTTAAAATGCCAAATGATGTCTTATCATAAGAAAAGCTGTTCATAAGTAGGTAAGTGTGCAAAACTATATTTTATTTCCAGTAAAATCTTATTATATCGCTGGCATATGGTTCTGTGCCAAGGAATTGATTTTCTCTTCTAGGCCCGATTTAAATCTAGGAGATCCGTCAGGGCCAGCATGAGTAGCTGGGAATTTTCATCGAGGGTCTTAAACCAGTTTTATTCAAGGAGCACTTACTGGGCTCCGACTGAATGTTAGCACTGCTCGCAATAAACCACTGTTCAGCTTTTTGGGTTCACGGTCTAGTTGGGACCTGGGAGAAAGTCTGAAGGAATATAGTCCGTTTGATGTATAATTTGGAATATGTTTATAAAAGTCATCTTGAGGGGCCCCTGGGTGGCTCAGTGGGTTAAAGCCTCTGCCTTCAGCTCAGGTCATGATCCCAGGGTCCTGGGATCAAGCCCCGCATCAGGCTCTCTGATCAGCAGGGAGCCTGCTTCCTCCTCTCTCTCTCTGCCTGCTTCTCTGCCTACTTGTGATCTCTATCTGTCAAATAAATAAATAAAATCTTTAAAAAAAAAAAAAAAAGTCATCTTGAAGCGCTCTTTACAGTCTCTTGTATGACCAAGAGGGGGTTCTTCCGGTTAAATCAAGGAACCACCCCTCCCCCTGCCCCGGTTACTTGTCTTTATCCTGTTCTCCTTCAGTCCTGTGTCTGGGTCTTCTACACACACTCCTGCGGTGACACCACGCAGAATAGAAGAGAAGGCAATTGCTTATGTATAAAGCGGGGTTTCCCTCATGCCTAATTGAGAACAGTGTTCTCTTAATGAAGATTAGTTGTAAAAATCTGGGCTTCGTGTGTGTGTGTGTGTGTGTGTGTGTGTGTGTGTGTGTGTGTGTGTGTGTGTGGTGTTTTAAAATTCCTAGGGCTAGCAGTATCTGAGACACAGTTAGACCCATAGCAGGTGTTGCTGAACTGGAATTTTCTTTTAAAGTTAAGAGCAGCAGTTAAAGAAGCTGAAATAATTTCTTTTAAAACTTAGTTTTTGTAAGAGTTTACTTATGCCTTAATTATTAACTCACATTTACTTACTAATAAAGAATTGACTTCTAGAACTTGTAGGCCCTTTAATAACCAGATGTAATCCAAAATTCTGCCCATCTAAGTCTTTTGCTAATATGAGAAAGGAGATCGTATTGTCAAAGGACAGAACCATAATTCAGTGTTTAGAATAAAAATCCGGGGGTGCCTGGGTGGCTCAGTGGGTTAAGCCTCTGCCTTCAGCTCAGGTCGTGATCTCAGGGTCCTGGGATGGAGTCCCGCATCGGACTCTGCCCAGCAGGGAGCCTGCTTCCTCCTCTCTCTCTGCCTGCCTCTCTGCCTACTTGTGATCTCTGTCTGTCAAATAAAATCTTTTAAAGAAACAAAATAAAAATCCGAATTGAATTATTACGGACAGCTATGGTGATTAGGCATAGTTCATTGAATGAAACTAACTGATCTCACCAGGGTTTTTGAGGAATGTTTTGAGGGTGGTTACTCAGTGAGTTAATGCGAGCTTTAGAAACATCATGAGCAGAAGGGATTCCGCTTTCCACTGGCTGACTTGCAGAGAATCCCTCAGTCACTGGTTGGGTTTTCAAAGTTAGGTTTACTGAATAAGTTGTTCATCGATGGCTTAGATTTAAAACCAATTCTGGTGGTTACTTGTTATGGCCGTAGAGCAGTCACTCTTGTCCTAGTAATAGGAACGTGTTTATTTTAACATTTAATGGATGGGGAATATGATACATGCCTGTTTGTTTTTATGTGTTTGTGTTGATGTGTAAGATATAATTTTGGGGGTGTCTGGGTAGCTCAGTGGGTTAAGCATCCCCCTCTTGGTTTCAGCCCAGGTCATGATCTCAGGGTCATGATATAGAGCCCTACATCAGGCTCCACATTGGGCATGGAGTCTGCTTAAGATTCTCTCTCTCCCTCTCCCAACCCCCACACCCCTTTCTGTCTCAAAAAAAAAGTAATTTTGAACATTTCTTATAAACTTTTCTAGTTTTGATTAAGTATGAATTTGAGTAGATTTCAGGAGGTTGTCACTTAACATTCATCACAATTAATGATTTAAGAAGGAAATTTTTGTAGGAGGGTCATTTTGTTAACCAGGAGAAGACGGAAGCAGAGTGCCCTGTGGGGAAGATCAGGAAAACTCTGGAAAGTTCTGTTTGTTTTAATGGACACTCTCATTGATTGCGCTCAGTTGAAGAAATTGGCCAATTTTATGAGCCTGAAATATGACGTTAACGGGATGGAAGTGTAAAATCAAAAGTTCTAGAACTTAAAGAGTTGTTATGTTTTCTTTATTAATGGACATATTGAGGACCTAGAGTGCATATATGTAAGAACTGCTGAGTCCTTTGATAATAGAGATGGTAAAGATAAATTTCCATTTTTTTCTTCATAGTCAATTGGTGCCAACACTGGTTTGAATATTTCCCGAATCCTCCCATCAACATTCTCAGTATGATAGAGAATGTTCTGGCATTCCACGACAGAGAACTGCTTCAGCACTACATAGCTCATGACATAACTTCCCAGGTAAGAAGTATGTGGTTTTAGGATAACATGACTTATTTTGGAAACTAACATTGGCTCAGGTATAAAAAATACAAATTTCTTGAAAGAATATAATAAAAGAACATACTACCTGCTGTATTTTTAATAGCATTCCATTTTCTTCTTCATTAAACTGCTTTCCCAAAAGTCTATAAAGAAGCATCCATATTAAGGTAGTTCTTTTCATAATCGTTTTGAATATAATGATTTTAACAGCTACATCAAATGTAAGAGAGTATTAGCAAGGACTCATGACTTTTCCATAGAAAACTAATAAGTTTTCCTTATTTATTTTAGCTGTATGCATGGCCTCTTCTTGAAACCATCTTTTCGGAAGTACTAACCAGAGAAGAGTGGCTAAAATTGTTTGATAATGTCTTTTCCAACCATCCTTCGTTCCTCCTGATGACTGTCGTGGCCTACAACATATGTTCTAGAGCGCCTTTGCTCAACTGCAGTCTTAAAGATGATTTTGAGGTAAATATCCTTGTTCTTAAGTAGCAGGTCTCGAGTTTTCATTTATTTCCACTGAAGAATCAGTGCATTAATTGAGTACCTGTTGCATGCCCGGTACTGGTGCCAGGTGGGAGAAACGCCGTGGAGAGCAAGGTGTACCACATGCCCCCTCTGACCTCATCGGTCAGTAACCCAGCGGGCTATCCCACACACCATTTATCTTAAAAGTTGAAGCTTCAGGAGAGAAACGCGGTAATACTGTAGTTCAGTGCTTGTTGCCTGTTTTAGGATGTTTACCTGCTGAGTCATCGTTAATTCTGCGTGTGGTTTTATCAGTGACCCATCCAGTCTGTGACAGTCTGGCTGCCTGTTACCCACAAGAAATGGTTACTCTGAGAATTCTGAGATGTGGCAGGAAGGTTACTTGAAAGAAAGTGCTAAAGGAGGTTTTTGAAAGGACAGGGTCAGTTGGTTAAGTGTCTGACTCAGTTGGTTTAGGTTATGATCTCAGGGTCCTGGGATGGAGCCCCACTCAAGTCGGGCTCTGCACTCAGTTGGGGGGGGGGTCTTGCTTGTCACTCGCCACTCACCCCACTCGCGCATGTTCCATCTCTGTCTCTCAAATAAATAAATACAGTCTTCAAAAAAAAAAATAAGAAGAGATGTTCTTTTCGTGGATAGGATGAATTGGGTTTGTTACTTCTTTTGTGGTTCCTGTCAAACTTTGTGGTTTTTTTTCAAGGTTTTTAGTTTTTCTTTTTTTGCAAACTTTTTAAGATTTTATTTTTTTGAGAGAGATTGAGAGATCACAAGTAGGCAGAGAGGCAGGCAGACAGAGAGAGAGGAGGAAGCAGGCTCCCTGCTGAGCAGAGAGCCCGATGATGGGCTCTATCCCAGGACCCTGAGATCATGACCTGAGCCAAAGGCTTAACCCACTGAGCCACCCAGGTGCTTCTAGTCTTTCTTTTTTTAAAGATTTATTTGTTTGAGAGAGAGAGTGGGTGGGGAGGGGCGGAGAGAGAGGGACAGAAGGAATCTCAAGCAGACTCCCCACTGAGCATGGAGCACATCGAGGGGCTCAGTCTCACCACCCCGAGATCATGACCTGAGCCAAAATCAAGAGTCGGATACTTAGACTGAGCCACCCAGGCGCCCCTTTCAAACTTCATTTATCCTTAATATTCTCAAGATGCTCACTCATATATATTTTAGAATTTGGACCTTCCAGCAGAACAAGGTAATGTGGAAACATTTCAGATATTTTTAACGAATCAAGCTAATTTATTTTCAAATTTATTTATTTGGGATTTTGCAAGGAAAAAATCTGAGCAGAAGAGTGTGCTCCGGGGTGCCTGTGTGGCTCAGTGGGTTAAAGCCCCTGCTTTCAGCTCGGTTCATGATCCCAGAGTCCTGGGATCATAGCCCCACATCAGGCTCTCTGCTTGGCGGGGAGCCTGCTTCCCCCCTCTGTCCCTGGCTGCCTCTCTGCCTACTTGTGATCTCTGTCTGTCAAATAAATGGATAAAATCCTAAAAAAAAAAAAAAGAGAGAGAGAGAGTGCGCCATTGTTGGTTGCAGTGTTCTTCTGATACAAAGGAGGCCTTTGGTTTGAGTTAAAGTTTAAAAAGTATTATTTCAGAAGTTTGGTTTTGAAATTCTTTAGACTTTGAAAACATGAAATTGTCTCTTCATCTTAAAACTTGGCTTAAGAAAAACTCCAGTGCGTTTGCCAAGAAACAAGAGAGAGAAAGAAAGACAAGATTTTTAAGCTACCTTGTTTTAATTCTACCTTGTAATTGCTTTGTTAGCTAACTCACAATTTGAACACAGCGTTTTCTTACAGTATTTTTTTCATCATCGGAATAACCTGGATATAAGTGTTGTCATTAGAGAAGTCTACCGTCTCATGGATACCACTCCTACCGAGGTTCATCCCAACAGCATGCTTCACGTCTTTGCGGCATTGACGAAAGGGCAGTATCCAGTTTTTAACCAATATCCCAAGTTTATCGTGGACTATCAGACACAGGAGCGAGAAAGAATACGGAACGATGAGTTAGACTACCTGAGGGAGAGGTAATCATGGATAGTTGCTCTGTGTGTGCTAGGAACAAAATCTGCTAGAAACATAGACAGGGGGCGCCTGGGTGGCTCAGTGGGTTAAAGCCTCTGCCTTCGGCTCAGGTCATGATCTCAGGGTCCTGGGATCGAGGCCCGCATCTGGCTCTCTGCTCCACGGGGAGCCTGCTTCCTCCTCTCTCTCTCTCTCTCTCTCTCTCTCTGCCCACCTCTCTGCCTACTTATGCTCTTTGTCTGTCACATAAATAAATAAAATCTTAGAAAAAGAAATACAGAATTTTTTTATGAAAAGCACACGTAAATCACTAAGTATTTGTGTAAAATCAGAGTTTGAAGGCTGGGAATATCTTTAAGGATGTGTAATTCCTGCTTGTAGAAGTAAAACAATGACATTAATCAGGTGTACATTTTGTGTTTTGGTTGTTCTTGGACTTAAATTACTCACTTTTCTTTGCTTGAATTTCTTTGCTTTGCACTTTTTGGGACTTATATAGGACATCCTTTTCAGTGCTTTCTACAACTTTTATGAGATGAATATGAAAGCGAAAGGCAAATAGCAACTTACCTGTTCACAATCACGTACGCATACTGGGGCCCTGTCTGTGTCCGGATAGAATAGTAAGTTTTCCCTGCTGCAGGCAGATGGTTGAAGATATGCAAGCTGAGGTAGACCAGCAGAGAGCTGAAGACGAAGCTTGGTACCAAAAACAAGAACTGCTTCGTAAAGCTGAAGAAACGAGGAGAGAACTGCTCTTACAGGAGGAGGAGAAGATGATACAGCAAAGACAGAGGTGTGTGTGATCACTTTGAGAAAATCTGGACATGTGCGTTAGTTGAATAATTTTTACCTTCTTTCTTTTCTATATACATAGCATCACCCAGCTGTGGCATTTCCATTAAACAAAATTTAAGCTAGTAAAAAATCTGCATCTACCACACTTCAAAGAATTGGCTTATGGTGCAAGGTAATTCTGAAACTATGCTGAATATTCCTTTGCACTGATTATTTGGAAGTGAGACAAGTCTCATGTACCTTGGAGGATGTTATTGGAAACATTATTTTACAGTAGGCAGAAATGCTTTGTAATACAGTGCTGGATAAATCCCCTTTAGGGGAGCAGAATTTTTAGAATTGTGTTGTAAACTTACCTGTATGACTTGAAAATTGAAGCATAAAATGATTATCTCGTTTTGGATTTCACAATTTGGAGGACAGTATTTGGTGCTTATGTTAATAAGCAATTATTGCAATTAAAGCAATAAAATATGTTAATATAGCAAAATATAGCAAAAATATAGCAAAATATTTAAATTAAGATTATGGGATGAGCATGGAGACGAAGCCTAATTGTCAGGAAGCTCACTTCTGTGAGTGTTTACTGAGTTTTACTCTTGTTTGGATTTTTATGAAACTGATTTCTGTTGAGGGTAAAACACAACTACTGAACGGAGCATTAATTAGCCTTGTACTAAATAAAGATACAGGGTATTGATTGTACTGAAATGATCTGAGTAGACCTGTTAGAACTTTTAAATACGAAAAGAAGAGCCAGTTGGTGTGGACCCTTGTCCTTTCCACAAGGGCAGCCATAGGTACTTTCGCCCTGCATGTGTGATGCCATAGTCTCACCGGGGGGGCGGGGTTCGGGGAGGTGTGCCCTCGTCAGTGGTAGGTCCTTCACTGTTGTGAAACGTGTGACTTTTCCACTTACATCTCTATGGGGCAATGTGTCTATGTGTTCCTCTTGATGTATTTTGTATTTTAGACTTGCTTCTGTGAAAAGAGAGCTGAAAGTCAAGGAAATGCACTTACAAGATGCTACAAGAAGGCGCTTTCTCAAGATGCAGCAAGATCAGCGTGAAATGGAACTAAGACGACTGGACGACGAAATCGAGAGAAAGGTTTACAGTCCATGTCTTACCGCTCACACATTCGCTCCATTTACTCTCCTACCTGCAACTTCAGTGTCCTCGCTGGAATTCGCAGGGAACACCGGCTAGCCTCAGCCTTTCCTCTTCCCTTTCAAATTTCATTGATAGCTAGCCATTTTAGAAATGCCAAGAAAATGAGTCAGTTTGGCCGGTGTCCTTGGTGACTGTTTCTCTAAAAATAGAAGTATGAGTGAACCATTAACTGTGAAGTAGGGGAAATGCTCTTTTCTTATAAAAATTTGCACCTGGCCAGGATCAGAAAATTTCCATTATAAAATACATGGAGTCAAAAATGGACCTTCCTTACTTTTCTCTCATTTCATCCCCAAAATAAACTGAAAAAAATGATGATAACTTTTTTCTTTTTACGGCTGCATAGTATTCCATCGTGTAACTGTGTTATGGTTTATTTAGTGACTCTTTGCTGTGGGACATCAAGGTTGTCGGCAGTACTTTGCTATATGAGATGGTGCCAGGTTATACAGTCTGAGCGCAGATCTTTGAGGACCTGCACATGTCATTTTGTTGAGTACACTCCAAGATCTGCCAAATTGCTCTCCAAAAGTGAACCCACCAAAGTCATTATTTTAAGTGTATGTAGAAGGTTGCTTATACCCTAGTCAGTTCGGGAGTACATCAGTCTTAATATTTGCCAGTCTCATAGGTGGAAGTTGTGTATTTTAATTTGTCTTTTTTTTTCTTGCTGGTGAGGTTAAGTATCTCTCCGGTTACTTACCTTCCGTTTGTACAAGAACTGTAAATTGTATATCCATATCATTCGTCAGTTTTCTGTCACATTTTTTCTTACCAACTTACGTGGGCTGTTTGTGCCATTTGGGGCAGCAATATCCGTGGAAATATGATGTGAGCCACGTAGGCAGTTTTGTTTTCTCACAGCCATGTGTTAAAAATAAGGATACTAATTTTAATAGCATTTTGTTTAACTCAATGTATTTCCCAATTTTTTAAATACGTAATCAGTATAAAGACATCATGAGTGAGATGTTTTACGCTTTGCTTATACTAAATCTTGGAAATCTAGAGGTCAGTTTATACTTATAGTACACCTCAACTTTTACTCATCACTTTTTTTTACGGTTTATTTATTTTATAGAGGGAGTGTCAGTGGAGGTAGGGGCAGAGGGAGAGAATCACAAACGGAACCGCTGCTGAGCTCAGAGTCCCACACGGGGCTTAATCCCATGACCCTTGAGATCATGACCTGAGCCAAAAATCACGAGTCAGCCACCTAACCAACTGAGCCACCCAGGGTCCCCTGGTTTTTTGACTCTTTAAATGGTTGAAAGAACTCCAACAATAATAACTTCATGACATGAATATTACGTGGCATTTTTAAAAACATGAAATTCATATTTCAGTATCCATAAATACAGCTTTATTGGAACGGTCACACCCATTTGTTGATTAACAGAGTCATTTGCCAACTGATTTTTTATTCAGTGTTAAATTCCCGTGTATGTCTTATCTCCTCCTTAGCGCTGTCTGCTCCTAAGCCAGCAGCCCCCTGAGCGACAGCTTCGTCATCTCACTGCTGGGCCTCGTCCCCACTGTTAATCTGCCTCTTCTGCATTCTTTGCTCAGATGTGTCTCATCTCAAATAGACTTGGAGAATCGTATATTTCTTTCTGAACCCCTGCCACACCCCATCTTAACAGCGTATTTATTAGAATTGCATGGAATTTATAGACTAATTTAGGGAGTTTAAAACCTAGTTTTGGTAAAACACTGAGTATTTTTTCAGTCTTTGAAAGTATTTTGAATTCATTTGTATTAGAAATCTGTCATCTCTGCTACAGCACGAGATAATACTTTTTGTCTTGTTGAAAGCTGGTCAATTTTAAATCGGCTTTTGAAAGCTGTGATTCCTTTTCACAATCTCACTGAGTAAATGAGGCTGATAATTCATTATTCTAGAAAAGCATATGTTCTTCTCCCAGAGTAATACAGGCTTAGAACTCTGACCTCTTGATTCCGAACTCTTTGAGATAGAAGCATTTTTTTTTTTTTTTGGTCAAAGAATCCTGTAAAGTCCTTTCAGTTCGCGTGACCTGGCCTCTGCTTACCCTTCCAGCCTCCTGTCCTTCATCTCCCTATTCTGATAGTCAGCTCGGACCTGCTCCACTGCCAGAGCTTTTCTCCTCGCAGCGCAGGCACCAGCAGGAAGGCTGACACGCACGAGTCAGCGCACGCCCATTAGCGGTCAGCGGAGCTGAGCTGGGTTTGCCCTGGCGCTAAGCTGTGTGCGTGTCTAAAAATCCATAAGCAGAAGAGCTTCTCTCATTGAAAGTCCCGAACAGCATGATGAACGGTGCCAAACCTCTCCTCTGCCCACTGGCATTTTTATTATTCTCGTTTGGTGGACTTGAGCATCCTCACTTGGAGCTAGCCCGCTCTCCCAGTAACCTCCTTAAGTTGTACTGGTTGCCAGTCAGTGGTTTCTTTACTTCTCAGGTGTTTGTCCTTCTTGTGCATCCACTGTCTTTTCATCTTTACTTGTTGTTTCTCCAGAGATAGGTATTCAATCCTGTGATCTTTGATCTTTACAATGTCTGATACGTAACGGATGAAATAGTGCGCAGTCGTTATATGTGTGCTGAATAAATGAATGGCGTAAGATGGGGTTATAGTTTGTTTTGTTCTGTTCCTGAAACACGTGTCACTCCTACAAAATGGGGACTCTAGGCAGCCAAGTATTTAAGACCACTCCTAGGATTCTCTTGTCTACTTAAAGAGGGCCTTAGTTGAACCCTCTAGTGGAGAAGAGTGAGAAGCTTCCAAGTAATCAAAATTTGGAGAGTGGTGAACTTTAAATTAGCTGAGTCCAAGCAGAGCACCTTGAACTTGGAGTTACTAGTTGCCATACTGAAATTATTGAAGTATAGTCATTTAGGGGTGTCTAGGTGACTCGATTGACTGGGCAACATATTCTTGATTTCGGCTGGGTCATGATCTCGGGATCCTGAGACCGAGCCCCATGTCAGGCTCTGTGCTCAGTGGGGAGTCTGCTTGAGATTCTCTCTCTCCCTCTGCCCTTCCCCCTCACTCGCTCGCTTGCTCTCCAAGAAAATAAATAAATCTTTAAAAAGAATTTTCTTTAAGTAGAGTCATTTAATCGAAAAGAACATTAAATAATATCATATTTAATAAGAAACATTCTATATTTTTAACCACCACAAATTTAAATTGCTCAAGTTTTTCTAACTCATAATATTGGCTGAAACAGTGTGGTGAGAACTGCCATCTGTTCTCGCAGCCTGGGTAGATGAGCGTATGGTAATTGTACTTTCCTTTTTAGAAAATTAAGCTTTAACTTTAACTCAGTCTTTATTCCCAGATTCTACAGTGAATGTTAATAAGCCATCAATTACTCTGGTATCAAAAACCCAATACTTTTTATTTTAAATACTCCGAGTGGGTTGTTTAGATTACAAGATTACTAAATCTGTTGAAGAGATGTTATCTTGTATATTGTTTCTGGTGTTCACACTTTGTTGTTTGGCCGTAGGTACACATGAGAGATCAAGAAATTGCTACTACAGCGAAAGACCTGGAAATGAGACATCTGGAACTCGAATCACAAAAAAGACTTTATGAAAAGGTATAAATCACCTATTTGCAGCATGAGATAAGCAGGGCTTATACAAACTCTTTTTAGATTGTATTTATTCGTGACTTAATGTTCATCTCTTTTGGTTTTTGTGGGGTTTTTTTAAAGATTTTATTTATTTGACAGAGAGATCGCGAGTAGGCAGAGAAGCAGGCAGAGAAAGAGGGGAAGCATATTCCCTGCTGAGCGGAAAGCCTGATGCAGGGCTCGATCCCAGGACCAAAGCTTAACCCGCTGAGCCACCCCGGCTCCCCTGGTTTTTTTTTTTTTTTTTTTTTTTTTTTTTTTTTAAAGCAGAATATAGTGTCATCCAGGATTGTAAGGTAGCCAAAATGTCTGAACGTACAGTTTGTTGTAATTCTTTAATTCATGCTTCTCTTAGCGACTTAGTCTAGTGTCTGAGGTACCAGATGTAAGCCCCAGATTTTGCTTCATGATTTTCTACCAAGTTACTAAGTTTTCCTATATCCGTGTGATAGTGAGTACAAAATTAGCCCAGTACTTGATAAGGATCTTCGTAAGTAAGGTAAATCAGATAAGAGCTGTAAAGGACTTTAAATTTGAATCTGCTGCAAATAGATTATCAAGGACCTACATAGAATATATAATTTAGCTTCCACGATGCTGGAGAAAGGAATTTTGTTAATATAAATATTTATTATTTGGAAAAAGCATTTTGTTCTTCATTCATTTAACATGGAAACCATAAGTTTTCACTTCCTTCAGCCCTCTTTTAAAGTGAGACTTCGAAATTGGTGAGAACTGCAAATATGTAACAGGTAACAGATGATTGTTACTTACATTCAAAAAGATTTAAAACCTATGGCATCCTTTCATATCTGTAACACTTTTTAAGTTCCATACTGAAGGACTTCTAGAACTGAGCCAGCAATTTACACCGCAGCTCAGTCTCCTGTGATTTTGAATTAGATTCAATTCATTTGGACCAAACCTAAGATTACTTTTTACTGTCTTTTCTTTGGCAGAGGTAGGTGGTAGCCCCAATGGGGCATGGTGTCAGAATCAACAGAAAATTTGCAAGAAAAATACTAAGAATTTTCAAATAGGTTTCTCTCAGATTCTCAGGTATTAGCATGTTGGTAAATTGGCATTAACCTTCTCTGTCTCTGTATGTACCTGGACACATGTAGATACATTTTTTTTTCTGAACTTTTTAAGAGAAAGTTGCAAACCTGATGCCCCTTTCCCCCTAAATGCTTCAGCATATATTTCCTAAAACCAAGGCATCCTAATCACATGACCACAGAACAATGATCAAAATCATGAAATGAGCACATTATTGTTATCCAATGTATAAGCCTTATTCAGATATTATCAGTTGTGGTAAAACTGTCCTTTAGAGCAAAAGAAAATCTCAGATAATCTGTTTTCTCAGTTGTCATGTCTCTTTAGTCTCCTTTATGTTGGCCCCACTCCTGAGTCTGTCTTTGTATTTTATAACATTGATTTTTGAAGAATCCGGCCAGGTATTTTGTAGTGTTCCTCAGCATTTGTCTGTTGTTTCCTCACGGTAAGGTTCACCTTATGTGCTTTGGGCAGGAATGCCCCAGAAGCAATGCCGAGTTTCTTCCTGTGGATCATTATCATTTTTGCCCTCTTCTGAGGAAAGTATTTATTAAGCAAACAGGTTAGAGAAGACCAAGCCTGCTTAACAAAACTAACTTATAAATTCCTGAACATTATCAGGTTCGTTAGATTCAGATGTGCAACTCCTGGCTTTTTCATCAGTTTTAGTAATTAATACTTTATCTGCCAAACTTAGCTCTCAACATCAGTTTGATTAACTGCATCTATTTGTAAACAAATTATATCCCAGAAAACAGACAATATTGTGGTGACCTCTATCGAAAATATATGCCCAATATTCCATATATATCTAATTTGAATAAAAATTTTTTGAACAAAAGAAAAAAATGAAGCACAAACAAATAAGCACATACTGACCTCTGATCCAGATTCCATCCCCTTCCTCTCCTAGAACCCTGGTTTCAGCCTCTGTCTCCATCTCTCTTTCAGGCACATGTACCTTCTCCTTGGCCTAGGACCATCCTTGCCAAGACTGTGATGATTAAATGAGTTAATGTCTATATGTCAGTGACAGGAGACCCCAAGACTACCCTCTGGTTCAGTGATTTGCTAGAAGGACTCACAGATCTCAGGAAAAGCTGTTACACTCATGGTTATGGTTTATTACATCAAAGGGATACAGTATAAACTCAGGGAAGGTAGGGGGCGCCCGGCTGGCTCAGTCAGTGGAGCCCGTAACTCTTGATCTCGGGGTCATGAGTTTGAGCCCCGTGAGGGGTGTAGAGATTACTTAAACAGCAACAACGGAACGCCTCGGCAAAGGTAAAAGGCACATAGGGCAGAGCCCAGGAGAGACCAGCACAAGCTTCCCCTTGTCCTCTCCCAGTGGAGTCAAACGGCGCCTGATTTTGCCAGGAGAGACGCACGACAGCGCATGGCGAGTTTTGCCAACAGGCAGGCTCACTCGAGTCTCAACATCCGGGGTTTTATCAGGCGTCAGTCCCGCAGGCATGCAGGACGCACAATACTTACTTGCTCTGAGAGGTCAGGCTGATACGGTGCGTCCTGTGGCTCCTACCAGAAGTCTCGTGATTAGCACGAACTACCTGGCAGAGCCCAAGGGCCCAGGCCTACAAAGACACTCTTATCAGGCAGGGGAGTCAAGGGCTAATCTTTTCATTGGAATGTGCACCTCTTTATGGAGTAGCTAAAATTCTATATTCTGCGTTTCTTTTTTACTTAAATCCTTTTTGCAAATGACTACATATCTTGGTAGTTGTCATTCGTAATAGATATTAACGAACCGTAACTTATTTAAATGTTTTTTCTATTGTTGGATGTTTAAGTGGTTTACAGTTTGTGGCTATAAGCTTCTTCATACATATATCTTCTCTGCATATAATTGGAAAACATTTTTATTTTCCATTATGAAGGTAATTATGTTACCAGTAGATAATGAGAAAAGTGGAAATAAATCCCTAAATTGAGAAGTAACTACTGATATCATTAATAAGGATAAGTGAGATTATTTAGTACACACAATTGATATTTTGCTTTTTTAACTTAAATTTTCATGAATACTGTTTGCTCTCCTTCTCTTCAACCACGGTACTCATTAGCACTTCCATCCCCAGTCCCCTGACCCTGGCAACCACATATATACTGTCTTGATGGATTTGCCTATTCTGACATTTTGTTTAAATGAAATCATACAATGTATAGTCTTTTGTGCCTGGCGTCTTTCACATAGCATTTTGTGTTCAAGTTTTGTCCCTGTAGCGGTATGAGCGAGTACTTCCTTCCTTTTTGTGGCTGAATAATGTTCCATTGTAAGGATAAGACCACATTTTGTTTATCCAAATATCAATTGGTAGATATTTGGGGTGTTTCCACCTTTCGGCTCTGATGAGTTGTCCTGGTGGGAACATTCATGTACAACTTTTTGTTTGAACATGTATTTTCAGTTTTCTTATATTTGTACCTAGGAGCGTAGAATTCTAATTTCTCCACATCCTTGTGAACAATCGTTATAATCTGTCCTTTTGATTATCGCCGTTATGACTGAGCGTGAAGTGGTATCCTGTGGTTTTGATTTGCTTTTTTTCTAATGGTTAATGGTGCTAGTCCACGTGGTGATGCTTTCCTATGTTTATTGGAGTGCTATTTATTTATTTATTTATTTATTTATTGGCCATTCTTGTATCTTCTTTGGAGAACATGTGGTTAATGTCTACTCAGAGTACGTAGAGCCATACTTTGGGTTTTTAATATCTTGTGTAATTTTTTGTTGAAAACGGGATATTTAAATAGTGAAGTGTGGCAGTTCTGAAAATCAGATTCTCCCCCTTCCTCAGGGTTTTCTTGTCTCTTTACTTAGTGGCTTGTCTGAATTAATTCTGTAAAGATTAATTTAGGGAATGAAATTAAAGTCGTAACCAGACAGAGACTTCCATACTTGCCTTGAACCAGTAAGCTTCTAGTCTTGGCCGGTGGGCTCTGTGTGCATTACGTTGGGGCATGCCTTCAGTACTTAGCTCCGTAATTTACAGCTCTGTCTTACACTTTGCCTCCTGACCGTGCAGTACCTCAGTACACCAGACTGGACAGCTCAGGACCTTCTCGGATCTGAGCATTCACATAACCCTTGCTAAGTGCACAGCCTTACACATGCATATAGACTTTTAGGGTTCCAGGAATCTATCAGAGCTTTTCAAAGTCCCCTGCAGACATCTAATTCTCCAATTTTTCCTATAAAGCCTTTTGATTAACTTGTGGTTTGTATTGTGGTCCCCTACCTCAGGCAGCCAAGATACTCAGCAGTTTGCTCTGACGTTTTTTCAGCAAATGCCCCCAGGGAAAAGGCTGTTCAAAGGAGTGAGTTCTGAGGATAAATAAGGACAACCTTGGGAATGGGTTCTTCCAGAGCTACCGCATAGGTCAAATGGTGACAGTCATCTGGGAATGGGAGTTTTCTACTTTTCCAACTCCATTTTTCCCCCCTCCCATTGGCTGTCAGGCTACTGGTTTTCAAGCCTAATGAAGAGTTTAGGGGTGGGGTGAAACTTGGGATAGTGCTAGTTAAAAATGCCCTAAGGGTTACTCTTCTTACCAAGATTCAGCCATTTTTATGAGTAAATGCGCCCCAAATTGCTACAAGCCTTTAGTGAATTTCCGGAGTTCTGAAAAAGTTGGTCATTCCATGTTCTCAATACTTTTTAGGATGAGAGAATTTTCAGGGGTCCTTTCTTGTGTTTTCAGTGACGTCACTGCTGTTTACTTTTTACTTTGAAAATCAGGTAACAGTTTTTTATTTGTGTGTTAGTATTCTAGGGGAAAAAAGTGCCATTTTGTGTTCTAGCATTATTATATAGATTTGTGATTTTTTTTTTACAATTGATTTTTTTTTTTAACAGAATCTTACTAGAAATCAGGAAGCTGTTGCAAAAGAAATGAGAGAAGATGCAGATGCCTTTAGACGAAAAGTGGATCTTGAAGAACACATGTTTCATAAACTGATAGAAACAGATCAGACTCAAAACCAAAAAACTCAGAAGGTAAAAATATGGGAAATTTAGTATATATAGAGAGGGGGACATTTCCATCTGTCATCCTGTTATGAAGCATTTCTTTTCCCCTGCCCTGCCCCTCTGCTTCTGTCATCCTTTTAAAAGAAGAAATTCAAGATTAAACTTAAAACCTGCATTAATTGATTTCTTTGCTTCAGTGATCACAGTTCCTAGAATCTCACATTAGTTTTAGAGGTTACTCACACCACATGTGTCTTTTATACTCTCTGAGAATTTAAAGACTTAGGAGAAAATACAAGGGAAATGGTAACTTTAGAGGTACTGACCTACTATGTTACGTCTCAGAAATTGTCCCTGAGCAGATTAGTTGCAAAACATCAGGTCTTCGCTGGGTATATAAGCCAGCATTTCCAAAGTATATTCTGTAGAATATTAATAACTATTACTCAGTAAAATGGGGATGGCAAGTAAGTGTTGGAAGTGCTATTTATTTATTTATTTATTTATTATTTTTTATTTTTTTAAAAGATTTTATTTATTTATTTGACAGAGAGAAATTACAAGTACACTGAGAGGCAGGCAGAGAGAGAGAGAGAAGGAAGCAGGCTCCCTGTCGAGCAGAGAGCCCGATGTGGGACTCGATCCCAGGACCCTGAGATCATGACCTGAGCTGAAGGCAGCGGCTTAACCCACTGAGCCACCCAGGCGCCCTGGAAGTGCTATTTAAAGTTGAGTTTTTTCCCTGCCACATTTGAGGATATGGTACATTGTGACTCTTTAAGAAAATTTCCCAAACTTCCTTTCTAGAGTATCTGCGGAGCTCCCTTTCAGAAACGCTGGCTTAAGTGAATTGAAACAGAATGTGGGAACTTCAGGAAAGAACTTGCTCTGTTACCCAGTTAGCAAAATGCTAAATGGGTCTGCGGCCAGGCCTGGCCCTGGTCCAAAAGCCAGGAATAGTGTAAGATCTCCCTCCCTTCTGTTCAACCACAGTCCCTTAAGGGTTCCCCCCAGAATAGCCCACCATTTATTTTTCTTTGAAGGCTTTTGTCCAGTCTGTAAGAATGAGCTCTTCTGACTCCTTTTCAAAAGGTTGAAAGGGGGAGATTGTTCAATCTCACTCATTGCTTAGCCTCGAAATTCTCAACCTTGACTATGTATGCCTTAGAACCACCTTTGTGAAAGTTCCAGTATCCTTGGGGCGCCTGGGTGGTTCAGTGGGTTAAGCGTCCGCCTTGCACATAGACTTTTAGGGTTCCAGGAATCTATCAGAGTTTTTCAAAGTCCCCTGCAGACATCCAATTCTCCAACTTTTTCTATAAAGCCCTTTGATTAACTTGTGGTTTGCACTGTGGTTACGAGGTTATGATTCCAGGGTTCTGGGATCGAGCCCCGCATCGGGCTCCCTGCTCAGTGGGGAGCCTGCTTCTCCCTCTCCCTCTGCCTACTTCTCCCCCTGCTTGTTCTCCCTCTCTCTGTGTCAAATAAATAAATCTTCAAAAAAAAAAAGTTCCAATATCCTGCCACCCCAGGGATTGATATATTCGTTTGTGTTGGGTCCTGGACACCACAGTTTGCTTTAAACACTGTGAGGTGATTCTAATGTGCAACCAAGGTTACAAACCTTGGGGTGCTTGGGTGGCTCAGTCAGTTAAAGGTTGACTCTTGGTTTCAGCTCAGGTCCTGATCTCTTGGTCATGAGATCAAGCCCTGGCCTAGGCTCCGTACCGAGTCTGCTTAAGATTCTCCCCCTCTGCCCCTCCTGCTGCGACCTCTTTCTTTCTCTCTCTCTCCAATAAATAAATAAATCTTAAAGAAAAACAAAAAACAAAAAACCACCCTAGACACGTGGATGCATTGAACAGATATACTGTATTTTCTATATAGTCTGACCTTGTTTCTGAAATTTGCAAATATTTCTTAGTTAATTGAAGAAAATTTGGCAGAAGCTGAACAAGCGTGTCTGAATGCCGACTGGCGAATTGAGGCTCTACGTAAACAAAGATGTGATGATCTGCAGCGCCACGAGTGTTACCGGGAAGTGGCCAGACTCCTTCGGGAAAACAGAAGGACCGAAACAGAAGTAGTAGACGCGATGATGGGGGAGGAAGCTAGAAAGGTCAGAATCGTGTCACACATTTTTTTGTTACTCCTCATTTAAATTTTGAAAGTTTAGGGGCCCCTGGGTACTGGTTAAGCCTCTGCCTTCGGCTCAGGTCATGATCCCAGGGTCCTGGGATCGAGTCCCGCGTCTGGCTCTCTGCTCAGCAGGGAGCCTGCTTCCCCCTCTCTCTCTGCCTGCCTCTCTGCCTACTTGTGATCTCTCTCCATCAAATAAATAAATAAAATCTTAAAAAAAATTTTTTTTTGAAAGTTTACATAATCAAATGACAAAAATTAGAATTCTTTTCCTAAAGAAGAATGAAAGGATTTGAGGAGCCAACTAGGAGTTTATGTCCCGTCACACAGATGTCCCCTCCGGTTGATCCCATGAGCGTCTCTGGTGCCCACACGCTGCAGATCTTATCACGGACACGCAGACTTCCCTGAGGACACGGAAGAACTAGGGAGAGATCAGGAACCAGAGAACTGGGCCTAGTTCCTTCCTCTTCACGCTGCTCTGTTGTGTTGTCTCTCCCAAAAGCTTTTTTTTTTTTTTAAAGATTTTATTTATTTGACAGAGAGAAATCACAAGTAGATGGAGAGGCAGGCAGAGAGAGAGAGAGGAGGAAGCAGGCTCCCCGCTGAGCAGAGAGCCCGATGCGGGACTCGATCCCAGGACCCTGAGATCATGACCCAAGCCGAAGGCAGCGGCTTTACCCACTGAGCCACCCAGGTGCCCCTCTCCCAAAAGCTTTTTATAATGTATTTCCTTCAGGTCACTCTTCTTTTCATTTCCATGCTATCCCAGCTGAAGGACACGTGGCCCTGTCTGATCACACTTTGGGTCAAGGACAGGGAGCAGTGGGGGCGATGCCCACTGAGGCTCCCCAGGAAAGTCATGGTGGAGGCCCACGTCTTCGAGGATTCCTGACGTTGGCCCCCGACTGTGCCATGTCAGGTGTTGCTGGACGAGGGGGAGATGGTGTATTTGCGGGAGGGCTCAGAATCACTGTGAGGGCTTTTCCTGGTACACAGAGGTGCATCTTTGTATCTGCTGTCCCGGGTTCTAAAGCTTGACTACTGTGTGGCCTTGAAATCACTCAGACTCTCTCTCCTCCTCAGTAACAGGAAAGGACTGGATTTCTGTGGTCCTTCCTGGCCCTAACGATTCTTTAAGTTTTGTTATTTCATGCATTAGCATTTTTATAACATAAAAATTACATGTGTGTTTGGATGCAAGAGTTGTAGCATAGAACACCGACGAACTTAAGGAGCTGTAGGATATCTTAACTGCATTATTTGTGTTACCCTTGGGCTAATTTCAAGATAATCACTTTCTCACTTTAGGGAAAAGAAAGTCGGGGTTCATAGAAATTCCTCGATGTCCCTGTAGTCAGCACGTGTACTGGAGCTGGGCAGATTTTATTAAGGGATAGGTTCAAATTAAATAAGACAGTTGTCATGTATTTTAAAAACGAGCTTAATCCCACAAGATCTGACATGTATTCAAAGGACTTGTTATTTCAAAGACAGTGGGCTCCTGTCTGTGTGCCGTGTGGTCCGCTGACGTCCTCATGGGTGGCACGTGAGAAGTGCCTCTACCCTCGAGGTCCAAGGCAGGCACTCAGTTTACCCTAAAACCAAACAGATCCTGCGTGCCATGGCAATCCCAAAGGAAGTGGGGTAGAGAAGACAGATGGGGCTTATTCCACTGTCGAAACCGCCATGACCCCAACTTTTAGGTGATTTTTCTTTTCTTTCGTTTATTGTATTTAGTGGGAGGAAGCTAAAGAAAAAGACTTTCATTTGAAATCAGAAAAGAAAGCTTCGGCTCTCGCAGATGCATCCAGAAAGTGCTTTCTACAGAAAGAGACAAATGATGCTTTAGAACATGCCGGACATGCGTACAGGAAAGGTGAGTGTCCGTGAGTGCCTTTCTCTCCGTGCTGTCACAGACCCGTCACTGAGTGTGCTCTGCTGTTACAAGTCCCCAAGGTGTACGTCATTCACGTCAATGCTCAGCTAAAAGGTGACCACTAGTCGCCTTTTCATTGGTTGCTAGGACTTGTTTTTTGTTTGTTTGTTTGTTTGTATGTTTGTTTTTAAAAACTCCGATCAAGAAAACTCTCACCCACGCTGTGTAGTTCTGTTTTATTCCCTGGTTAACCTCCTTAATCTATGAGAATATGATTTGCTCCCAAAGCGCTTCTAGTTTCTTTTGGCAAAAATGTGTGCTTCGCTAACAGCTGGTCCTCAAAACAACAGCATAGCAAAGTAGCGCAAGCAGAGTCACTATAACTGTCAGGTTTTGGTGCCGGACTTGCAGTGGCATCAACTGTGAAAACCTAAATTACTTAGAATTCTTTAATCAAATGCAGTTACAATGAATTTTTATTTTACTACATTTTGCATCATTCCAGTCTTTTTTTTTTTTTTTTTTTTTACTGTATATGGATTAACCTTTTTTAGTAACAGTCTTACTGATAAATAATTCACATGCCATACGATTTTATGGTATTAAGTTGCCATATGTAAAAATACATATATATTCACGGAGTTGTGCAACCGTCACTGTAATCAATTCTAGAACGGTTTTAGTGCCCAGAAGGAACCCTCTATGCATTTGCGGTCACTCCCCATTTCCCCTCCCCTCTCTCCCAGCCCCTGGCCACCTCGGATCAACGTCCTGTCACTATAGATTTGAATGTTCAGGAAACATCGTATAAATGGAATCACATCCTCTGGTCTTTTGTGTCTGACTTCTTTCACGTGGCGCGACGTTCTGAGGCTCGTCCGGGCATCAGCGTGTCACCCATCTGATGGCCAGTGGTCCACTGCAGACACCTTCCACTCTGAAATTTATCCATTTGTCATCAGCTGATGAGCCCTGAGGCTGTGTCCACTTCTGGGCGTCTGTGAATAATGTCGCTGTGTGCCTGGCTTCTGTAATTCACACATTCAAAAAGTAGAAACGTAGGTTAGACGCCTTGGCATTGAATTACGCGTACTTCTGAAACTCGTCATTAGCTCTCAGGCTCTAGATTCGGGTCCCGCAGACCACCCCCAGGGAGGGAGGGAGGCGAAGTCACTCTGCACAAAGCAGGTATTTCCCAGTGGCTCCCAAGAGGCAGTAAGCAGGGGAGCTGCTGCCTGCGGGGGACCCTCTCACACTCCCCCCTCCTCTAGACAGAAACGATGCTTGAGGCTGTTAGAGAAGCTGTGGCTTTAGAAACAGGAAAAAGGAGGAAACTGCAGCAGAAGTTTCCCCTTCTGTCTTCAGTCACCTTCCCGCTGGGTCTTCCCACCGTGCAGCCTGTTTTTATAACTTTACTAAATTTCACCAATGAGAGATAATTTGGCTAATAATCATCCATTTTTCAAAAGGCAAAGGGCTACGGATTTGTCACTTTCTTAATCAGGGTGTATAAGTGAAATCAGTCATTTGCTCTTAACACTGGGAGATAATCAGCTGTAATTAGGAAAACGGCATTTTGATTTTTGATTGGCGGCGAGCGCCATTTGTTTGTGCCTCAGGGCCTAGAATGGAGGCACCAGGAAGTAGGAAACTGGTAAGAATCTGCCAGGGGCAGGTCATTTATTTAAAATTTTTAAAATGTCAGGGGGGCACCTGGGTGGCTCAGTCGGCTAAGTGTCTGACTGTTGATTTTGGCCCAGGTCATGATCTGGGGGTGCTGGGATCCAGCCCCGCAGTGGGCTCTGTGCTCAGTGGGGAGTCTGCCTGAGATTCTCCATCTCCCTCTGCCCTCCCCACACTCATGCTCTCCCCCAAATAAATCTTTTTAAAAAATAAATAAAAATTTTGCTTAGTGTCAAATTTTTATTACCAGTGAGGAAGAAATTCTTACTATTTTCTAGAAAACAGGATCTTCTGGACAATGTGAATGGCCCTTGCTACCCCTAAAATCCATGGTCCCTAAACTTAAATTGTAACTGAAAAGTCATGTCCTATAAAATGATATTAGCGCAGTTTTAAATGGACGAAGGATTTGAATATACCGTTCTCCAACGAAGGTACAAATGGCACAGTACACACATAAAAAGACGCTTAACCTCATCAGTCACTAGAGCCATACAAACCAAAAGCCACATGAGGGAAAAAAAATGTAAAAATACAAAAACAGAATGAGATACTAGCGTGACTGTAATCCAACACAGCGAGTGTTGACAAGGGTCCTAGAGAAAAGGGGATGGTGCTGCAGGTTGTGTGAAGTGGCAGCCACTTTGGGAAATAGTCCGGCAGGTTCTCAGAAGGTCAAACACGAAGTGGTCATGTGACCCGGCAGTTGTGTACCTGGGAGATGGGAAACATGTCCATATAAAAACCCATTCAGGAAAGTCGCAGCGTTGCTACCATAATAGCCGGGAAGTGTAAACAGCCTGGAGAGCCATCAGGCAAGGAATGGATCAACACGGAGCCACATGGTGAAAACTTAGTTGGTAATAAGAAGGAACTAAGTACTTATTTATGCTGGAAATTGGAGGAACTTTGAAATCTCTGTACTAAGTCAAAGGAACTAGACATCAAAGGACACATATCCTGTGATTTTATTCGTATGGAATGTGTAGAACAGGCAAATCCATAGACACAAAAAGTAGGTTAGCAGTCTCACAGGGTTGGGAGGGTGACTACTGATGGGGAGCTTGGGGTGACGGAAATGTTCTAGATTTAGTGGTGATGGTCGTGCAACTCTGAACACACTAAGAACACTGAACTGTACACTTTTAAGAGTGAATTTTATGGCATGTGGGTTCTATCTCAATGAAACTGTTACTTTAAAAGAAGACATGAGTACATGGCTGTTACCAGGTGGGGACCAGGTTTCTAATTACTGGGTCTTTTAAAAAAAAAAAAAAAAGGACAGGCCTGGAGCATCGGGGAGCACACTTCAGAGGGAGGATTTCACGGTGTGGTGTGGGATCCCAGACTAGGTGGCAGGAACTCTGAGTCCTAGTCCCAGCCTATGGTAAATGAACACAGGCGTTTAAGTAAAGTTGGCCAGAGTCATGGATTTATTCAGAATTGGTGACTGGTCTTCAGTTTCCTCATTTGTGAAATGACAACATTATAGACCAGGTAGTCTTTAATTTTGTTCCAGTGCACCATTTTCTAGCCTTTGATGGTTTGTGGGCCTCTCTGAGACTCTTCCCAGAAATATGCACATGCACATGCACATAGACACACAGAATTTTCCTTTATGATTCTTGTGGGTTCCCCAACCACAGCCTCCATGAACCCTGCTCATATAGGACAGAACTTGCTAGATGTAATTAATCAATGGAAGAAAGTTGCCTGCCATGGGGATTGTTAGACCAGCTGGAGAGAGCTCATGTACAGGATACTTAGAGATGTCACTGGAGAAGACAGAGGATAGGGACCTTCAGTGCCAGGCTCAGGAAGTGGGCCACGTCCTGTCTGCCACGCTGGCTATCCAGCAGAATGACCTGGAAACTCTACTGTTGGGCTCACCTCCTGGGTAAAGAACTTGGTGCCTGGGGTTAGAACGGAAGAATTTTAGTTTGTACCTTTTTAAAATTGTACTCTTAATACAAATTCAGCAAATAAATACTGATTTAAACTAATAAGAATCACCTTTGGGGCTTTAAAATACATTACATTAATAAGAATAAGTTGCAGTACAATAAGTACAGGAAAGAAACTTCTAATTTTTGCTTTATTCTTAATGTGTTCAAATGTGTTACTATTAGCATTTATTATTTTTTTGTAAATTGCAGATTTTTTAAAAAAACCCTTTTAAGGACCTCACCAACAGTGGATTACTTTGGCAGATCTAGGATAGGAACTAGGAAGCTGGATTTTTGTTTTAAAATTTTTCTGCTCAGCCAGTATTTGAAACACAGCTGTTGGCAGAGGGAACCATTCGGTGCTAGAAGAGAAGTGATGTTCACACCATGGCCCTTCCGGAAGAGGAAGTAAACAGCCAGGGGCAGGACGGCTTTTGGGGGACAGATGATAGACAAGGGACAGTGAGATCTCAAATGTGGAAAGATCTGGAGAACCAGTATCAGATCAGCTGTGTTTGTAGTGAATGCCGGTTATCCCGCCTCTGCCGGAATGTTCGGGGCTGGCGAGCTCCCTACCTGATTCCACTTCTGCCAGTATTTTATTTACAAGCTCTGCCTCGTAACGTAAAATTGAATATGCCTTTTTTTTTTTTTTTAAACTCCCTCATTAGAAACAGTTCTTTGGAGCAAACGCAGATTACTTGTACTACCTCTGCCACAGGACAGCCCTTCAGATGTTTGATGATGACTCTCACATCCCATGTCCTCACACCCGTTCAAATTAGTCATTTGGTAATCAGCCCCAAACAGTCTTAATGACTCATTGAGCTAAAACTGTGAGTTAAAACCATTAGCTGCAGCCCTAAGACCAGGGAAAAGGCATCTTAATAAGTCCCTGTAACTCAGTTTGGGCCTGACTCCTGGAAGCTCGGACCCTGTGATGGGAGTAGAAAGGAACAGTCAGGACTCTAGCTGGGCTGAAAAATAGAAAAAAGGACCTGGGTGTCTTCACTGAAAAGCCATAGGAGTTGGGGGAATGGTGAAAACATAGCCGAGGGACCAGTAAAACTTCTGAGATGAGAGTGATCAAGGAACAGGGGGAGGCACCCTGCTCCACTCGCGGTTCTGGAAGTTTGCAGGGGCAGCCTGCCTCTCGCTGGTTCTCCCGTGCTCTCTGTTGGCGCCATGAGGCCCTGCCCCCGCTGGTAGCTGCCAGGGGTGGGCCCTGGGGAGTTCTCATAATCTTGTCCAAGAAACATTTGGGATCTCTATCCCAAATAGTGGTTTGTTTGTTTGTTGGCTCTTTGTTTTAGCTAAAGGTGTTTTTAAAATATGTCACCGAAACTTCAGCTCATAACTGCCCTTGCCCTGCCCTTAGAATGGGGACAGTGCTCTTCCCAGAATAGAAATTGGGGACTTTTCATCTTTGGCAGATGTCATTTCCTGGGGACCATTTAGAATTCAGAAAGGCGCTCCACTCACTCCCAAACCTCTACTGCATCTCCTCCCTGTTACAACAGCAGCGTCCAGGGACCAAAACGGACAGGTCGCCTCCAGCTGTCTGCCTCGAACCTCACAGCTAAATGACATTTTGGAAATGGATTCTTCAACATGCAGTGAGTTGATAAGCAAGCACTGTTTCTTCTCTCATTTACCATTTCACCTTCATCTAAGCAAGACTGTGGCTTGAATCGTGTTTGCGCCATTCTGATGCCGTTTCCGCAGGGCGTGGGGATAATGGAAATCCTGAATTGGAGACAGGAGGGTTCTCCGCTCTTCCAGCTGGGGAAAAAAAACCTGGATCAGACCGAAACCAAGTAGAGAAAATTTGCCGGATGGATGGCACTGAAGCGATTTCCTTTCTCTGATACTAGTTGTAGGTGCCTGCACAAGTCTCACTAGCTAAAGTAATGATATTCACAACTAGGTTTTACACCCTCGGGGAAAGAAAATCTGAGCATTAGTTTTCAAAGCTATTGTGTATTTGAATTTTCTGAATGTTCTTCTGGACTGGGCTCTTTCCAGGAGCCACTGAAGACAGGGGTTTGCTGGGGGGGTGGGGGGCGCTGTGATCCACAGCTGGGGCCACTCCCCGGGGACCCGCCCAAGACAAACAGCTTCATGCTGATTGGCCAACATTTGCTTCCCTGCAAGTTTTTATGTTTGCATAAAAAATTTTATGTTTGGAAACCTGATACAGAAATACAGTCACAGCTTTAGCCCATAAAGGAGCTGAAGGTTTTCCCAATAAACTATTTGATTTCTTTTTAAAATGGGGGAGGGAACAAGGAACATTTTCAACAAAACTATCATATAGAAGAAACAGAATTTAACGAGATCTTTTGAGTTCCTTTAGAAGAACAGAGTCTTAAACAGTGTCCTCTGAAGACAGGCTTTATAAGAAATATATCTAGTAACGAGTCGTGAGATTGCAGTGTTATAAATTTTTGCTGACTCATGCTCTATATGCATCTATAGATTCTGTGTCAGAATAGGAATTAAACCAAAAGTCATGCATAAGTTGAATGAAAGTACACGGAACTTTCAGCTGTTCTTTATTCTGACATGTCAGAACTTAAATTTTTAGTTAGATAATTCTAAATTAGAAAATCAAGTCAAGACATTTGGTAAGCTTAGGTATTTAGCAGCAAAACAAAACACAAAAGTAGGATTCCTGTGGAGGAAAATACAGTTTTCAGAAATTGGAGCTGTTTGAATATGTAACTAAGTTTGAAAGAATTGTATTTTTAAGGTCCTTTTTTTTTTTCCAGATTCCAGTGTTTACTAGCCCCTCAAACTCAGTATGAAATGTCTGTTGCACTTGGACACATTGTAATATTTTAATTGGACTCTCCCTCTGTTGGCCACTATGAAACCATTTGATTTATTTATTTTTATTTAGTCATTGGGAAAATAGTCTTGGTGTACTTTTCTAAATATTAATTTTGGCAACTTGGAGTGCTTTTTCTCACGATCTTTATTCTAGTGAGGGAACTGAGTGTTGCAAAGAACTCTCTCATCCTCTCTTGGACATGATTTGTTCCTGATTCAAACAATTATCTATATCCCCCAAAATTAAAAACAAGTGCTACATAACCAAAAGCAAGTAAGTTCTCTGATAGCCTTCATTCAATTTTACCAGTAAGTATTTGGCTTTGTAACTGGAACAGTGTAGGAAACAAGATGTTAGGCTTTTTCGTTCAAGATGTTTGACTTTTCAAATATTCATTTCATTATTGGGTTTTGGCAACATATTTACCTTCAAAATAAATGCTGTATCTAACATCGGAAAATTAAACTATTAATTTTACTCTTTTTTTGAAGTTTCTTTAAATCAAAGAAGAATGCAGTGGGACACCACGGAGCGGGATCTTATGGACAGAGTAAGAACTCTTCGCCAGAGACTCACCGCCCAGGCCCGCAACAGATGTCAGACACCTCATGTTTTGGCCACGTAGAGGGCTTGAGAGAGTCGGAGAGATACCTATTTTGCAATCAGTGACACTGATTTTTAGATTATTTATTTTATATCCCTACAGAGGGCAACTTTTTGTATAGGAAAAAAATGTGTGTATAAAAATTATGTGTACTATTTCATTCTGATGCTTTTGGCTTGTAAATGGCTTCTTGCACTTTTCATAATAAAAGGTTTTAAGCTCTTAGGGGCGCCTGGGTGGCTCAGTTGGTTAAGCGTCTGCCTTCGGCTCAGGTTGTGATCCTGGAGTTCCGAGATCGAGTCCCTTATATGGGCTCCCTGCTAAGTGGGGACTCTGCTTCTCCCTCTGACTGTCCCCCTTCTCATACTCTCTCTCTCTCTCAAATAAATAAATAAAATATTTAAGAAAATTTTGTTTGAAGCTATTAAAGCTTGTTAGACTCTTTCAGTTTGCAAGGACCCGCATAAACTTCTGACTTGAGTTGACGAGGGTTTATTTTAAAAGTAAATGGAGGGGCACCTGGGTGGCTCAGTGAGATAAGCCTCTGCCTTCGGCTCAGGTCATGATCCCAGGGTCCTGGGATCGAGCCCCGCATCGGGCTCTCTGCTCAGCAGGGAGCCCGCTTCCTCCTCTCTCTGCCTGTCTCTCTGCCTACTTGCGATCTCTGTCTGTCAAATAAATAAAAATCTTAAAAAAAGAAAAAAGGTAAATGGAGAAACAAAGACAGGAAATCATCTCAACAACTGTGCAGCCAAAAGTGAGAGAAGTCAGCAGGACATCTAGAGCCCCACTGTGTGTCCACAGCCCCTTGTCACTCAGCAGCTGGGTCTCCTCTTCCCCAGTGAGCCCACCCTGCTCAGAACATTGCCGTCTCTGTCTCTGCTCCCCCACACAGCCCTGGCTCCACAGCAGGGCTACTCACAACTTCATCATCTTGGATAATTATTTCCAGAACCTTCCTTGATCCCATTTCTAAAAGGAGAGTAGAAATAGCTCAGGGACCTGATGTGGGGATTAAAATGTAAAATTCTACTACTTTACTTGACGTAGAGCATGCAATAATATATAGAAGTAATTCTTATGTCTGCGGTCATAAAGCATAAACTCTTTTTTAAAAGCATAATCCTAGAATAAACCAAATACTCGCAGTAAGCAAAATGCTCTCTTGTCCAGCAGGCAAAGTGCTAATGCAAGGCACTGGTTTCCCAAGAGCACTTTCCTCAGCCTACTTTCCTGTCCATTTTCAGGCAGCTGCAAACAGGCCTTCATGGGCCACGCTGGTGCGTGTTTGGCAACAGCAAGTCACAGGATATAAAATGTACAGGGTAGAATGGAAAGCGGAGTGAACTCGAAATTGGTGAACTCAAAATTGCTTGCTCACCTGAAAGGATTGGAATTCTAAAATATCCTGATCCTGCCAGCCAGAATCAGCTACATAAAGTCAGATTTGCACCTCTACCTCAGGTCCCCTTTTTACCAGGATGCACACCTACTCAGCCTGGTTTTGCAAATACACACACCTCTTTCATGGTGTTGCAGTATTTTTTTTTTAAGATTTTTTTATTTATTTGACAGAGAGAGATCACAAGTAAGCAGACAGGCAGGCAGAGAGAGAGGAGGAAGCAGACTCCCTGCTGATCTGAGAGCCAGATGCAGGGCTCGATTCCAGGACCCTGAGATGGTGACCTGAGCCAAGCAGAGGCTTTAACCTACTGACCCACCCAGGTGCCCCGCAGTATTTCATTTTTTAAGCGCCTGGGTGGCTCAGTGGGTTAAAGCCTCTGCCTTTGGCTCAGGTCACGATCTCAGGGTCATGGGATCGAGCCCTGCATGGGACTCTCAGCTCATCAGGGAGCCTGCTTCCCAGCCTCCACCCCACCCCACCCCCACCCCCCTGCCTGCCTCTCTGCCTACTTGTTATCTCTGTCAAATAAATAAATAAAATCTTTTAAAAAAATAAATAAGTTTCCATTTACCCAGTGACAGTTACACATACTCTCAACCAGATGAAGCTCTTCCTGTGAATTCCTCAGTCTTCTCTGACTAGTTCTCCCAGGAACAATGTTGATCATGTCACTGCCGTCACGGATTTCAGACACTGGGCATTTTCAGATGCTGTCACACGTAATACCTGAACTACATTTCTGATGCTCTCTGTCTGCTTCTCGACTATCTTCAACTTAACCCCAATGTCTTTATAATCTAAATTCTCTGGGACTTGAAGAAAGCTTGAGCTTAGCTAAAATTTCTTCCCGCTCCAGATATCTTCTTGAAGTTTCTCTCAAGAACTTCCTTGAGCTTGTTAAAGCAGAGAGGTTCCTAAAGGCCTTTTCATATTTATTACATCCATAAGGTTTCTCTCTTGTATGAAGTGATCCATGTTGGATAAATTTGGGGCTTCAGCTGGATTCTCCACATTGGCTACACTTCAGAGTTTCTGTCCAGTATGAATTCAGTGGTGTTGAATAAATTATTAACTTGGTTTAAGGCCTTTTCAGATTTATTACATTCATATGGTTTTTCTCCAGTATGAATTCTCTGATTTTGAGGAAGAGTGGAGCATTTGCTAAAGGCCTTTCCACAGTGATTCCGTATTGACCAGTACGGCAGCAGTGGTGACAACAAGCGCCACCAATGGCTTCGTATGCCAGTAGGGGTGCACTCCGCACAGCTGCTGGGGTTCAGGTCTAGACCCAGCCAGGAGACAAACCATTGGGCAGTTTGAACAGGAAAAGCTTCAGGTCCTAGGTGAGTTACTCAACAGTGATAGGAGAGGAAGTTAAAGATGTCCAGAGTGTTCTACAGGGTCCCTGGGACGGAAGGAGAGGAAAGGACTCCGCAAGGCTCTGGTTTAGCCCTGGTGGGAGAAGTTCTATGGATTGCCAAGACCACAGAGTTAGTCAGTCCGTGTCAGGGGCACAGACAATCCAAGGCTGCGGGGTGGGAGGGCATGGGGAGGCAGCGCAGCCAGCCGCCCCTGAGTGGGGTCAGGGTGACTCTGCACTGTCCCGGTCACAGGGCCATGGGAAACTGCCCTGTGGGCCCCATGGGGGCAAAACAAGGCTGGAAGGCAGATGCCCAGAGTGGGTGGGGTGTTGCCGCTGGCATCTGACCTGGAACGTTCCCTGTGATGGGAGGATTGTGACAACGCGGCCATCGGCAGAGGCCGTGAAGTCACTACGAGACTGTGCACTCTGGGCACACAGCCGGGGCAGTAGCACTGGCTGTCCCCACACACTCCCGCTGACCACAGGGAAGCAGGAGCCAGGGGAGCAAAACAGCACCTTGGGAAGGAGAGGAGAAGGCCCATTCCTCCTTTGGCCGTCCTCCGGCGCCCCCTACTGCCACTTTGGCATCCTGCGCCCTGGGGAAGGGCTCCAGGAGCCCCGTGGGTCACCGCTGCTCTCAGTTTACCCTGCTGACACAGAAATGTGGACGCAGTGTGGGTGTCTTTATAATCGCGTTCAGACGCCAAAGGTTGCCTGGCATGATGTAGATGAAGGTATCCAGACGCCTAGGAGGGTAGGAACGCAGGCGTGGGTGGATCACGTAGGAACTTGTCGCTCATGGGCTCTGGAAGATGCTCCCCTCCAGAAGGACCGAGTGCAGAAAGGATCTGCCAACTTGAAAAGCTCGGTGGTGGTTCTGTGGGTGAGACAGTGCCAGATGCCTCTGCTGACAGGCCCCCTGATTTCAGGGGAGTTGAGGGGGTTCCGTAGCGATCTGCTACCAAGGACAAACCATTCGGAGTCGTGGGCAGAGGAGAAGCAGTAGTAGTGGGGGCCGGGGGCTGTTGGTCATGGATTATGTGGTCCCTAAGAACGAAGCAGTTGGCCTCTCCTAAAATGTGGCTCGATGCAGGTAACAGGAAAGCGTCCGGATCTGGGGCTGAAAACCTGTCTTGAGTCACCGCAGTGGAGAGCCACGCCTGCCGCCCTTTGCAGACCTAAACTTATTTCCAGATCCAAAGCCTCCTGACCCAAGGCAAGGCCAGGTCCCCCTGCTCCCCCACACCCCCGCCCCAGGAAGGATCCTGAAACAGCGAGTGCCACGTATTATGCTATAAGTAACCCCCAAGTCTTCCCAAAGGGACCTGTTGCCGTTCACCTGAGGGACTGGACCCAGCCCTTCCAGGGGCTCCGAGACACTGGCCGTGTCCCCCGAAGTCAAGGCTCACGGCGGCAGGTGGTGGGTTTGGGGCCGAGCTGGAGTCCCAGCGGAGGCAGGGCCGTGAAGCCGGCTGTGGTTGGTTTCCGAGTACCTGAACCATCACCGGGCCCAGCCTGGCTGGCAGACGGCAGGGTCTCCGCGCTGGCACCACGACGCGTTGAGTAAGGGGCCTTATGGCAGAAAGAGGGCCGGGAGAGCCTCGGGAAGGTGCTCCCTGTCAGGTCAGTGGAAGTACCCTCGCACCGTCGGGGAGCTGCAGAGATTCGTGCCGCATCAGACGGCTGCAGGATGGAGGCGATCACAGCCAGCGCAGCGCCATCGGTTGGCCGCGCAGGAACCGTCGGGGACCACCGCGGTGGCCGGTGCACCTGCTTCGGCCGCAGTGGCAGCAGGGCCCCCGGGCCCGCCCCGCCGGCGGCCGTCGGCACCCCTGCTAGGAGCGCTCCCGACCCCCCTCCCCTGCCCCCTCGGGTCCCGCCGCCTCCCAGCGCCGCAGGCCCACGCTGCCCCGTGGTGCTCAGGGGCCTCCGCCGCCTGGCCGCGCGCGACGGCCCTGCCTCCGGGGCCAGGGCGGAGCGACCCGGGAGGGCGGGGTGGCAGGGGTACTGCGCCGTGGGGAAGCTGCGGTTCTTTGTCAGCGGCCTACGGGGTCGCGGCCAGTGTGCCGCGTGTGTCCCCTTGTCGTCGCGCCTCGGCCTTCCTTCCAGTCCTCAGTCCAGGGCCCGGAACACAGAAGGGAGACTTGACAGCGTGCGAGGACCGGTTTTTCCCGCAGGCGAGGCGAGCCCACCGTCGCCCCGGAGACCCCTTTGCGGAAAAGCGCGGATTCTGGGGTCTCCCTGTGCACCCGGGGGCAAATAAAATCCGTCGTTCTGGCTGGAGTGGAGATGTAGAGCCAACAAAAGTATTGTGCCCCGTGTGAGGATCGAACTCACGACCTTCAGATTATGAGACTGACGCGCTACCTACTGCGCTAACGAGGCACCTACTCTCGTCTTTCCGCCAGAGGATAATGAAGCTAGTGCTGGGGCCCGGTGCGCATGCTCAGACGAGAAACGGCGGCTTCATTTCTGTCTGCTCTGAGTTCCCGGACGCGAGCGCCAAAGCGAACGCAGATCACCTCCCGCCGGCTCTCGAGTCTTCCTCTGCTTGCTGGACGGTCAGCAAACACTGGGGTTTGCTTGACCCCACTGGGCTGAGTAGAGAGGACACGGAGAAGTGGGATTCTTCCTGCTTCTGTACTGTCTTGTTTTTTAAATAGTGCGTCAAAGCGTTTGCATACTCGGGATCTCGAGAAACACTCACTGGCACCTGCTGTATTCCCGGCCCTGTGCTGGGTGTTCACCGGGACATCCCCAGCCCCCGAGGGTTGGAGCGGAGGCGCAGGTGCATAATGATTTGAAAACACACACATTAAAAAAAAAAAGGGGGGGGGGAAGAGAAAAGAAAAAGAAAGAAAGGAAGAGAAAAGAAAGAAAGAAAGAAAGAAAGAAAGAAAGAAAGAAAGAAAGAAAGAAAGAAAGAAAGAAAGAAAGACAGACACATCCAGGCAAGCACACACGCCCGCCTTTCCGGCCCCCACCGCGGACCCGGGATCCAGCCGGGGCCCCGCCCCTCCCGGCGCCCCAAGTTTGCCCGCGGCCGGGAGCTCCGCAGGCCGAGGCCACTCTCCGAAGCGAGAGCAGCTCGAGAAACAGCCTCGGCACCTTGGAAGCCCCCCACCCCATCCTTCCCCCAACCCCCACTCCTTTACAGCAGCTCATTAACTACCTTCCTTGTTAAGGGAAACTATGTCACTACCATGCACGGAAAATGGTAGTGGGTGGGTTGGTTGGTTTTCAACACAGGTTAAAATAAACACATTACTATTAAACTAGTAAACACCTCTCCTACGGACCATCTAAAATCAGCCACATCACGGCTCACTTAACATCTGTGTATTTCTCTGGATGTCAATTTTACCTTCAAAAACGTAAATGAAGAGTGAACTCCAGCCAGCGACAGGCTTGCAGAAGGGCTTTGGAGGAGTGTCCCGACGGTTGCCAAGCTTTTGAGAAGCCAGGAATTTGCTGGCCCGCGGGCCTCGAGGCCCTGAGATGCTCAGGTCGATCCAGGCGCGGGGCACACTGACGCGCACTGCACAAGTCTTTCAACGTTTTCTATTTTCTGAAATTCGTCGGTTATAAAATGTTGCGGGAGGAGTTGTTTAAATCACCCAGAACTGGGCAGCTACGGTGGGATGTGGAAGGGAACGAATGGCCATGAGTGTAAGGAGGTGGGAAAATGCCATTATCATCTCCAGAGCGGGCACCAGGACTCCGGGGAGTTGGGGGGGAGAAAGTCAGAGGTGGGGTGGGTGAAAGATCTCTATATTGGAGAAAGACCCCTGGAGTGGGAGGTCAGCGCGACCCACAGGGGGAAAGACAGGACGAGCTCCTGGGCAGGGGAGGCTGGGGTGGTGGCACGGGGGAGGGGGTGGGGGAAGACTCCTAAGGGCACCTTCAAGTCTCCTTAGGAGGAGTCGCGGGGTGGAGCAGACGATCCTGGGGGAGTTTCCCCCACCCTCACCCTCCTCAGTGGAAGCCCCACGATCACGCAGTCCTCCCACCCATGGTCCCGGGGAGGTGGGGGGGGGGGTACCTCACAGGGGCTATGCTCCAGGTGCGGTCACCGGGGACCCCAGGACAGCCGGCGGGTGCAGGATGGCGAAGAATGGGGCAGAGGGGACAGAGAGGGAAGCCCCCAACACACACACAACTCAGAGGAACTTTTATGGGGTCCCTGTCGACTACGGTTACAAACGACTCTCTCCTGGGTCCCTGCAGGCCAACGGACAAACTCTCCCCCCTCCAGGGTTATGCCCTCAAGTCATGTTAGAACTGCAAAAATCTTGGAAAGCTCCCAAGTCCATGAACAGGGAAGTGGCCAGAGGAATGAGGGTCCCTCCAGAAGGAAAACAAGAACAGGGCAGACTCCATGCCTGATATGAAACGACTGAAGAAAGCAAGGGCAGAACCGGGTGTGGGGTGCGCTGCCATTACTGTATGAAGGGGGGCAAGAGTGTTCATAGTTGCTCGTGTTTGCACGTTAAATCTCTGAAAGGACACACAGACGACCAAGATCAATGATTAATACGTGCCGGGAGAGGTGGAAACTGCATGGTTGAAGGCAAGGATGGGATGAAGAGTTTCAAAAAAGTGAACTATTACGTTAGCAGTTTTAGATTTACAGAGAAATCGTAGACAGTAGAATTCCCATAAAGACCACCCCCAGTTTCCCTGATTACTAACACCGGCATTAGTGGGGTATGTTGGCTACAATTAATGAACCAGTGCTGATCTAGTATTGCCTGGAGTCCCTCCTGATTCAGATTTCCCTAATTTTCCCCAAAGGTCCTTTTTCTGTTCCAGGATCCCTTGCAGGATCCCACGTTTATAATGGGATCCTCCCGTGCCTCCTCCTTAGGCTGCTTCTGTCTGGGTTAGTTTCTCAGACTTGCCTTGTTTTCGATGACCTTGACAGCTTGGAGGAGGACGGTCAGATATTTTATAGACTGACCCTCAGTTTGGGGATTTGTCGGAAGTTCTTCCGGGATGAAGACTTTTCACAGTATACCTTTGAGTAGTTGAAAATAAGATATTTGAACAATGTTCATGTATTCCCTATTTAAAATTATGAATCAATTAACCTAAAAGACCCAAAACTGCAGGAACAAGGAAGGGGGGAGAAGGAAGGAAGCAGAGGGGAGGAAGGCGGAGGAGAGTGAGGAGGGGAGGGTGAAGATGAAGGAGAGGGTGAAGGAACGGTGGAGAGAAGGGGAAGGCAGGAGAAGAGAGAGCGAGGGGCCGCCCTGCGCTGGGCTCCCGCGCGGTGCACCCGGACGGCCGCCAGGGGGCGCTTGGCCCAGCGGTCCCCGCCGTCACCCAGGCTGGTGCGTTTGTCCTGACGCTGGAAAGCGGGCCGGTCCGTTTGGCTCTCGAGTTTCCCTGGGCCCGCAGCCCGGGAACTAGGGCGGGGGGACGGGGAGCGGACGCGGGGAGGGAGGGGCGCGGCCATCTGGTGGGGCTCGGGACGCCGCGCCACGACCGCGCGCTGGGCCCCCACGCGGGGGACCGCATCGTCCGCATCCAAACCTACTTATGGGAGCGGAGCACAGGGGCGGGGGTCCGGGGTCGGAGGGAGGAGCGGGCCCGGGTTCCACTCAATAAAATATCTTCATGTTTTAAACACGTGTGCCACAAGTTTTCAAAGACTTTTCTGAGCGAGTCCGAGCTGGGAGGCCCAACCTGCTTCCTCCCTGCCTCCATGAGGCCCAGGGCCAGCAGAACCCGGGCGGGTGCCGAACCCCCCACCCCGCCGCTCTCGGATGCTGCACGGGGACACCTTGACTGCCTGAGTCCGAACTGCGTCTGGAGTAAGGGGTGGTCAGTGTCACCTGCCCACCAGGGTCGCAGACGCAGTGATGATGGCCGAGGACCCACAGGGCCTCAAGTGGTGCCCGCGGAGGGGATCCCCAGACAAGCCCTTTCCACCTCTCGGCCCTTTGGACCGGCTGTTCTCCAGGCGGGGCCGGCCTTTTCCACCCCCAAGCACCTTGTCAGGGACCGGGATCTCTTCCTTGCCTTTCTTCAGCCAGCTAAACCGTCACCCCTGTAAGGGCGTATTTAGCCAGAGCAGCTCCATCAGTCAAACAGTGATTTTGTTGTTTATGCAGGAAAACTTAAACTGACCCTGCCCCCCCACCCCAAGGAGCTTAAAAACAAGTCTGGGAAACCAGTCCCAGGTAACAAAGCCCAAATACAAGGGTGGGTCAGGCCACGTGGAGGTATCCAATCTGGGGGGGGGGGGGGCATACTGTCTCCCTAGCTACCAAGGAGTATGGACCCTGCCCTTTGGGGGCCCTTTTGGGCACCAATTCTGACCAAGGTGATAGGCTCGTTCAAATATCTACTATAGGGTAAATTGCAATTCAATTGGTCACTTATGTGTGACCTAGCATGACTCTGCAGCTTTCTCTGTGTGTTACAATCTCGGCCACCTGTGCATGGCCAGGCCCAACCACATGGCCTTTGGCCTTAAAAGCTAGTCTGTAAGGCAGGGAGAGGGCGCCTCTTTGCAAGAGACAGCCCCAGCCGCTAGGTTTGATTCTTGATTCTTGGCGCGAAATAAAGATTTGCTTGACCTTCGCTTTGTATCAGTCTCGCTCCTTTGATTACGGACCCAACAACCCCCTCTTCAAGAATCGGATCCCCAGTTCCTTCCTCATCCGCTTCCTTCCCTACGATGCCAGCCTTGGGTGGATAGTGGGTGCTGTTCCTTCCCGGCTGAACACTTCCTCTGCAGCCGCTCACTTACTCCTGGAGCAACCAGGAGGGCTCGGTACCGCCCAGTCCTTCACTCACAGGTGGGCAAACTCAAACTGAGATGGAGGAGGGGACCTGCTCAAGTTGGAACCGCTGGTTGCAGGGGAGGCAGGACCCCACGCGAGTGAAACAACGCTGGCCTCTCTCCAGCCTCCCCTCACCCCCAGCAACAACCAGCCAACATGTTTCTCACGTGCACCCCCTAAAATAATTCTGAAACATCTACGCACGTCCTTGAATAACGTTGATTCCTAAAATTTCTCATTGTAAGTTCAGTTACAAAAGATGCAATTTCCAGGAAATGCAGATTTTCTAAAAATAAAACTATGATTTTTTTAAACATGCGTCCAATGAAATAAAAACATCCTATGGATTCCATACAAACCACTCTATTTTTTTTTTAAGATTTTTTTTAAAACTTATTTGGGAAAGACCGTGTTGGGGGGCGGGGAACAGGGAGAAGGGTAAAAGCAGACTTTGCTGAGCTTAGAGCCCCGGGAGGTTCTCGATCCCAAGGCCCCGAGATCGTGACCCTAGCTGAAATCAAGAGTCAGATGCTCATTCCAATAAACCACCCTATCCTACCCCCACCCCCCCCCGAAACCCATCATCTATTTAAAAAATTTTTTTAAGAATTTATTTATTTACTTGACAGACAGAGATCATAAACAGGCAGAGAGGCAGGCAGAGAGGAAGGGAAGCAGTTCCCCTGCCTAGCAGAGAGGCCAATGGGGGGTTCGATCCTAGGACCCTGGGACCATGACCCAAGCCAAAGGCAGAGGTCTCAACCCACTGAGCCACGCAGCACCCCCCCCCCGCCCCCATCACCTATTTTAAATACGTCTGAACAAGCTCCCTTTTGACGCTTGGTAAGTTAACATTTGTTTCCCCTTCTGAACTCCTATTTCCATTCTACTGCCTCCTTGGCAGAGTTTTGTCCTTGTAGAATACATGTTCCATGTTTGAGTGGTTATTGATCACCCTAACATGACTCTCAGCGACAAAAATAGGTACATACATGGGAATCTTCTTGTTTCCCATGACCGTAAGACTCCAAGGGCCAAACTTTCCTTCTAAAACTGACATGTTGTTATTTTTATTAGTACTCAATGAATCAAAACTCATAAATACATAGCTGTGAAGCCTAATTTTTATTTTTTAATTTTTAAATTATTTTTATTTTTTTATAAACATATAATGTATGTGAAGCCTAATTTTTAAATTAAAAAAATATATAATTTTATCCAAAACAAATATCCAAGACATGAATGCAATGTTCTTTTTTTTTTTTTTCTTCAGAGAGAGGGGGCATCCACGTTCAAGGGAGGGGCAGGGGGAGAAATAAATTTATTTATTTATTTATTCATTTATTTATTTAAATTTTCGAGAGAAAGCTGGAGCAAGCACAAGTTGGGGGAGGGGCAGAGGGAGAAGCCGACTCAAGGCTGAGAAGGGAGCCCATAGGGACTCAATCCCAAGACCATGGGATCATGATCTCAGCCAAAGGCGGACGCTTAACCAACTGAACCCCACAGGGGCCCCGGATGCAATGTTCTAATCCTATGTTGTTCATATAGAGCATAGGACTATTACTTTTTCCTGGAATAAGATGGGATTCAACATTAGTTTTATTCCTATTTTTCGTATTTACAGACATGAAAGTTGAGAAACTGTTCACATAAAGAAGAAAAAAGGGCAGAGATCGTTTTGCTTCAGCACCAGAACTCAATTCCTTCAGCATGTTTCAAGTTCTAGCCTAAAAAGCACTTCAAAATTAATTTTCATCCATCTAGCAGTGTTTTGAATTGGAAGCCCCATTAATTAGTCATTAGAATCTTCAGCTTTCTCAGCTTCTAAGTGATGTTGAATGGAACATTCCCCTTGCTGGTGGTTCTAGAGGTTTCCATACCCGCCTAGTAGTAGGATCCTAAAAGTGGAGGAAGAAGAGATGGGAGAGGGCAGATGGGGAAGGAACAGTGGCCTGCCCCTCTTCCAGCTGGTCAGCTTTAGGACCTCTTCACACACCCCTGGGGGTACTGACAGGAGGTAGAGGCTGTCGTAAGTCGTAAACCCATTTCACAGGATGGAACATTTGTGTGCTTAAGTGTGTTGCGAATTACTGCTCTCCCACAGCCTGGATGGAACCAGGCAGGGAGGCCACCCAGGGAAGCAGACAGGCGATCCAGACCCAGGAGATGGCTCTGGAGACCGAGATTAAGGAGCCAATAGAGACAAGTTCTCCAGGAACAGCCAGGACTTGGATCTGGTTAACAGCCAAGGACAAAGAGAGAAACCAAGAGTCACTCCAAATCAGGATGAATAATGTCCAGAAACATTCTGGTGCTACCACCAGGCAGGAAAACAAGAAAGAGGGGCCTGTTTAGGGGGAACCCAATACATGCTGATTTTGCATCCTTTGTATTATGAAAATAATACGTGCTCAGTATAGAAAACATATGCCCATACATACCCTCTCCGTCAAAAATTGCCAGACTCCTGCTGCTGTCACAAATCATTTAACACCAAACGGCTTAAACAAGTATGTTTCTTTCTTCCTTTCTTTCTTTCTCTCTTTCTTTGTTTCTTTCTTTCTTTTTTTAAGATTTTATTTATTTATTCACAGATTGAGAGAGAGATCACAAGTAGGCAAAGAGGCAGGCAGAGAGAGGAGAAGGGAAGCAGGCTCCCTGTCGAGCAGAGAGCCCGATGCGGGGCTCGATCTCAGAACCCTGAGATCATGGCCTGAGCCAAAGGCAGAGGCCTTAACTCACTGAGCCACCCAGGCGCCCCTGAGTATGTATTTATCATGTTTAAAAAATAATTGTACTGAAATGCCATTCACACACGATACCAATTCATGACCCGGTGTGTTAAATCCAATGGTTTTGCTCTTTTACATTATTTTTTAAATTGTGGTGACAGATACTACACAAAATACACCATATCAACCATTCGCAGTATGTAATTCAGGGGCACTATTTACGATGTCAGGCAATCATCTTAACTATCAGTTTCCAGAACCTTTGCTTCACACCAAGCAGAAACTGTACCCATTAAGCAATAGCTCCTTATCCCCGTCCCCCTCCCCATAGCCTCTAATCTACAATCTATGGATTTGCCTATTCCAGACGTTCACATACATGGAATCGTACATTTGTCCCTTTGGACAAAGGTTGTCTCCACGTTCTCCTGGGACCAGCCATTTCTGGCCTATATGCTTCTCACTGAGGGTCATGGCAGCTCGGGAGGTGAAGCTATGCTAAACAAGCACATTTAAAGCCTCTGCTCTGGGTACCTCCATCAGAATTCCACTGAGCCAACCAAGGCCCCTGGCCAAGTTCAACGTCCATGGGGTAGGGAAAGAGACTTGGCCCGCAGTGGGAGAGTTCAAAGCCAGGGCAAGGGACGGGGTGAACCAGTCTGCAAACAAGTAAAGAAAATCCCCCTCGTCCCACTCTGGGGCCCAATCTGTTCCCTCTCCGGAGGGCGACCACCCATATCAGTGTCCTATTGTCCTGTGACTAAGAGCAAGCCTGGAACTATTTTTCCTGCCAACACAGATAGATCTTCCTGTTCTTTGTAACCATAGCGGAGTGTCCCTGAGAAGGGGAGATCAGGCTGGACACACGCAAGGGAGAGACCATGTGAGGGCACAGGGAGAAGATGGCCATGGACAAGCCAGGGAGAGAGGCCTCCGAGAAACGCCCTGCCCACACCTTGGCCTCAGACTTCCGGCCTCCAGAACTGTGACAGATGCAGTGTCTGTTGTCCCAGCCACTCCGTTTGTGGTACTTTGTGGCGGCAGCCCCAGCTGCTCTAGTCTTCTGATTCTGGAACATCTCATCCTCGCCCGTCAGTAACAACTGCTGTAGTGAACATTCTCGTGCGTGTGTTTGACAGGCGACGTCTGAGGAGCTTGTGGACAGCCACTTCGTTCCGTCTTGGGTTCTGGTGGATTTGCTGTGTCTCTCCCAAGGGAGCACATCTAGAATTTTCCGGAATTTTCCATTTACCTGAGGATGAAGACCAGAAGCTCCAGGATCGGTCTGCAGCAGGGCGCTCCCGGCTGTTAGGAGCTGGGGCTTCTCTTCTCACGCTGACCTCTCCCTGCACTTCCATGCCACCCACGGGCCGCTGACTCCATCTGTTTGGCAGGGTCACAAGCACATGGTGAGCCGCCTCTGACCTGACCACAGCCCGCAGCCCGCAGCCTCTCTTTCCTCAAACAGCTCTCCGGTCACTGCTCCAGCCAGAGGGAGGTCAGGGTGAGCGGCTTCCAGGGCCCATGTTCATTGTGAGTCTCATCTCCTTTCCAGCTCTCTCTGCTTTGAAAATAAAACAGGGGTGGCTCAGTCGTTCAGCGACTATTTTCCGCTCAGGTCATGATCCAGGGTCCTGGGATCGAATTCCCGCATCAGGCTCCCGGCTCAGCGGGAGGCCTGCTTCTCCCTCTCCCACTCCCCCTGCTTGTGCCCTCTCACTATGTCTCTCTCTGTCAAATAAATAAATAAAAATATTTTAAGAAATAAAATTAAAAATTTCATCTATATGTATATATATACATATATATAGAGCGCCTTATAGAAGGCTGAGTGAGAGGAAAGGCCATCAGGGAAGGAAGGACGCTGGGGAGAAGGCCGCCATTTCTGGTAAGTTCGCCTGTGGCACTCTGGGGAAGCAGCAGGCCTGGTCCCTTCCCAGCCAAAACTCAGTAGCTGGCTGCAGGCCCTCGTGTCTCATTTCATTATTCTACTGTGACAAGCCAGGAGCGAGGGCACAGCCAGCTGGGCAGCTGGAGGGGAGGCGGAAAGAGGCCGGAATGTGGGGCCGGAGGAGGGTTTTCCTCAGACTTTACCCTGTGGAAGTCCTCCTGTGCCCCCAGAGGCCTGAGCTTTGGAGTTCCTCTGTCCCCTCCCCTCACCACCCTCCACACAACCCCTGTGGGACCTGGGTGCCCATTCCCTCTCCCCTCCCCCAGCTGGTTCCTACCCGTCCTGCTGGTGGCCACCTGCACTTGGCTGTGACCCGAGAGAGGCCTCCTGAGCCCTGGGCTAGGTCAGGCCTCTCTGATCTGCCTCCTCTTGGCTCCCTTGACCTTAATGCTCATCCTAATTTGACGTCGTGACTTCTCCTTTGCTGTCTTTCTGGTGGACTGTCAGCACCTCCGTGACAGGGTCTGCCGTAGGCCGAGCAGAGCGCGGGGTGGGTCCTCCAGGGTTTGCTGAGGGGGGGACGCGTCTCACATCCTGCAGTAATTACTTGTCTTTCCTGGAGGGCAGGGACTCCGGCTGGATCATTTCTACATCCCCACCTTTTAGTCTCATGAGAGACCTGTTTATTAGTTCCAAATGGGGGCAGGATCAGATTTAATAACCAAGTGGCCTTTCCGTGGCCTGGCCAGGAGTGGACTCCAAGATCCACTGGCCTCTCCTCACATACGAGGTGAGGTGGGTGGCGCGGTCCCCTAGCCGGAGGACAGGAAAGGGTGACAGCGCTCACTTCTCAGGGCCCTCCTGTTCCACCCGCCCCCGCCCTCCGTGAGACAGGTGGGGAAGGGTGTGGTCCCAGCGGCCATGGGGCTCCCAGCAGGTGGGTCACACCTAGATCAAGACAGTGGTTTTGCGTACAGATCCAACAGATACAATGGCAGGGACAGGGGTCCCAGGGTGCTTCCCGGCACCCCAACTGGTGTTAAGACACAGAGGCATGAGACCCCCTTGGTCACAGGGCTAATGGGCGTCACGGTTCCTACCTGCAGCGGCCAGGCATCCAGGCAGGGCCTGGGCTCCTTAAATACTAATGTTTTCAAATCGTATCACTAAAATCTACTCCTGCACCTCGATTTCAAACATAGCTTTTGAGCCTGAAGTTGCACAACTACCTTGTTGTGCCATCTGGCTCCTACTTTAAGGCTTAGAGGCTCCAACTACTTTAGGTGACAGTCTGATAGCCAAAGGGAGAAAGTCTGATTACAAAGCAGACTTGGAGGCCCAGGCCTCTTCCTGCTCTTCATACAGACAGACAGAAGGACACGGTAGGGTGCCTGGGTGGTTCAGTGGGTTAAAGCCTCTGCCGTCGGCTCAGGTCATGATCTTGGGGTCCTGAGATCAAGTCCTGCATCAGGCTCTTGGCTCAGTGGGGAGCCTGCTTCCCTCTCTCTCTCTCTCTGCCTGCCTCTCTGCCTACTTGTGATCTCTCTCTGTCAAATAAATAAAATATTTTTTTTTTAAAAGAAAAAAACATGGTAGACACGTGGTCAGTGTTTGAGGAATCAATGATCTACCTCTGAGTCTGTGGTTCCTTCTATTCAGAGAAACGGTCCCCACTTAACACACAGACATGCACACACTCATCGCAGAGCAGGTCTTTGCTTCATTGAAGGGAAGCAGGGAACTGGCCATGGTGAGCTCATTCATCCGTACAACCTTAAGTCACAAGAGGCGGGGGTGGGGGGCAGGGAATGGTTCAAGCCGGAATCTTCTAGAACACTGCTTTTCTCCGTGAAAGAGGCAGCAAGTGTTGGCAGGGAGGGCATACATGCAGGAAGAATACCCCCAACTTGAGCCACAGAAGTGGCTGGTGCTAGTACGTTCACTCTGGGGCAAGCTAAGGGCTGCTGGATAGGACCAAATATTTCACTCGGCAAATACTTACCAACGGCTGGTAAGAGGCCCTGGGATCAAAGTGGTCCATGAGCTTCCTCCCTCATTAAACGGTATGAAGTAGGGGCTCCTGGGCGGCTCAGTCGGTTAAGCATCCAACTCTTGATTTCAGCTCAGGATCATGATCTCAGAGCCCGGAACTGAGCCGACATCCCGCCCCGGGTCCTCGGGCTCCACGTTCAGCGGGGAGTCTGCGGGTCCCTCCTCTGCTCCTCCCCCGCCAAATGAATCAATAAATACATAAAATAAAATAAAATAAATAAATAATAAAATAAAATCTTAAAAAAAAAAAAAAGACAGCGAGAGAGAGAGCTATTAAGTAGGAAAACGAATACACAAATAAGGCGATTGCATTTTCCCGTGAGGGCTGTGAAGGAGTGTGGGAGAGAAGCTGAGGCCCCGGCAGGGAGGTCTTCATTGCAGACAACAGGACCCACTCTAGCTGGCCGAGCAGAAGGGGATTTGTTGCAGAGGATCAGTTCATGGGTGAGTTTCCAGGAGGGCTAGAGAACCATGCTCGGGTGCCAGAGAGGTGAGGACAAGCCCAGGATGAGGCCCTGCCCCACCAGGGATGGTTCCAGTGGAAACCCTGCTCCCAACTGCTCTCCACCCCGGACACCTGGAACCTCACTCCGTGCTGTGCCGCAGGGTGTGGGTGGGGGGGGTGGCATGCTCTAGAGGGAAGTTGCTGTGGGTCCCGAGAGATGCCATCAACACTGTTGCCCCAACGCACAACAAATGTCAAAAATTATGATTCCACGGGTGTGGCTGTGGAAGATAGGGTGTAGGTTTGTTTTCCTGTTTTTTTCATTTTAATGCATTTTATTTATTTTTGCCTATCTGTGTTTTCACAAATGTTTAAAGGAACATGTAATATTCATGAAACAAAAGGCAGAGCCAATGGAATTATTTTCCAAAGCAAAGAGACAGGGTGGGGTCCTGCAGAGGAAGAGTTTCCCTGTGGGGCTTGGAGGGAGGGTCCCTCTGACGACCCACACCTGCCCCATGGTACCTTGGGCAGGTTCTGACCACTTGCTGACCTGTACCAGGAGCTCTGTGAAATTCCTGAGAATCATTTCTAAGTTGTTGCGACGCTACTGGGTTGACCTACTTACACATTCCTTCCTTTAACAGCCGATAGCTTCAACCTTCCTACCCCAGCCACTCCTGCTGTGTGTGGTGGGGGTCGTGGAGGGGGAAACCTCAGTGCTCTGGCCCCATCCTGCCTCCACACGGGGGTGGAGGGAGCTTATTCCAGCGCAGCGGGTTTCTCTGAAAACCGACTAGAATTTCCTCAGCACCCGTGGGTGCCCTGGCCAGGCCAGGAGCTGTGCTGTAATGTAAGAACAGAAGCTGTGTTCTGCATTCTAGAAAAAGGAACAATGCTGGCAGAGAGACAAAGCTTGAGTGAATTACCTAAGGAACAACACCCTAAACAATGTCATGAGCTTGGATCTCTGGGATGAAATTTTTTTTAATATTATAAAAGTATTTTAATTTTAGGAGCACCTGGGTGGCTCAGTGGATTAAAGCTCCTGCCTTCGGCTCAGGTCATGATCCCAGGGTCCTGGGATGGAGCCCCCGCATTGGGTTCTCTGCACAGCAGGGAGCCTGTTTCCCCCTCTCTTCCTCTGCCTGCCTCTCTGCCTACTTGTGATCTCTGTCAAATAAATAAGTAAAATCTTAAAAAAGTAAATAAATAAAAATATTTTAATTTGTTATCACAAATGACAAGCACAGGAAAGAACTCCTTTCTCCAGGCAGCCTGTGTAGTTGGTCACAGAGGCCCGGGGCTCACAAGGGCCCTTTATGCTCCGTTGAAGGCTCTGCTTTCACCGTCTTGAAATTGGAAATGATTTTGATCATTGAACTTGGGGTTTGTAAGTGAGGTCCAATGGCAGTGTGAGCACATGAGACACAGGCACGGAGCCCCTCTGCAGCTCCCAGGTGACCTTCCAGCACAGACATTCACAGTGTCCGTGACCTCAGAGCTCCGGTGTGCCCATGGTGTGTGGGGAGTCGGTGACACGCCCCAGAAAGACGAGGTCAGTCCCTCACCTCTGGGACCCAGGGTGGGTGAGGGCAGACCCAAGAGGCCACACTTTCTGTTGGAACCGAAATTTGCTTCAAATGCAGGAAAGGGCAACTGTGTTCTAAGAAACAACCAAGGAATTCTGCCAGTGCTCACTGAAGGGGAAAGAGAGAAGATACTTCCTTTGTCACCAGTGGGCCAGAGGTAGAGAGTGTTGGTAGAACACGTATGTAGTAAAAAGTGAAATAAAAACAGGTGAGCTCGTTTTGTGCAGTGTTTCTACTTTCTGGGAAAAACAAAGTACATACCCACGTACGAACGAAATAGGAATTGTGTAATTTCAGGGATCCTACAGACAGGTTCAATGCGCTCCCGTTTGCATTTGAAATAGCATTGCACAATCTGAAGATGAATGGTAAGATTCGTGCTAATAATTTTGAATTTTAATGTTTCTTTTTCAAAACATGGAATAGCAAATGGGGAAAAAAAAAAAACAACTAGCATGGGAACCTGAGAGAAAGACTACAGTAGAAAGGAAAAAGCTTTCTATTTTAATACCATTAATGGCAATTTTTTCCTTTTGTTTTGATCATGGGGCCCATGTTTTCATTTTGCATAGGGCCCTGAAAATTTTCCAGCCGAACCTGCTGTCCACAGCAATGGGCATCACTGTTTTTTGCCATGTATGCCCTAGCAAAGATGCGAAGCTCCTGGAAGTCTCATGCGTTGCTGGTGGGATGAAAAATGGTACAGGATTTTAGGAGACAGTTGGCAGTTTCTTATGAAGTTATCAACACACCTGCCTTAAGACCCAGCAGACGGCCCCCCTAGGAATTTATTCAAGTGAAGTGAAAACTTGTGTTTGTACAAAAGCTACATATATGTGAATATATGTGTACATATATGTGAATATTTATAGTGGCTTTGTTCATAAACACTCAAAACTGGAAACAACCCTGTGTCCTTCAACTGGGAAACAGATAAACTGATACATTTGTGTTATTATAAGACACTACTCAGCCGTGAAAAGTAGCTAACCACTGACACACATCACAATATGGATCAATCCCAAGTGCATTCTGCTAAGCAAAAGGAAGCCAGACTCAAAAGGTTCACGCTGTAGGATTCCATTTATAGAACATTCTGGAATAGGTGACACTTTGGGGAGAGATCATGCATTCATGGTTGCCAGGCGATGGGAGTGGGGAGCAGGGGAGTGTAGGGGATAGAAATGTTCTAGATCTTAGCTGTGGTGTGGTTACATGCCTGTATGCATTTCTCCAAACTCAGAGAGCTGAACTCTAACAAGGGTAAATGTTACTCACTTAGCTCTACCTTAACTTGAAAAAAGCATCTGCAAATTTACTAGCCCAACACTGGGAGCTCCCACAGTTTTTAGGCGTGTTTATGGTTTTTTAGGCACACCAGAAATCCTGAGCTGGGAACTTGAAAGGAGGAAGCTGGAGAAGGCGGAGGGACGAAGCAGCTGAGGGCCCCTGGGAGGGAAACTGGGGTTTTGCTGGGTGCCCAGGATGGAATCGCTGAGCCCAGCCCGGGAGAGGCCGCTCCGGTGAAAAGCCACTGTAGAAGGCCCTGTGGGTGGGCTTTAGCGTGCCGGCGGGACATCCTGTCCCATTTTCACTCCCACCCCTGCCCCCGCCCGCCAACAGAAGGAGCAGCTGCCTCGGTGCCTCGCCTGCCTTGGCTGAGCTGATTACATGCAGAATGGATTGATTGGTGTTGACAGGGAGCTATTTACCCGTCTAATTAATTATGCCAACTAATTTCAACTTAATTGCACTTCTTGGGTCACTGGGTATTGAGACTCTACAGTTCTCATGCTGCTGCAGGCCCGGATGGAGAGGTGGTAGGGAGAGGTGGCAGCTGCTCCCTAAGGTCAAACAGGCACCCTGTTCCTCCAGGCTCCTGGACCCCAAGGCCAGGCTCTCAGTCCCCGGCTGCTCCACAGGCAAGCTCGGGAATCCTATTCGGGTACATTCTGTGTGAGCGGGCCTCTGCCCCAGGAGCACATTGCCATCCATTCGCCCAACATACATTTATTAAATGCCTGCTGTGTGCCAGCTCCAAGTGGCATAGACACTGAGGGTGTCAAGAAGCTAAGTCAGGGCTTGCTCGTTCCCCGTGTCCCCGGCCCTGAATTGCTCACAGCCAGAAGGAGGAGAATCTCACCTAAACCGGCAATTACGGAATCCGGAATCCGGGTAGTCCTGAGTATAGACTCAGGGTTTCCTATTTTATTTTGGGTCTTATAATCCTTTTTTTTTTTTTTTTAATCATTATTCTGGTTCTCCAGTTGTGCATGTTTTCCAGTGGGAGCTGGCTTCTGTGTCTTTTTGACATGTCTGTGTTATCTTTTCGGCACTTTCTGTCACGAGATGTGTCAGGATCATTTTTGTGTTTTCCCTGCCTCAGACATGAAGGCAGCCATTTCTCCAAGAGCCCTGGGCCCTCCGTGTAGACATCATTATAGGAGTGTCGCTGTCAGTGGGCAAACCAGGGACCCAGGGAATACTCGCATATATTTATATGTTCTGTTTACATTTTATATCATTCATTTTCTATGAGTATACATGTATCACTTATATATTATATATTAGAGTCCATATAACTTAACACCTCTAAATTATCAGTATTTGAAACTGTGAGTTCAAACCACCATCTCCAGTTTATATACAACCTTCAAGATTTCTTTCTGGTCTCCCTGTTTTCTGTATTTTAACTCCCTGTTCTAATGGCTAGAGACTTGGTTTCCATCACCCTTAAAATATTTCTTTCTTTTTTTCCTTTTTTTAAAAAAAAGATTTTATTTATTTGACACAGAGAGAGAGCAAGAGATCACAAGTAAGCAGAGCAGCAGGCAGAGAGAAGAGGGGGGGGGAGTAGGCTCCCTGCTGAGCAAAGAGCCCCATATTGGGGCTCGATCCCAGGACCCTGAGATCATGACCCGAGATGAAGGCAGAGGCTTAACTCACTGAGCCACCCAGGCGCCCCAAAATATTTATTTCTTCGATCAGTGTCCCTATACATAACCATTTTAGTATTTCCCTGGCGACCTCTTCCGGCTCAGGTGCTGACACCCCATTCCAGTCCACCCCCTCCCCATGTGGACCCTCCTCGCTCTGCACTTCCTCACGCAGCTCGGGCTCTGACACCTGCTCCAGGCCACCGTGCCCTCCTCGTCACCGTCACCCTCCTGGCTCTAGCCCACCCAAGTGGCTTTAGGACTAAACTGTTCAGTCAAGGGGGTGCCTGGGTGGCTCAGTCGCTTAAGCATTCAACTCTTGATTTTTGGCTCAGATCATGATCTCATCAGGGTCATGGGTTCAAGCCCCATGCATGTCAGGCGCCACACTTAGCTTGGAGTTTGCTTAAGATTCTTTCTCTCCTTCTGCCCCTCCCCCTGCTCTCAGTCTCTTTCAGATAAATAAATAAATCTTTAATTAGTAAATAAATAAGCTGTTCATCGAGAAACAGTGTGGAGTAGAAGAAAGAGGGAAACATGGACATTTTTGAGTGACATGAGAAACAGACGTCTGAGTAATGTTATGTTCCTAAAGAAAGTAAGATAGAAAATTGCATGTAGAATACTATATCAGCTATGTAAAAAGCTCAGAAAAAAATATTGGAGCTGTGTCAGGCTGTGAAGGGGAGCAAAAATGGAACAAGGTTTGAGCACCTATGACACAGGGCTTCCCCGTTAAATCTCATGCACTCTGAGGTTCACCCCATGAGGGAGGCAGAAGGTTCTAGTGGATACCGGGTGGGACCCTGGGACCAGACCACCTATGTGTAGCTCCTGGCTCGGCCACTTCCCAGCCGGGTGACCTCAGGCAAGTTAGTTCCGTAACCTCTGAGCTTCGGGTTCCCTTACCCATGAAACAGGAATGGTAAGAGCACCTACTCTTGCTGTGAGGACTGAGTGAGTTCAAACACGTGAAGCACTTAGAATGGTGCACGGGACATGTTCGCGGAATGTGAGCTGTTAGTATATGGACAGAACAGAGAAGTTCAGTGACAACGTCCGAGTTACCGACCCAAGGTCACAGAGTGTCACTGGAACCCAGTTGTGCCTGTTCCAAAGGCATGATGCTTTCTCCCTTGCAGTGGAAAGACAAGGCGCACGTCCGGTACAAGACTGACTGAGGCCGGTTCCGTGAGCACCTGGTGGGTTCAGAGGAGGAAGGAAGTCAGCAGCTTGGGAATTAGCAGGGAAGAATCCAGAAAGATCCCAGGCGCTGAGAAAGCTTGGACCAAGTTGTGATGGTGGAGGCAAGGACTTCCAGCAGAGGGGACACGCTGAATACGGGCAGGACGCCAGACCTCCCAGACGAGCAAGGGTCTGTCATCCACTCCGAGGTGTCCAGGCCGTACCTGCCCAGGCTCTCGCACTACCGGCATTTGGGGCCAGTTAACTCTTTGTCATGGAGGCCATCCAGTGCATTGTAGGACACAGCAGGATTCCTGGGCTACACACCCCTGTTGTCAGCAGCCTCACCCCCATAGCTGTGACAGCCGAAAGGCCTTTCATTGCCAAATGCCCCCAGGGTGAAGAACCCAAACTGCCAAGCCCCACCACCGTTCATTTCATTCATTGGCTAATATTCTTCCTCTCCTTGTGGGTGTCATCAGTTGCCGGGGAGACTACGCTTCAGGCAGAAGGCAGGAAGGAGGTAAGTCCTCTGCAACCCACCATGCCTGCAACTCAGGGGTCTTCGGTAAGAATTTCTCATCATATGAAGGTGTGGCTCAACAGCTGGCCAGACTTCCCAGTCCAGGTGCACAATCCCAGGCAGGGGAACGGTGATGGTCCACAGGAGCGGGGCTGTGAAGGAGAGGAGGGAAGGACAACCCCGATGACTTGCACAGACGACCAGATGCGTGATGTCCCCTCTCTGTGCTTCTGTTCTCTCATCAGCAAATGGAGTGCGTGTGGTACATCCAAGATTCCTCCAGGGGAGGGCTTCTCTCTCAGCCCCATGAAGGGCAGGGAGGGTTGGTTCCCAGTTCCTGGGGAAAGAGTTCTGGGATCCACTAGTCATGTCTGCCAGGCGTGCAGGGATGGTTCCCAGTTCCTGGGGAAAGAGTTCTATGATCCACTAGTCATGTCTGCCAGGGACACAGAAACAAGGGAATAAGGTGTGCCAACATACATAGACTGTATCTCTGTCTATTCTGAAGGGTTTAAGTAGAATCTCTGGGTCTTGTGAGGGCACGGAGATAAGGAAGGCAGAAACAGGATCTTCTTCCAGCAGCTCTACAGGTGAAAGTTCAATTTAGATTTTTTTTTTCTGCAATTAGAACTACTCTGCAAGTACACAGGTAAAAATAGTCCCCACAGGCATGGGAGACCGGCCACCATTTCAGGGGTCCCTCAATCATTTATTCATCGGACAGAGAGAATTGGGCCTGGGTGAGAGGAGAACCCCATCCCACCCCCCCCCTTCTTTCATTCTCCCCTGCATACATTCTGGAACTGGTAAGAGGATGTGGATTATTCTAAGGGTAGAAGGAGAAAGGGGAGGAGAAGGGAAAGGGCGAAATTTGGCACAGTGGAAAACACATGGGCTTTGGGGTGACAGTGCCCAGGCTATGCCACTCAGCAGCTGTGTGATCTTGGACAAGTTACTCAACCTCTCTGAGCCTTGGTTTCCTCATCTGTGAAATGAGGCCCACTAATCAGTGTCTCCCTCAGCACAGATGGCCAGCCTGCAGAGAGCCCTCAAGCATAGCCAAGTGTAGGAGAGGTCAGGAGGGCCTGTCCACACAGGTCTCAAGCACACAATGTCTCCAACGCAGTACTTAACAAGGCAGGCCATGGAGAGCCGTGGTCAGATTTCCAGCCGGGGTGTGACCCAGAACAAACCCCAGGCATCATTACTCCCCTCCGCAGGTTGGTTTCATCAGACTGGGCACTGGAGAGAGGTGACACAGAACGGGAGAAGGGACTGAGGAGGGCCAGACAGGAGGCAGGCTCAGAGGAGAAAGTGGGCAAGAGGTTAAGCCTATCTGCATCAGCGAGAGTTGGCAGAAGGGACAGGTGGACGGGCGCGGAGCCAGCGAGCACTGGGCAGAGAGTTTGTGAGCCTGTCCTCGGGAGGGGTCCAGGGATTAGATAACATCTGATGAAGGGAGGGTCGCTGAGGGTGTGAACTGGATTTCTTCAATGACCTTCAAAAGAAGAGAAGAACGCTCTTTTTCTCTTCTTTGGACTGTACCTTTCCAAATACTGCCTCTTACTGGACGGAGCTGCTGGGACCACTGCTTAAAAAGATGCTGACAGCCATTTTCTTCCAAAGAACAGATGAGCCCCAGACAGACTTCTGGCTCCTCCTCTATGCCAGCCGTGCCAGGACCCCATAGTCCTGGTGTTCTGGCAGAGTTCTCTCAGCAGACATTCCCGGGGCCCTACTTCCATCCCCTGAGCCCTTCCCTCTCTCTGGTGAGTCTCTGGCCGTGGCCCTGAGAGCCAGACCACATGCTTCCTCTGGCTTCAGGGTCGTGCCTGGTGAGCACAGGGCAGGCCCCCTCCTGAGGGTCGGTGTGGGCCCAGGAGCAGCCCTCTGCCGATGACAGATGGAGGCTGGCAGATAAATTCTCACCCTTTGGGTCGCAAAATTCTAAGAGGTACTCTATACCGTCTCCCAGGGGGCCCTGCGGGAATGACCCCACATGGTCCCTCGTTGTTCATAAATCTCAGATGTGCACCACCGTGGCCTGCTGGGGGCTCCCCACCCGTCCTGTCTCACTCCTCCCTTCCCCATTGGCCCTTCTTGGAATCACCTTCCAGCGAGCTACTTATTATACTCAAATCCTGTCTCAGTCTGTTTCTGGCTGAACCCAAAGACAGACATGGCATTCCGCCGACATGGACGTGACCATGACCTGACCTGGAAAGAAATGTGCCTTCGCCCTTAGTGTTCCTATACTTCAAACACACCTGCTGTCACCTGCTGCCTCTAGCTGGGAGACGACGGGTCCCAATGCCCCGGTGCCCAGACACCGTGACAGGGTCCTCTCCAGGCCGTACTCCAAGCAGGTCATGCAGTCCCCAGACCAGAGCTTCTCTGGCAAACACAGTAGGGGAGAGAGGGAGCAGAGCAAAGCTTTTTCAGAGGACCAGAGGCTGGGACCTCATTGTCACTGGAAGAAAAGAGTGTGCCTGGTGGACAGCTCTGCCTGGCCTGTGTTCAACTTCCCTCCCCATGCTGGTGCAGTCTCAGGGAAACCTCTGTCCCCCTAAGGGGAGTTCTTGTCTCCAACCAATGGTGTTGGAACAGAAGCACAGGAGGGGCCGAGGCCCGAGGGTGCTGGGAGAGCCTCCCCGCTCTGACGGCAGGCCGGGGCTCTGGAGAGTTGTGCAATGAGTGCAGAGGACGGCTCCCAGGGCTGAGTGTGCCCGGGCGTGACAGAGCCGGCCCTTGGCCGGCGGGCAGGGCGGTGGCGCTGAGATAAGCCAGGGCCTGGCTGTGAGGGTGAGCCTGATCCCGGGAAGTGTTGCTCGCCCTGCGGTAAATCACTTCCTCCAGCGGGCGTGACAGGTGGCAGGTGGATGCCGGTGCTTCCCACGAGCACTAAAGGCTCTTCTCCGCCGTGGCATGGCCCGCTTGCCCTGATATCAGGAGGAGCTCAAGCCACAGCCTCCTGTCCACCACGACCGGGGTACGGGGCAACATGAGCTGGTCGAGGCATGTGGGCAAGATCCGAAAACGCCTGGAAGAGGTCAAGAGCCAGTGGGTCCGGCCGACCAGGGCCGATTTCAGCGACAATGAGAGTGCCCGGCTGGCCACAGACGCCCTCTTGGATGGGGGGCCCGAGGCCTACTGGCAGGCACTCGGCCAGGAAGGTGAGGTCGACTTCTTGTCCTCGGTGGAGGCCCAGTACATCCAGGCCCAGGCCAAGGAGCCCTCTTGTGGCCCGGAGCCCCCAGGAGGGGCAGAGGCCAGCCCCCGGGGACTGGACTCCTGCTCCCTGCCATCAGGAACCTATTTCCCCGTGGCCTCGGAGGGCAGCGAGCCGACCCTGTTGCACACCTGGGCCTCAGCCCAGAAGCCCTACCTGAAGGAAAAGTCCAGCGCCACCGTGTACTTCCAGGCGGACAAGCACAACAACATCAGAGACCTCATTCGCCGCTGCATCACCCGGACCAGCCAGGTATGGGGGGCGGGGGCCTGTGTCTCCTTGGCCTTGGGGTAGGGGGAGGAAGGGTGCTGGTGGAGGAGATGGGGGTAGGTCCTGCCCAAGGCATGGAGTTCAGAAGACTAGGGCTGAGGAAGGGGTCACAGATGTTATTGTCTGTCTTCCCTGGATCACTGACTTTCTGATCCCACCTGTCATGGTCTGGGGCTAGGCCACCACCACCCCTCCCTGGCACTCCTGCCATCGCTTCCTGCCTGCCCCTCCTCTTCCATCTTCCAGTCTCCGTGTGGCTGTGGAGCACTTCTTCTATACTTCAAGTCTAAGTGGGTCCCTTCTCTGCTTAGAGCCCTCCATGGCTCCTAGTTGCCCACAGTGGGAAGAGCAAAGTCCTTATGGCTCACCACCTCTCCATCTCCTCTCTCGGCTCCGGCCGCTCCGTCCCCAGGGACCTGCAGAGCCTCCAGCCCTCCTTGCCCAGGCTTCAGAGCTTTGCATGTGCCATTCCCGCTGCCTGGGACCCCTTCACCTTCCCTGTTTTTCTCCTGACGAAGGCCGACTCCTTCCACAGGACGCAGCACCCAAGTCCCTTTCTTGTCCACCGCCCCCCACCCACCCCAGCCAGGGCCAGGCCCCTCACCTCTGTGCTTCCAAATGAAGGGGCCACCAAGGGGCCACCACTGAGACACACGCATGTCCTTTGTCCTCTCAGACTCAGGTTAGACCTGTCTGTCCACAAATGACCCAGCAGCCCCTCAATCCAGCTGATGGTCAGACAGAAGACAGACTAGGCACAGAGAAGGTTTCTCCCCAGAATATTTACATTTTAATACTTGACTTTAGAAGAAGAAAATGGGGCCACCTGGGTGGCTCAGTGGGTTAAGGGTCTGCCTTCGGATCAGGTCATGATCCCAGAGTCCTAGGGTTGAGTCCCAGGTGGGGCTCCTTGCTCGGCAGGGAGACTGCTTCTCCCTTTCCTGCTGCCATTCCACACTGTTCATGCAGGCTCTCTCTCAAATGAATAAAATCCTTAAAAAAAAAAAAAAGGGGAAGAAGAAAGAAGAAATCTATTTCATGACCAGAGCTTGGCCGGTAGAATTTCAGGCACGGTGAGGGGCATTTGGTCATTAGTTCTCCCGCTGCCCCGGATCGTTTGGGATCAGTGGCTTCTTGCAGCAGCTGGGGTAGGGCTCCCCCAGCCGCACGAATGACGAGTCCCAACGGGGCATCGGCCGCCCACTCCTCCCTCCTGAAGCTGCAGAGGGACAAGAGTAGACTCAGCAAAGGACCAGCTGGTATTTAAGCTCATTTTCTTTCTTTTTTTTTTTTTAAAGATTTTATTTATTTATTTATTTGACAGAGAGAAAGATCACAAGTAGGCAGAGAGGCAGGCAGAGAGAGGGGGAAGCAGGCTCCCCGCTAAGCAGAGAGCTGGATGTGGAACTCGATCCCAGGACCCTATGATCATGACCTGAGCCGAAGGCAGCGGCTTAACCCACTGAGCCACCCAGGCGCCCTTAAGCTCATTTTCTGTTAGGCTCCCTGTCCTGCCCCAGAAAGCCAAAGGCTCCAGGAAAAGCCCGGCTTCAGGTGGCGGGGCTGTGTGTGGAAGAGGGGGAAGGAGTGCAGTTCTGGAAAGTTAGTTAAAGTGACAGTGGGTGGAGCGCTGGCTTTTCAGGTCTCAGGGATTTCTAGTTTCCATGACGGGTCCCGGGTCCCGAATCGGCCTCCGAGCCTGCTTCCCTTTCTCACTCTGCCTACTTGTGATCCGGAGTAGGGCTGGCTCCGGTCTGTCTGAGGGAAGGTCAGTGCCCCCCCCCAGGGGTAGGGACTAGTGGTGTCGGGGAAGTTCTCAACCACAGCTGCAGTTCTGGGGGTGAGTGAGGCTCCCTGGAAGGAAGCCAGTCAGGGTGGGTGAAGCAGTCCCCACCCCCCACCCTGCAGCTGAGTCCCTCCCCTGCCCCCTCTTCCCCACCCAGCGAGGCTTCTGTCTTTCCCTGGGCCCAAGCCCCGCCCTCCGGCCTGTATCCTTTGTTTCACAGGTACAGCACTTTCTGAATTTAAGATGACACTTCAAGGGGCACCTGGGTAGCTCAGTGGTTAATAAATCCTCTGCCTTCGGCTCAGGTCATGCTCTCAGGGTCCTGGGATCGAGTCCCAAATCGGGCTCCGAGCCTGCTTCTCTCTCTGCCTACTTGTGATCCTTGTCCTTCAAATAAATAAATAAAATCTTAAAAAAAAAAAAAAAAAGATGACACTTCAAAACCCGAGGATTTCACCTAAAAGTAAGCATTTCCAGTTCCTCTCAGCAGGTGGCAAGAGCTGGCTCTGCTGTCGCTGAGTGGTGACCCCCCAACACCTGCTTTTGGTGGGTAAGTCCCCTTTGCCGCAGTCCCCACCATGCCCTCTTGTCCCAGGCCCTGATGCCAGGGAGGTGGGAACCTAGTCACAGGCTGTCCTGTCCACTCAGAGCTGGAGAGTCGATAGGTTTGCATGTTCCCCCTGTGGCTTCAGCCTCCAGAGAGGAAAACACACAGAGCCAGCCCAAGCTCGGTGGTTTTTAGACCAGTTTCCACTTCTAAACTAGCAGGGATTCCTTTCCCTCCATGCTCGCATTCCTTTATGCCACAAAACCTAATTCATAGCCAGGACCTGCACCCAGGGTGGGGGAACGGATCCAGAGGCCGACCTCCCTCGGGAGAGCTCCCTGCCTCAGCCTGCCCCAGTAGGGAAGGAGAAGACAACAGGGACTGGGAGGCAGCCCTGGGTGTGAGCAAGCCTCTGTGCCTGGGAGGGGAGGACAGGGTGACTAAGGCAGGCTTCCTGGAAGAGGGGGCCTCCGAGCTGAGTCTCACAGGCTGAGTAAGAGGCGGTCAGGCAGAGAGGAAGGGAAAGGGATTCCAGGCAAAGGTCAGGAGGTGTCAGAGGGATGAGTGGGACATACAGGCATGGAAATAACCGGCATGAAGCAAGAAGGTCTTGCTCACAGCTCCCTAGAAGCAGGGGGCAGAGCAGGCCATGCGGGACCACACAGGAAGCACAGGGGGCCGGGTAGGGGGGGAATGCAGGCGCACAGGCCCCCATTGTTCTTGTTCAGGCAAGGGAGGGCAGGCAGGGCGAGCAGCTTAGGAGTGGCTGGTTGGAACCGTGTCAGCAGGCTCTGGGCTCATGGTCTGGAACATGGCCCTAGGGTCATTTAGAGCAGGGGGACCGTTGGCTTGGTGCGCGTCTCGTGCTTCTAGCAAGGTGTCAGCTGGCCTTGGATGGCAGACATCCTAAAAGATGGAAACAGCACGATGAATGCATCCTCTGAGTGTGGTCAGGATCCCTGAGGGTTCCCAGATGGGTGCAGCGAGCCTGGAAGGTCATGCCCTCTCTAACCGGTCCTCTGTGAGAGGCCCGCCGGCCTTCCCACGCCGCCACCCACGCAGCCCAGCGCAGCGGCAGCGGATCGCTGCAAAAGCAGATCCCAAAAGCCAGCTGGCTCCTGGCAGGCCAGATAGCGGGGAGATTTGCAAAACCATAAAAGGCTGCTCCTGCTGACTCCACGGTGCCATTGCTGTTGTTTGGGGAAAACAAAGGAGCCTCAGCACAGACAAGAGAAAGAGGCAAGAAGAGAAGTAGAGGCAGAGAGTGGGGGATGGGGTGAGATTGTCCCCAACAGGCTGGGCCCCAGTAAGACCCAAACCCCCTCTCCCCTCCTCCACCCTGGTATTCCCAAAGCAGCAGGATTTCCGGCCTAGGGGAGCTCACATCTGTCCGACAGGGGGTGAGGGACTCTCAGCCAGGATTTGAGGTCCCCATAGGATGACTCTTGCTTCTGGGGATTGCCCTAGGGGACCAGCATCTCCCCTAGTGAGGCTCCTGGGTCTCTGTGCTGCTCAAATTGCCAAGCCTGCCTGCCAGGCTGGGCTTCCTTCTTCAAGGGGTGGCGGAACTACTTCCTTCTTCCCGGCCAACCCTACCCCAGCGCGCTGGTCCAGCGGACGGGCCTACTTTAGTTCTTTTTTATGCCCCTAGAGGTGTCGCACTACTTTTAATCCTCTTCTACAACCTGGACTAAAACATGTTTGCATGGCGTTATTCTAACATGATTCATACTTGCTCACAAGGCCCATAAAAATCAAAGTCAAACGAGAATAAAAACCTTTACTTTTTGCACCTGGATTCATTTATATTATCTGGGCTCAGGGTTAGATGCAGCTTGAATGATAGCTAATGCTCTATTTTTGAACAGTGTTTTGTTGTTTTTTAATATTATTTATTTATTTATTTGATAGAGAGAGAGAGATCACAAGGAGGCAGAGAGGCAGGCAGAAAGAGAGGGGGAAGCAGGCGCCCCACTGAGCAGAGAGCCCGATGCGATGCGGGGCTTGATGCCAGGACACTGAGATCATGACATGAGCCGAAGGCAGAGGCTTTAACCCACTGAGCCACCCAGGCGCCCTGAGCAGTGTTTTATCGGTAAAGAAACTGAACCCCAGAGAGGGTAAATGAGTTGTCCGAAGGCACTCAGCTCATTTCCAGTAGCATGGGGTCTGGAGCCACAGCTCCCTAACACCCTGGGAGAGCACTGTCGTCTGAACAGTGTGTAACCCCTTCGTCTCAGTGTTCCAGAGCTGCTGAGACAAGTTACCAGCCTGCTGGTGGTTTAAAACAAGAGATATTTATTCTCTCCTTGCTCTGAAAGGCAGACCTAACATGGATATGTCAGCTGGGCCCTCCTTGCTCTGAAGTCTCTCCGGGAGGGTCCTGTCTTCTGCTCCCAGCGTCTGGTGGCTGCGGGCATTCCTTGGCTTGTGGCCACCTCACTCCAGCCTCTGCCTCTGACTTCATGTGCCCCCCCCCACACCCCTTCCTCCCTGTGTCTCCTCAGAGTATCTTTTACAAGGACACTTGCCATTGGATTTAGGGCCCACTGGATAATCCAGGATGGTCTCATTTTGAGAGTGTCTCTCTCTCTTTCTCTCTTTTTTATTTTATTGATTCAATTGAGAGAGAGCACGCACAAGAAGGGGGAGAGGCAGAGGGAGAGGGAAAAACAGACTCCTCACTGACCAGGGAGCCCTAGGTGGGGCTCGATCCCGGGGCAACAGATACTTAACCATTTGAGCCACCCAGGTGCCCCTCATCTTGAAAGTCTTAACTGCACCTGCAGAGACTTTTTCCAAGGGAGATCATGTCCACAGATTTTGGTGGTCAGGATGTGGGCATATCATTAGAGAGGTCATCATTCATTCCATGACACCCTGTAAGGGACTGAAGAGATTATGGGTCTTGAGTCAATCCGTTGGGAGCCAGTAGGAGGCCAACAGGATAAACCTAGACATCATGAGCCTGTTTTTCCAAGCATCCCTCCAATCATGATGTGGGGTTATTGGTAAACATGGCCGCTTCTCTGTTCAGTCTGTCACCAGCCCTGTCTCTGGGAACCGAGGACTTACTGGAACACAACCAGGAAGGATTTACTGACCTCCTGGGGAGAGAGAGGCATCCTTCTCACCTATACTGCCCTCAAGGAGGAACCACTTCTCTTCCAGCAGCGAGGGCCTAGGTTGCTGCTGGCACTGTAAGTTTAAATGTGTAGAGACAATCGTGTGCTAACAGGACCATGGTTCTAAAGGAGCATGGCCTCCCTTTTAGAACATCTTTTCTGCCTTCCTACCCCTGTCCAGACAGTCACATCATCTGGGCAGGAAGTCAGCTCCATGTGGGTACCAGACACTCCTTTGTCTGTTTCCATGACCCTCTTCTCGTCCTGGCTACTTCCCAGGTGTTGATGGTCGATATATCTATATATCTGTATATACATATATATATCTCTATAGAATACATATATCTCTCCATATATAATACATACATACACACACACAGCAATTATTAGAAAAAATGGAACGTTATTACAGGTAATGTTGAAAACTGCCATAGTGCCCATTCCAAACCTGTCCACCAGGTTGGGCCTTGTGCTTGCTAATGTGTCTACACACCGCTTTCCCTCACTCGCAGTCATACTGGACAGACTATCATCTTGTGCTCTGTTATCCTTTTTCACTGAATTCATTCATTGCTAATATACCTATGTCGAGCCTGGATCATACAACAGTTTTGCTTCAACATTTCACCGTGTCTCACAGTTTCCATGTGACCATTATAATTATCATTGCTAATGGCTGCCGTATCCACTTGTCAATATGCCGTGATTTGGGTATTAGGACAGACTTTTGATTGGGTGACACTGGTCTAATTCTGCTCTAGTCACACGATGCGGGGGTCGCCCACCACCGAGCAATTCTCGGACAGCTGGATGTCCCATCCCATGCCAGTCCGGAGCTCAGACTGGAGACTCCAACGACCCCCTTCTTGCGTTTGGTCAGTCTGCTACAGTGGTTCGCGACACTTTCTAGATTACCAGTTTATTACAAGGGGTAGAACTCAGGCACAGCCAGATGGAAGAGATTCACACAGCGAGGTATGGGGGCATAGAACTTCTATGCCTTTTCTGACCACTCTCCTCTCCCCAAATCACCAACCCAGAAGCTCTCTGAACCCGTCGTCTTGGGTTTTTAGTCTTGGGTTTTTAGGCGGGCTTCATTACACAGGCATGACTGATTACATCACTGGCATTTGCAGTGGATTCAACCTCCAGCCCCCCTAGTCTTTCCTTGGAGTAAGGAGGTGGGAAGGACGGAAAATTCCAACCCTCTAATCACTTAGTAGGTTCCCCTGGCAACCAGCCCCCGCTGGAGAGTCACCTCATTAACATAACAAAGACCTTCCTCCGGTCCCGCTCATCACTTAGGAAATTCCAAAGGCTTTAGAGCTTGGTGCGGAAACAGGGACAAAGATCAAACACATGTTTCTTTTTATAAATCAGAATATGGTGGAAAACAACCCCAAACACAGGAGGAGCATGCATGGATGTCTACAGTGGGAAAGTCGAGGGTAGGACTGGCTTCAAAACATGACTGAAACCAGATATTCGAAAGAACGACGCTCGAGCGAGGCTGGCCGTGTGCTTGGTGCTGGGGCAGCGGCCACGTGGCGGCAAGACTGGCAGCCGTAGCTCACACTCCACTCCCGGAGCGACCCTTGCAGCAGGAACGCCTCCTTTCCCGGAGCCCCGCGCGAGCCCTGGGCCCGCTGTCAGTAGAGTAACTTAGGTCCTGTGAGCGGCCCTGGGCCAATCTCTGGGGCCAGCAGGGAATGCCATGCTCTCATTGGTCTGACCTTGGTGATGTGCCCGCCTCACACCCAATCAGGCGCCTGGCAGTGGCCCCGCCCAAACACCTTGCTTGTGCAGCAGAGGTGACTGCTTGCGGCGAGTTGGGGTGCTGCTGGCAGGCGGAGGTTTGGGTCCTTGGAGGCGGGGCTGCACACGTCTCCCCTCGGTTGTTGGATTTCTGGGGCTCTCTCCTCCCCATGGTTCTGTTAGGCTACAGGAGGACTCCGTTGTCCAGCCCGCTGGGGCAGCTCTGCCTTGTGTAGTCTCTCTCTAGGGTCTCCCCAGGGATTTTGCTCGAGGCAGTATGCTGTGGCTTAACAACACTGGAAAACCAGTGGCCATGGAGTGCCTTCGAGCACCACGTGGCTGAGCAGCCGGGCCTTGACATCCAGGCCTCAGCTCCGAACCTGCCAGACCGCGTGCGTCCCCTTGCCCTTCTCCTCCCCTCCTGTGCCTTTGCGTCTCTGCCTTTGCCTCCTTCCCCCCGTGCATGCTGCGCTCCGGCCGTGGGCGCCGAGGCTGGCGGGCCTGTGGTTGGGTTGGACAGATGGAGTCAGCGCCGAGGGCTCCGCTCCAGCTCTTTTCCCTGCAGTGCTGCCCTGGCGGAGCCCCCCTCCTCGTGCCGTCTCCTCCACAGCAGCAGCAAGCGCAGCTGCTGTCTCCGGCCCACCGGGACCTGGGAAGCTCGGCGGAAACCAGTTAGCTCCCGACCCCTGACTCTTTTTGTTTCCACCCCTCTGCCCTGGCCCAGGTCCTGGCCATCCTGATGGATGTGTTCACGGATGTGGAGATCTTCTGTGACATTCTAGAGGCGGCCAACAAGCGTGGGGTGTTCGTCTGTGTGCTCCTGGACCAGGGAGGGGTGACGCTCTTCCAAGAGATGTGTGACAAAGTCCAGATCTCGGACAGCCACCTCAAGGTAGGGCCCCCGGCGAGCATCCGGAAGGTATTTTGTATTAGGACGGGATAGCTTAGGCTGTGCTTACCCCCCACCAACCCCATCTCAATGGCTCAGCGTAGTAAAGGTTTATTTCTTGATCAAAGGCCCGCGTAGGACAGACAGCCCTCCCTCCTCCTATAGCTACACCATAAGGAAAATGTGGCCTCCAAGATGGCAGGGGCAGGGAGCCAGAGAGCTGGGGGAGGCCGCGGGACCGGACCCCGAAGAGATCGCCATCACCCCTGCCTGCCGCTCTTTGGCCTCACGAAGGTCCACGGGGGCAGGGAACTGAAAGGGGCCCATGGGTGTCTCGTGAGCCGCAGTCGGTGCCGCATGTGCCTTGATCTCTCGGCTGAAGAAGCCCCGCGGCCGGGCTTCCCAGGCCCGCGCAGCATCGGCGCGGAGGACTTCACAGCCCCGACAGGGAGCCGAGCCTCTTGGACTGAACCCAACTCCCCACCCACTTCCCTCTTCTGGCAAGGAGAAAAGAAGCCCAGAGATGGGTTTTCGTCGTGTCAGATTTAGGGCAGCTGACTCGAGGCCCAGCGTCGGACCGCCCAGTGCTTACCAGCACGCGGGTGGGTGGGGCCCTTGGTGACTGGTTCTGGCTCAGCCTCGCCAGCCTCCGGGAGACCCCGCCATCCGCCCTTTCTCCCGCCCTTGCCCTCCTCACTGCCTGGGAGGAAGCTGAGTTTAGGCGCCTCCCCGAGCCGCAGGCCTCCGGGCTTGCTTGACCTGGATCGCACGTCCTCAACAGGAGGCCATCGGCACAGGCCTTGGCCATGACCCGCTCCAGCCACGCCTGCCAGTCCTCTGCCCACCAAGGGACGGCGGCATGTGGCCCTCCTCTCAGCGTGTCACAGAGCTTATGGAGACGCTGGAAGCATTGGGCATCCCCTTCCCAGAGCCTGCCCAGAGACCAGGGACATTCACGGGATCACAGCAGGATCCCACCTGTCTCAGAGCTTGAGACATCCCCAAGCTTGACCCGCCGGTTCATTTTTCCAGCATCACAAGGTTCTGGCTGAGGCCTGGGGCAGCAGGTGTTCCTGGGGCGGGGGGAGGGACGAATCGGGCTGTGATTTGGGCTGTGGACACAGCTTTCCTTAGGAGGATCGAGGGCCCACTGAGGTCTCCACAAAGGTACCCCTTCTGACTGCATTTCCTTCTGACCAGCTTGGGGTCAGGGTCTCATGTCACTAAAGCCACTAACAAGGCAAGGCTGGGCTTGCCAGGCCTCTGTGGTCCCTGGGAGCCTAGACGGAGGGCTCCTGGGCATTAGGCCCTCCTCGTTCTTCAGTTTGCCACTTTGTTTAAATTCTACCATCTCCCTTTTCCTCCCTTCCTCCACCCCCCGTGACTCAGATAATGTCAGGACAATGAAAAGAATTTAGAAAATTCAGCCAAGAGAAAAATAAAAATAGCCGATAAGCCTTTGAATTAGGGATTATCCCTGCCTGTGTCTTGCTGCACGTCCTTCCAGATGTTTTCCTAGGCAAACCTGTATCTATATATATGGAAATAGCGGGTGACACCCCGACTCCCCTTCCAACAGAACATCTCCATCCGGAGTGTGGAAGGAGAGGTGTACTGTGCCAAATCAGGCCGGAAGTTCGCCGGCCAAATCCAGGAGAAGTTCATCATCTCGGACTGGAGATACGTCCTGTCGGGGTCGTACAGGTGAGCACTGGGCTTCCCCTGCCGAAGGCTTTGAGGAGGCCAAGGCTGAGGCTGGCGCAGAGCAGCCCCAGCTGCTCCCGCACTTATCCCTGCCCGGCGGCTCCCAGGGTGCGGCTCGGGCCAAGCTGGGACTTCATCACATGCATGAGGCCGGAGGCAAGACCAGCCTGGGCAGAAGGCGGACATCTGGACCTTTCACGGCAGGTGGGGGGTGGGAGGGGGCCTTCGGGGTAGAGAGGTCCTTTCCCGTTTCCCTGTAGATTGCAATAGGACACGGAATCTTCTTCCCTCCTCAGCTGACTCAGGCGTGCTGGTAAAGCTGTGCAGTTCGTTTTGGGCTGTGTGTGTATGTGTGCCTGTGTCCTGTTTTATTTTCAGAAGTGTGTCCAAACTCTTTAGGACCTAAGGCCGGTGCTAGGGACTGGCCGTGGTGGCAGCCTCAACTAGAAGTCAGACAGCAGAGGTTCAATTCCCAGCTCTGTAGCTTCCTGGCTGGGTGATCTTGGGCAGGTCACTGCACCTCTCTGTTCCTTCCTTCATTCAACATTCTGTAGAGACCTACTGGGTACATACCAGGCATGCTTCAAGGCTGGGGTGCCCCTCTGGAGCTCCCATTCAAACTAAGGAGATAAACAGCAGCCAGCTGTGACCCGCTTGGTTGGTAGAGCACGTGACTCTTGATCTTGGGGTTGTGAGTTCAAGCCTCCTGTTGGGTTTAGAGATTGCCTTAAAAAAAAAAAAAAAAAAAAGAACCAGTACAGAGAAGAGACAGAGAGCGCGCTGGGGGGGGGGGGGGGGAAGCGAGCCTGGGAAGGGGTGGCCGAGCTGGGTAAAGCTCCCCTTGGCTCCCCACTGGCTCTCTCTCCACCTTTCCCTGCGCAGCCATTTGCCTGGCTGCGCAGTGGCCTGTGCGGAGCTGAGTGAGGTGTCGTCCGGCTGCACGGGGAGAAGGCGAGTTCGTAACTCTGTCAGGAGGGCCTCTGAGACGGGCAGCCCTGCGGGGACGCCTCCGGCATCCAGGGCTCACCGAGCCTCCCGTGTATTTCCACCCACAGCTTCTCTCCTTGCTTTGCTTCACTGGGCACCTGTGCCAAAAGGCACCCACAGGCTTCCGATCCTTGGGCCTGGCACCCAGCGCGCACTTGCCCTGTAAGAGGTTGCGGTGGGGCTGAGCGTCTCTCCCCAAGTGGCCAGAGCCACCTTCTCGGCTTTGGTTCTTTCCTTGGAGAGTGACAAAGGCCCTCTGGGCATCAAGCCGTGAGGTTCTGGGTGGGGGCTCAGCTTCAAACCACACATCAGGACTTTGAGGCCTCTGACCTTGACCTCTGACCTTAACTAAGCTGCCACTAGACTTCGCTCACCACCACGATGGGAAGGGTCAGATCTCTGTCGGGGCAGCTGCCCCAGATCCAAGGCCCAAGCCTGGAGTCAGGGCCCACCTGATGAGGAATTCTCTCTCATTCTTTCTTCGATTTTTACTGGGAAATTCACAGAATCTTAAATGTGTAATTAAATGACATTTAGTACATTCGCTTGTGTGCAACCGTGATCACTGTCTAGTTCCAAAATACTTTTCTCATGGGTAAAGAGCTACAGAGTGGCGTGGTGTGTGCTCTGAGATCAGCATGAGCTAAGAAGTTTCCCCAGCATCAACCGAGCTCCCACGTCTGCTGGCAGGTCCAGGATGTTGGTGCCTTTGAGGTTGGGCCTTGGACGGCACAGCATGAGAACCTAACTGGCCCTGATTCCAGTCCTGCCCTGACCCACACTTCTACCTCTGAGCTTTCTCTACTAGGAAGAGAAAGATTTTTAAACATAAACCAAATCAAATTACTTGCATCCTTAAAATCCTCCCAGGTTTGTCACTGCGACTAGGGGGAAAAAAAATTCATGCTTACCATGGCCTCTGTCTGAGCTGGATTTTCCTTTCTCTCCACTGTGCTGTAGGCACACTGTGTTCCTCCAGTCTTTCATGCTCTTTAAGGCCTCAGGGCCTTTGCACTTACTGTGTATTCCCTCTTTTGGAGAGCTCATTCTTGCTATCTTAATCTGCTAACTCCTTACCTTCTAGTTTCCAGGTCATCTCCTAGAGAGCCTCTCCATGGATTTGTTCAGCCAAGATTGTAAACATGGTGTCAGAACCTGGACTGCATCTGTTTTCTTCTCTGTTGCATTCCTGGCATGAAGTACAGTTCATCCAGTGCCTGAATATTTTATAAGACCATAATATTTGCTGAACGAATGAATGAACAAATTAATGAAAGTCCATGTAAGGTCCTGGCCATCCAGGGCCAGGGGAACAGCTCGGGGAACATAGCATTTCAAATCCTGTGCCTCATTACACAATAGCAGGACATGAAATCGATTTGGTGGATGATGCCTGGAAATTTTTTTTTTTTCTTTTTGGTAATGAAATAGGATAGAATAAATATACTGAGGGCACACTGAGGTAAGGAATGTTCTGGAAACTGTTGTGTGGTGATGTTTATGTTTGTACATGTGAGTAGGTGATGATGTAAAATGTATTTCTCCAAGATTAGCCACTGTAAGTCTGAAGAAGAACAGGCAGGGAGGACTGGCTCTGCCAGAGCTCAGGTTGTTGTGGAGCTGGAGTCATCCTGACAAGGTGGCGTTGGAGGAGGGGCAGACAGACTGACAGATGGAACAGAGCAGAAAACCCAGATGTCTCTGGGGCGTGTTAGAGTGGTGGGGAAAGGGGGAACTGGAAAAAAATAAATTCCCCACACAAAAAATTTGATTCCACTTCACACATACACCAAAAAAAAAAAAAAAAAAAAAAAGAGAGAGAAAGAAAAAAAGAAAAAGAAAAGAAAGAAAAAATTTAAAAAGCCACTTTCCAATAGATTAAAAGGCCTGAAATGTCAAAAACAAACTTTAAAACTCTTAGTAGAAAAGAATAGATGAATATCTTTTAGACCTTAGGATAAGAACTGGGTGTCTTATCACAGACACCCGTCTTTTTTTTTTTTTTTTAAGATTTTATTTATTTGAGTGAGAGGGCATAAGTGGGTGAGGGGCAGTGGGAGAAGCAGGCTCCCCGCTGAGCAAGGAGCCCGATGCAGGACTCGATCTCAGGATGCTGAGATCATGACCTGAGCTGAAGGCAGTTGCTTCACCGACTGAGCCACCCAAGTGCCCCCACACGCCCCTCTCTTGTGTTAAACAGAACACAAAAAAGCCTTGACTATAACGGATTGCGAAATCCAATGATATTACGATGAAGAACTTTGGTTCTTGAGAGAACCCTGAGAGAAAGTGAAAGTTGGGTTACAGAGTGGGAGCAGGTTTTCATGATGCCCTTGCAAGGTTAGTGTCCAGGACCACAGAGAACTCCCGTGAATCATAAGAGAAAGAAGCATGAGGCAGAGCAGGCGGGAGGCGGGAGCAGGCATCTCAGCCGGGAGCCAACACGCGGGAAGACACGAAGAGGGCTTCTGCACCATCCGTGACCAGAAGAATACAAATGAAGGCTAGAATGAGTTGCCATTTTATACCTTTTCGAGTAGCAAAAAAAATAATACTGACAATACCAAATGCTGGATGTACACGATCTTTTTACGTTGCTGGTGGGATTGCAAGTCGATATAATGACTTTCTAAAGAGTTTGGAATTTCCCGCTAAAGCTCTATTCACCTGGTCTATAATCCAGCAATTCCCCTCCTAGAGGTACTTCTAAGAGACTGAGTCCACGGGACAGTAAAAGACATGTGGAAGGACGCTCCTTACAGCACTGGTCGCAACGGAAATACTGTGGAAGCAACACGAATGGTTGTCCGTGGGAGACGGGAGGAGTAAATCATGATCTAGCTACCCGTGAACTATTATACAGCAGGAAAAATTGAATGAGGTACAGCAACCAGAGACAACTTGGGTAAATCTTAGTAATATAATATTAAGTGAGGAAAAAAAACCCCAAATATTACATACATGTTAAAAACAACTAAAATATTTTCTTTCCAGAATACATAAAACTTTTTTTTTTAGATTTTTTTTTTTTTTTTAAGATTTTGTTTCTTTGTCAGAGAGCGAGCGAGAGAGAGAAATCGCAAGCAGGGGGAGTGGCAGGCAGAGAGAGAAGCAGGGTCCCGGCTGAGCAGGGAGCCCGATGTGGGACTCCATCCCAGACCCTGGGATCATGACCTGAGCTAAAGGCAGCCACCCAACCAGCTGAGCCACCCAGGCGCCCCCCAATTTTTTTTTAACAGAGAAAGGAAAGTATGGGAACTGGAATACAGGATTCAGGGTGATGATTCTCTCTTTCATGGGGGGCAGACCTGGAAAATACGTTGCTGGAAGAGACCATATGGCTAGATGGTAACTTTTTATTTTAGGTGGTAGGTTTGTTGGTACTTATTACATTATTTAAAATAACTAACAAATAGCTACACAAATTAAAACAGGCAAGGAATAGACCAGTCATGAGGGCGGTCCTTGAACCAAAGATTGTGACAAAGTCAGTTCCAGGTACGAAGGACCAAACAGCCGTAGAAAGGACGTGTATTTCCTACCACGGGTGGTGATGAAGTGTCGGAGCTCCGGCATGGGATGACGGCCACACAGGGTATGGAGGAGAAGCCCAGCGTGGTGCACGGTTGGGCAGGGGTCTACAGGGACACCAAGGGACTTGAGGGGGTCCCCTGCTGAGGTGTAGGCACAGGGGGGCGTGGGAGCCGGAAAAGTTGCCAGGGCACCCTTGCACCTGTTTTGTTTTGCAAAGCACGCAGTTGCTTGGCCTAATCTAGTCTGATTCCAAACAACACAAGCCAGGAGTCCCCCCGCTGTCCCCGCTGTCCCCGTGTTGGCCGCCTTCCCTGTGCCCTTGCTGGCCCGCACCCCGCATCAGCTGCTCACCTCTCTGGGGTGTGTGGGTGGCTCCAGGATGGTGGTGAGGCATAAACAAAGCCTCATTGTTCTTCCCAGGATTGGCCTCACCTTGCGTGGGCCCCGCCCCACCCTCTGGCTGGGCTGATGGATGAGGTGGGGGTGGGGGCTGAGACCATTGGTTGGGGGTCATTCCTATCCCCCCACTTCCGAGTGACCATGTCTCCCTCTGACCATCCTGCCATGGTTGCTCTCCAGGTGCCATTTTTAGCCTCTGCGCTCTCACCAGGCCTTTTCAAGGGTTTGGGGGGGAGTGGGGGTGTGTGGGGCTGCTCATGAAGAGACTTGTCCATCAGAGAGAAAAAGGAATTTGGTTAAATCAAGGAATCATAAGAAGTAATCCATAAATGCCTTTGTTTTCATTTAAAACCAGTAAATGGAGGGAGGGCCGAGGCCTCTGCCCAGTATCCGGGCTAAGTGCACACGGGCTGTGTCATTCCCACGCCCGCGTGCCCACCCTGTGTTCCCTCTTCCAAGCCACTCCCACGGAGGAGCGGCCCGTGTTTCGCAGCTGCCTTGCCCAGACCCCTCTTTGGTTAGAAGGGGCAGGGGTTCCCACATTTCACAGGGGGCTTCAGCAGCTAGGGGACTCGTGAGCACACAGCTGGGGACACTGGGACTCAGCTCTCACTTAGCCCTTTTGGGCTTCAGCAGGAGAGCCAGGATCTGAGCACCCAGAGGGGACCCTGAGGCCAGAGATCCAGTCTGGTGCCTTTACTGTTCCCCTGCAAACATTTGCTGAGTTCTGCACCGTGGGTCTTGCCATCCGTGAAGCGGGTACCAAGGTCATCCTGCAGGGGCTGTGCGGGATGAAATGAGCAGGCCAGAGGCGGGAGAGCTAATGTTAAGTCCTTCCCCCCCAGCCAGGCATGAGCCCACTTCCCCCAGAGGAGCCTGGGGGCGGTGGGGGAGGGGCTGTGGGGGAGGGGACTCTCGAGGCCTCCCCGACCCACCTTCACTCTCCTCCTCCCCGGCAGCTTCACCTGGCTCTGCGGACACGTCCACCGGAACATCCTCTCCAAGTTTACGGGCCCGGCGGTGGAGCTGTTCGACGAGGAGTTTCGCCACCTCTATGCCTCCTCCAAGCCTGTGATGGGCCCAAAGTCCCCCAGGCTGGTGGCACCCCTGCAGCCCCGAGCAGGCCGCAGCCCCCCACCCGGCCGCCTCAGTGGCAGTAGCCGCTCCGCCAGCGACCACACGTCCTCCAACCCCTTCAGCAGCCACTCGACAGGCAGCAATCCCCAGAACCAGAGTCTGTCGGCGTCCTCGGGGCCCAGCAGTCCCCTGGCCCCCAACCCCGCTCTGCCCCTCAGGCTTCAGCCCCACCCTGGCCCGTGGGGGGCCCTGAGCCCACAGGCCCCCTTCTCCCTGAGGCCCCACGACAGCTCGCCAGCTCCCTACAGCAACCTCAACGCCTACAGGCCCACGCGGCTGCAGCTGGAGCAGCTGGGCTTGGTGCCCAGGACGGCCCACATCTGGAGGCCATTTCTACAAGCCTCCCCTCATTTCTGATGGGTCGCTTCCCCCAGCAGCCCTCCCAGGAGGGGTGCTGGACATGCCGGGACTGTCTGGCCCAAGGACCTCCACCTCAATGACTAGCAGCTTTGAACTTGCTTCTCTTTGAACTAAAAGTGCTTGGACAACATCGTTGGCTGTGTTTGTTCCCAAGCCTGCGACCATTCACTTGCCAACACCCACCAGTCCTGGGGGTTTCCGCTCTAGTTTGGCCTATGGAGCACATCTGAGAAAGTTCCAGGGAAGTGGGGAGTGGGGAGCTAGAGGACAAAAGCATGAAAATAGAGTCCTTTTCTTCCAAAGAGCAGCCAGCGCTTTAATAATCATGTTTCCTGAATCTGTGTAATGTAAGAAGAGGCAGATGCAGGCCAAGGTTACATATGGGTAAACTGAGGCACTAAGAGGTAGATTGTGTGACCAGGGTACTCCTTTTTCCCAGTGCCCAGGAATGGCCTACTGTACAAAAGGTATGGGAACATTCAGGATGTTTCTGGTAAAGGTGGTAAAGGTAATACTCAGGTAATACTCAGGTATCCCTGGGCCTGATGAATTAGGGTAAAAAACCCTAGTGTGCCACTCTAAGTACTGTGGGGTTGGTTGAAACTGTAGCCCCCAAGGGTGGGGCAAGCCGAAGTGTCTAGGGGATGGAGTTGGGCAAAGCAGTTCATCAGCTCAGGTCCTGGCTTCGGGGAGACTTGGGCTGGTCTCGAGGTCCTTGAGTCTGGGCCAGTCCCAGCGGCTTGCAGGGTCAGGATCTGGGAATGGCCCCGCAGCAATTGCCCAGGGCAGCCCAAGGCTACCAGGAAAGGTTCAGCGTTGACCTTGCAGCTCCCTTGTAGTCAGAGCCAGGGGCCTCCATTTGGCTTATTGACGCCTGAAGCAAGGCTGCCGCCCCCCCACCAAGCCCCATCATTCATTCACGGTCAGATTCACAGCACACCCTCTATTCCGGAGGTGACCCCAGATCTGAGGGGCACAGCCTAGCTGGGATACAAGGAATACAGCAAGCACAGGGAGGATTAGGCAGCCGTTTGGAGAGGTCAGGGGACCCTTACCAGAGAAGTGACAGTTAGCAAGACCTAAGGAACAAGGGCCTTACAAGTGCAGGAAGGGCTGGGACCCAGGCTGCTCCAGCCTGATGAAGCTGGCACAGGAGCCCGGCAAGCATCTTCCTGTTTCTTTTTAAAGATTTTGAGAGAGAGAGAGAGAGAGAGAGAGAGAGAGAGAGAGACGGCATGAGCCGGGAGGAGAGGGAGCCCAGACACAGGACTCGATCCCAGGACCCCAGGATCATGACCTGAGCTAAAGGCAGACGCTTAACCAACTGAGCCACCCAGGCGCCCTACATCTTCCTATTTCTATAACCTCCCCTTGCCACCAACCTCAGCAAATGTCTTCCTGTTGCCCATCTCTGGCTCAGCAGCTTTGCCTTTGCCACAGAGAGCTGGCGGGACAGAGCCCTTCCTCCTGCTGGCTTCGGAACCCAGAAGCTTGTGGCATCCCAAGTGATGCTCTCCAGAGGGTACCTCCCTTCAGCCCATCCTTGTGTTTGCCCAGTGTTTGGCAAAGGCAAAGGTGTCTTTGCTTCTGTTTTCTTTTAAAACAGTATTCCTGTCCTCATTTCGTTTTTTTTTTTCCCTCCTCCTTGGTTTCCAAAATTCCAACAAGAGCAAAAACAAACAAACAAACAAACAAAAACCCTTTGGTTCCTGAAGGTTCTTTAAAACCCTGGCCCTGATGTGCTGATTTCCTGCTGACCGCCGTGACAAGGTTAGAAGAGTCGGGTGCAGCCGAAGGTTCTAACCTGGATTCCACAGTCTGCTGAGAAAGCTTCAGGAAGGTGACGCTTGGGAGGGACCACGAGCCCCCGAGGCCGTTCTGCCTCTGAGGGCTGATTTTGTGTCAGCTTGACTGGTCTAAGGCATGCCTAGCTAGCTGGTGGAACGTTATTTGGGGCGTGTCTTGAGAGTTTCCGGTAGAGATTAGCACTTTGGCGAACTGAGTAACTCCGATCACCCTCCCCAGTGCGGGTGGTCGTCAGTCATCCCGCCGGAAGCAAAAAGTGGAACAAAAAGGCAGATGAAGGGCAGATTTGCTCTCTGCTTGCGCTGGGGCATCTTTCTCCTGCCCTTTGATGTTGGCGCTCCTGGTTCTCTGGCTTTGGGACTCAGTTCAACACATACACCATTAGCCTCCTTTCAGGCCATTAGATTTCTCAGCCTCGAGAAGTGGTGGAGCTATGACCAGGTAAACCTTCCGCCCGCTCTCCAATCAGCTGGCGTCATTGAGCACAAGCATGGTGACCAGGCAGCTGCGTGTGTGGGTGAGAGGGTAGTTCGCAGAGATAGAGGGTAGGGCGGTTGTTAGCTCAAGGGCTAAGCAGACACAACGCTGAAGCTTTAGGTGATGCTGCCAAGCTTTAGGTTTCTCCTGCCAAGGCGGGAGAAAAGGACAATGACCAGTCCCAAATAGATGCTAATCCTCTATTTTTTCAATTATAATTCCATTATATCTATATATCTTTATCTATATAAATATAAATACAGATAAAGATGTATGTATATATATCTCCTATACCAAAAGCACCCCAAAAAGGCCAAAAAAAAAAAAAAAAAAGCATGGGCACTGTGAAATTTAAAGGGGGACCTGAGCAAGTCTGGGATGAGGAGCATCTTGAGAATGATTCCTGAGCTGAGATCTGTAGGAAGGAGACGCTTATGGTGGGGTTGGGAGATTGCAGGGCAGAATGTTCCAAGCAGAGGTAACGGGATGGGCAAAGGGCTTGGGTGGGAAGATGCTTGGAGTCCAAGGGCATGAGAAAAGCGAGTGAGCTGGGGGCACATGGGCCAGAGCGGGACCACGCAGGCCCTCACCCACAGGCTTCATGAATGAGTTGGGAAATCACTGCTGGACTGAAAACAATCTTTGTTAAGATCCTTTGGCCACAGTATGAAGACCGCAGGGGTCTCAAAGAGTAAAGGACAAAGGACTCTCACCAGTTCAAGTACTGGGTACAAACTCTTCCTTAGGAGAGAATGTTGAAGACCGGCCTTTTGGGAGTCACAAGAGGCAAGAACCACCCTCGGGTTCCACCCCACCCACCTGGAGTGGAGTCACCGGTGCGGTTCACATCTGCTCGCCTTCCCGGTGATTCACTCCTTGACAAGGGGGCAGAGTGTCTACGGAGGCAGGCCTGAGATTTTTCTTTAGCATAATCATTGCTCAGTTAACCCTACCCGTCCTCTGTGCTGGAAATGATCAAGATGACGTGTGTGAGGACAGCCTGAGGCGCCCGGCATTCCCGAGTGCCCTTCCCTGGCTTCTCCCATATGTCACCATGTGGCTGCCTGGAAAGTGAGGTGTGGTAGGTGTGTGGGAAGATTCGCGAAGGCCATGCGGGCAGTTCTGGACAGCACAGACAACGGAGCCGGGACGACAGGCAGAGGGCTGGAAGCTGAAAAGCACGGACAAGGTTAGAAGGGCACTAGGACCGGGACGGGAAGCCAAGCCAGCCTAGAGGGGAAAGGGCATCTCTGGGAAGTCTAGACCAACAGGAGAAAGGGGGTTAGCTCCAGAAAGAGAACCAGGCAGGGTGTTTCGACGGCCTCAGCACTGTGCTGGATTTTCGGGGGGTTAAACTTTTGTGCAAACAAAACGAGATGCTGGCCAGGTAATTCAGAAATTCAACAAATCTTTCAGGAAATGCCAGGTAATCTGCCCCGAAGATACCGATATGAAAAAGACAGTCCTAGTCCCTGATTTTAGACTTTCTGAAGTCTCTCGTGAAAAGACAAGCTGCCGATCACAACAGAGTCAAGAACCCCTCCGGGAGCGAAATCGTGCAGGAGCGTGAGAGAGGGAGACCTACCGCCACCTGGAGGCCAAGACTTCGGGAAGCTGTAAGGAAGTGGAGACCTGGAAGGTGAGCAGAATCGGCCCACCACGCGGAGCCGGGAGAGGGCCCAGACCGAACTGCCAGGGCGAAGGCCCAAACGCAGAAGCCAGGGTGCATTTAAAGCCGGGGAGCCGGGAAGGAGGGCGCCTGGGAGCCAAGGCTTTACTGCGAAGGGATTGGCAGTCTGGGCACTACCCCGAGGGGTCATTCGCAAGGAGACCATGAACTCCGAGACAGCAAGTGTCTCCGTGGCAACCGCACAATGCTTGTCACATCTCGGGGGCTCCGCAGTGATTGTTCATGACTCCGTGAGTGGATGGAGGGCACGGGGGAGCTGCGGAGAGGTTTCCATACTTGTCAGTGGTTCCTAAAATTCACAGCATCTATTAACCATACCTAGCTTTCGTTTCACATTAGAGATATTAAGTGACAACCTGCCATTGCTAGTCGGGCTATCACTCGTACTAGAAGAGCAGTCAGACAGAAACAGAACCAGACATTTGTCTGTTTTGGGAAGGGGCCTGGCAAGGGGTGAAGCAGCAGGTGCAGCAGAAGGAAATCCTGAGGACTCCAACCCAGGGCTGGAATTCTTTTCCCTCTGCTGCGAATAAAATGTTGTGTGGGACATCACGTGATGAAGTTTTTGGTTGACTATTAAATTCCACTCTTCGTAAGGGAGCTCTTCCGTCCCAGATGACGTGAGTACGGTAATGGCCCTTTGTACTGAAGTGCTAGAGACTGTGACTATAATCCGTGCATGGACATGACCATCACCCTGCACGACAGTGGCCCATGGGCCTCGTGTTTCTGTGCATCTGGTGAGCAAGGCTGCACTAACCGCCCTTCGTTCCAGACTACCTTTGCATCATGTCACGAAAGAGATGGTGTCCTCCTCTGCAGCACAAGGCAAGTGTGCTGACTACTGCCCATTAGAGAAGACCTGAGTTTCTAGAATGCAGCCCACTCCACGTGCACTCTTCTGTTTGGGCCCATATACAGAATCTCAGAGCCGTGGCACTTTGACACACCGCTCTTAGAAATGGTTTACTTTTACATTTCAACATTCTTGTTCTTTCTTGATGAATTTACCTGAACAATGGATAGTTTTACTGCTGATAATAATATAATAGGGTGGGGTCTTGGGTGGCTCAGTAGGCTAAAGCTGCTGCCTTTGGCTCAGGTCATGATCTCAGGGTCCTGGGATCGAGCCCCACATCGGGCTCTTTGCTCAGCAGGGAGCCTGTTTCCTCCTCTCTCTCTCTCTCTCTGCCTGCCTCTCTGCCTATTTGTGATCTGTCAAATGAATAAATCTTTTAAAAAATATAGTAGTGTTTTCCAAAAAAATATAATATCTAAGAACCTCTTTTATACACTTTCCCAAAAGATATCCTCTAAAGGGATAGTAGGTCTGAGATAAGTGAATGGCAAAAATCCATGAACAAAACAAGTCAAGAAACTGAACACAGTAGAAATAAGAAAAGCTGTTTTTATAATACATAAATAATCATTTTAAATTCACTATATTCCATGATTAGCAGTGGATTCTTTCTGAAATAAACAAGGACAATTAAAACAGTACAGGATGTTTTCTATTGTTTTTTAAAGGGCCACTAAGCCAAGATTTGTATCTCTGTATGGAACTGATTTTCAAAGGGACAGAAGTGGTCTTTGATCTTTCTGAACCACTTGTCTTCAAATTCTTTCGAAGATGCAATCACCAGGGCAGTCAGAGCTGTCGGGCCAACACACTTCACCTCTGTGTGAACCTCATCTTTTATTTTTTCTGGGACGATATCTTCTCCCATAACCTGCAGCAGGAGGGGGGGGAAAAAAAAACAATCCTGTCCCAATAAAAGGGGCGGAAGACTATGCTATTCATCGAGTGTAAAGGATTTCACACCAAACCAAACCAAACCAAACCACAGAAACAGTTTAGCAGCTGGCAGCGGGGGGTTGTGGGGGGTGGATTCCAACATACCAAAAAGATGTTTCGATCCAAGGACCACAGAAATAAAATACCCTGTATTTCTCCTCTTATCCTCCCTAGTGAAAACATCACTGAAACACTAATGTGGCGGCTGTTCGGCCTATAGAGAGTGGGCCGCCAACATTCTTAAATCAAAGATCACCTTCCGCTGGCCAGAACGCATCTGCGAGTGCTTCTCCCCCCTCATAAAACCACCAGAAAGCAGAGCCTGGGCCCTGTGGGGGCAGGGGCACAGCTGCTTCTTCTTAGAAGTTCCCCACGGAAGTCAAAGGCAGCAAACAGCCCAGCAGCAAGTAGCTGGGCCTGCGCTTTCCTGACCCAGAGAGCCTCTGTCCCTCTGGAGATGTCACCACAACCTCCAGGCCCTGAGGCACCTGCCTGCCCTCTGCAGGCAAAACACTGCTCCCTACTGGTCAGAATCAGGCTCAGATCTTCAGTTAATTTCTCTCACAAGCAAAAGTTAAGTTGTAGAAAGGTTGCCCCTGAACCCACTAAGTGATCAGCCCATCTTTGGTAAGGACAGTGAACTGAAAGTAAGTCCTAACACATTTCCTGTTGCTGGCACGAAAGGTTCAGGAGCCATCCGGCATGGATGCTGTAAAGGGAATTTAAGTCACTTGGATTTGGACTTGATGACGTCGAAGGTTCCTGAAAACCCCGAGATCCAATGTGTTCATGAATACTCCAATTATAATGCATTAGAAGCCCATTCAAAGAACGGCTTCCACTGACTTTACACCTTCAAAGACTACTTATTATTTGAGGCAAGAGCTAATGGTATGAATAGCTTAACCAGGCAATTGTCAGCACTTATTAAAGCCTGGAATTTTCATTCATTCTAAGCCAGTGTTTATCCTGTATTTTAACATTTCTGACCTCAAGAGGTACCTTACAACACAGGCATGTCACAGCATAAATGGCATCTTACTTTTCTTTTATTGGCCCATCAAATACTGATGTGTCTTACAACTGATGATTTCTTGGACTCAACGAAATGTAGTATTTTAAAATCTGGGATATAACACCAGAAGTGTTTTTTTTTTTTTTAATAAAAAAGAGAACTGAATAATAGTAATATCCAAATAATGCAATATTCCAAAAAGAGGGATTCGCAGGAACATCATTCACAGCTGTCAATATAGCTACAAAAATATTTGACCATATAAAAAAATTTAAACTTCTATATACTAAAAAAAATCATAAACTTCAGAAAATACTCCAACATACAAAAGGTGAGTAAGCCCAACAGAGAGAGAGCTCTAACAAATTAGTAAGAAAAACAAAAAATTACAAATAGAATAAGGAAGAAAAAGCATGACTAGGTATTTCACTAAATATAAATGGCCAATAAACATGTGAAAAAACTGTTCATCTTAAGAATAATCAAACCAGTAAATGGACACTGAAAAGTGCTGCTTTTATCGCTCAAATCGCAGATTTTGAAAAATAAGTTAATACATATAAAATTATTTTTATAAGTGATCAACTATTGACAATTTCACATGGTTCAACCTAGTATCCAGGCGTGAAGAAGGAAAATCAGTGTTCTCATACAGGATATGTAAACTGAACCAGCTTTTCTGAATCACATTTAGAAATGGGCTTCAAGTCTTTAAAATGTCTGTATACTTTAACCTAGTGATTCTACTCCTAATAATATATTCTAAAAGGACCAAATACATACACTGATTTTTTTGCAAAGACTTATTAAAATAGGTACTTTATATCTGTTAAATGTTCAATATAGAGGACTTAAGTAAATAAATGACAAAAGCTAAAACTGGGGGGACCTGAGTGGCTCAGCGGGTTAAGCTGCTGCCTTCGGCTCAGATCATGATCTCAGAGTCCTGGGATCGAGTCCCGCATTGGGCTCTCTGCTCGGCAGGGAGCCTGCTTCCCCTCTCTCTCTGCCTGCCTCTCCGTCTACTTGTGATCTCTCTCTGTCAAATAAATAAATAAAATCTTTAAAAAAAAAAAAAAAAAGCTGGGACGCCTGGGTGGCTCAGTGGGTTAGGCCGCTGCTTTCGGCTCAGGTCATGATCTCAGGGTCCTTGGATCAAGTCCCGCATCGGGCTCTCTGCTTCCTCCTCTCTCTCTGCCTGCCTCTCTGCCTACTTGTAATCTCTCTCTGTCAAATAAATAAATAAAATCTTTAAAAAAAAAAAAAAAGCCAAAACTGGACTACTATCTGTCCATGAAAAAGCACATACTCAAACAGTATTTAAAGATACAGGGCCAGGGCGCCTGGGTGGCACAGTCAGTTGAACATCCGGTTCTTGGTTTCGATGCAGGTTGTGCTCTCAGAGTTATGGGATTGAGCCCCACACTGGGCTCTGCGCCCTGTGCTCAGTGCAGGGTCTGCTTGAGTTTCTCTCTCCCTGTTCCTCTGCCCCTTCCCACCATGTGCATTCTCTCTCATTCTCTCCCTCTAAAATAAATAAATAAATCTTTTTAAAAAATAAAGATACAGGGTCATGATCATATCACAGTGTTAGGTAAAAATAACAAGAGTATAAAGTGAAATGTACAGTTTGGCAATTCCTCACAAAGTTAAACAGAATCACCAAAGGACCCAGCAAATTCCACTCTCAGGGACACATCCAGGAGAATTTAAATCAGGAACTCAAACAGATACTTGTATGCCAGAGTTCACAGCAGCATTCTTCACAATAGCCAAAAGGTGGAAACGATCCAAGTGCCAATCAACAGATGGATGGATAAAATGCACTGTGTATGTATGGACAGTGGAATATTATTCAGCCACAAAAAGGAACGAAGTTTGGACACATGCTACAATATGGATGAACCTCAAAAACATTAGGTTAAGTGAAAGAAGCCAGACATAAAAGGGCATATATTATAGAATTCTACCATTTGAAGTCCTAGTATAGGTAAATTCATAGCCACAGAAGGTAGATTAGAGGTTACTAGCGGTTGGGAGGGAGGACAGAATGGGAATTATTGCGTAATGGTTACAGAGTTGGTTTGGGATGATGAAAAATTTTGGAAATAGTGCTGATGGTTGCACAAGACTGTGCATGTAATTAATGTACTGTACACTAAACCATGATTAAGATGGCCAATTTTATGTTACACGTATTTTTTTATCTTAAGAAAAGCAGAAAAGGGGAACTATTATAGAATAAAAGAGATATAAGAGACAGAAGAACCAAATAGTCTGTGGATCTTATATGGATCCTTTAATTTTTTTTTTTAACTTAAATAGGCTCTACATCCTACATGGGTCTTGAACTCACAACCCGGAAATCAAGAGTTGGATGCTCTACCAGGTGCCCCTGGGTCCTAATTCCAATAAAACAATGATAAAAAAAAAAAAAAAAAAGAAAGTACGCAAGCAAAGGAAATTTAAGGACACAGAGTCATCCTCGTGTCACAAAGTAAGGTTAACAGAGCACAAAATGAAAATGTACACTGTAACCCCAATGAGGGCCCAGACATCTTTTTTAAAAAGCTCCACAGGTACTTCATGTGCATCATCCAGGTGGAGAGCTACTATTCCACACAGTCCACAGATCTGCTACACATGGGAAGGAGTATGAAGATGTTCGAGACATCTTGTAAGGATGTCTTCTTTGTAAAGCTAAACTTTGCTTATAAAGAAACCTAAAATCTAGTTGAAAAGATAAGACATACTCTTGTATTTTGGGGCACAGTTGGGGGGGGCAAAGTGCTATCTATTCAAGCAGTGACTGTCCCTGAGCTCAGAGGAGGGAGCCATTGTCGGACGGGGACATTCGGGGAAAGCTTCCTAGAGGATGTGGGACCTTGGTGGGCTCTGAGGAGGGAAACAGTAAGCGGATGGAGATGAGAAACCCATGACAATTTTGTTAGACGTGGCAGAGGAGTCTAGAAGGATGCAGAAGATTCGTGTCAGGGAATTACAAGGTCCTAAGTTTGGGGCTACTCTCTGGAAGGCCTTGGATAGCACATGGAGGCACGTGCACTAGAGCTGACTTCCAAGGTGACGGTGACACGCTTGGTTTCTGAGCACACAGGCAACATGCTCAAAGCGATGTCGTGAGGTAAACCCAGCAGCAGCAGGGTTTCCCACAGTCCTGAGGGGAGAGAGCAAGGAAGCGAGGAGAGCCGAGCCAGGAGGTCACTGGGAGCCGAGCACGAGGCCGTAAGGACAGGGGTGCTGCATGCGAGAGAAACGGAAGGTGGCCCCGAAGGGAGGGTGGCTGGCTGCTGCTGGAGGGCGACTGGAGCGGAGGCGGCTCCCAGCGAGCGAGGTCCCAGCTCTGGAAAGAATGACAGACGGGACTGATGAAAAAACGAAGTCTAGAATGAAGAGATACTGCCAGATACTGACCGAAGGTTGACTGGAAAGTGTTCTGAGGAGCAGCTCCATTTTGTACCAGAAGAGACAGGAGGATCATCAATCAGCGCTTCGGATGTGTGGCTTAGGAGGTAACTAGTCTGAGAAGTGAGACGAGGGTTTCAGAGATGGCGCTAGACATACCGGTTCGAGGATAATCGACCCAGACATGACGGCTGAAGCCATGAGTGGGTTACGATTTCTGCGGGAGATGGCGGAGAGAAGGGGGAAGCTAAGTGGAACCTCAGGGAATGCCATGACTTAAGAGACAGAGGAAACAAGGAAATTCCAAGAGAAAGAGGAATATTAAGAATACAGGAGAAAATCAGACTGCTGGGGTCCCTCGGAAGAAAAGGGAAGAGGAAACAAAAAGGGGGTGGCCAACAGCTATGAACACCAGGAAGAGGAAGGGAAGCAAAGCCTAAGTAGCAAAGCCTCGGTAAACTTGGAGGAGAGACAGGCCGTCCGCTGCGCCTGTCTGTGGGATCAAAGGAAAGGTCGAAAAAGGCTCACAAAGAAGAGACAGGAGAACACGGTCCCATAAGAGGGAAAAGGGGTCCAAGTGGGTGCTTAGTTTAGAGAAGGAAGAAAGGAGCCTGGCAATTTAGATGTGCCGGCAGTATTTCTTAAAACTGAGTGACATTAGGGTAGAGAGGGCTATACAGACTTACTTCACGGATAAGTACCTCAGTTATCAAGTTTCCATGACATACGAACAGGAGCTAGTGTGAGTAACTTAAATACAAACACAGGTCATCTCCAAATGCTATCTTATGTAATTTCAACATCACTTTTTAAAGAAAGCTAATAAAGTGGCGCCTGGGTGGCTCAGTGCGTTAATCCTCTGCCTTTGGCTCAGGTCATGATCTCGGGGTGCTGGAATCGAGCCCCACATCGGGCTCTCTGCTCAGCAGGGAGCCTGCTTTCTCCTGTCTCTCTGCCTGCCTCTCTGCCTACTTGTGATCTCTGTCAAATAAATAAACAAAATCTTATAAATAAATAAATAAACCCTGACATCTGAATTTCTCGGCGACCACCAAGCTAGTGGAAAGGTTTAGCAGAAAGAAAACAGACGTGCAGTGGGTGGGGCTCAGTCCAGTTCTGCAGCTCAAAATCCAGCCCGAGGCGGGTTCCAACCTGTGCGAGCTTCACTCCCAGATGCACGGGTCCCAAAGGCTGTTCTGAGCATTATGAAGACAAATGGAGGAAAAACGTACAGAAACGCCGCAAGAACGTCAACATCCACTCATTCGTTCAATCAGCACTCAGAACACAATGATCGGGCATTTAGGATGTGCGAGCAGGGGGGACTCACAAGCACTGACAGGAAAATGAAACAGAGCCCCTGACGTAGTACGCTGTGGGAGAAAAAGATGACGACGATGCTGCTCTCGCGGATTAAGCAATCAACAGCCACGTAAGGCAGAGAAAAAGTCCCTTAGCAGAAGAGATCTGGTTGTTTTCTCAAAAACGGTTCCGAAGCCAGGAAAAATACCTCTGATGCCTCGGTTCACATAAACCCCCAGGGTTCATGTGAACACTCACCTCAGCTATCAACAGCAAAGTGTCTTCTTTGAAGCTGAACCCTTTCATTTTATCTTCAATTTCCTGCTGAGTCCTTAAGTTCCTCTCCAAAGCAAACGCCGTTTGCTGAGCCTGGGTGAGCTGAAGCAAGAGCCTGAAAAACAGCAAGTCCCAACGCGTGGGCGACAGGGAAGGGAAAGCCGGAGGAAGGGTTCGCAGGAGCACGGGGACTCGGCTGGGTGGGAGTCCCACCGGGCTAGGGGAGGGGACCCATCTTCATTTGAATCCCTAAAAAGCTTCCCACTTCAGCAAACTGAGCAAACTGTGCTGGAGAGTCATCTTTTCTAAAAATCCCTAGACCAGCGCTTCACAAAGAGATCTTTAGGGAGAAAAACCTCCAAAGGGCTTCCTGTAGAAGAAGTCAAGTGACTGAAAGCACAAACAATCTGGAGTGAAAGGAACAAGCTTCCTAATCAAAGGCTCCTCCTCCAAAATGCTGGGATGTGCTCCTCTGAAGTCTGTGTTCTGCGACCCTTTATATCCCCCAAACCTAGAGTCACTCGACCTCGAGGACTAGTCAGAGCCTCCAGCAGACTTTCATTACCCAAAGCCGGGTCAGGTCTTTGACGAGCCTCTGGTGGCCCACCTGGCAACTGCCTCACCGTGAACTTCCCGCACGGGCATAGCCTGGTCTTCTCCTTCCTCCTCGCTCCTGTCCTGGGCACGGCTCCTTCTCCTCACTGTTGAAGTGCTGAATGTGGGGGCCCCTGGGTGGCCCAGTCTGGCGGGCAGCCAACTCTCTGTTGCTGCTCAGACCATGATCTCGGGATGATGAGAGCGAGCCCCACGCCGGCTTGCGCTCAGCAGGGAGTCTGCCTGAGATTCTCTTTCCTCACCCTCTGCCCCCTCCAGACTACTGTGTACCCCAGTGTCACATTCTATCTCTCTCAAAAAAATAGGTATTTTTTAAATATATTGAATGTGTCGATTCTCCAGGTTCCCTCAGGCCTCACTGGTCCCTATTTCTATTCCCACAAGCACTCAGCTCTCCTGTTCACTCAACTCATGTCTTGAATGAACCACCCACTACTCTAAGCACTGGGAGATCCTGGCAGGCAAAACAGGCTTCTGCTCCATGGAACAGAGGGAGAGCGATCACGGGGAAGAGGACTTCAGGGAGTGAGGAGTGTTATGCAAAAAATCAACCACTCACTCAGTCACTCCAAGCAGGGTGGCTAAGTACCCGCTATTCAGGTGAACAGGGAAGGAGGACTTTTCCGAGTCATCGCTCAAGCTAAGAGCCAACGGTGAGTCGGCCGCCGGAGTGTCTGGGGAAAGGGGACGCGGACACATGAATTAGCTTGATGTGTTTGAAAATCGTGACGATCACTATGGCTGGAGCAGAGGGGGAAAAAAACCCGCAGTAAACGAGAAGGGAAAGGCAAGGTCAACGTCTCACAGGCCCCGGAAAGGAGCAGGGCATTTACATAAGGGCAACGGGAAGTCACCGGAGGGTCTGGAAGGAAAGCATGCTCTGACCCACACTCCCCTGACTCACTCAAACCAGCTTGTGTTACTACCTGGCCTCTGGAAGCATGTACATTTGTGACACCTTTTCTCTTTGATGTCCTTGCTGTCCCCTCTTGCTCCTGAAAGGACTTGAAAATACAGCTTCGGGGTCCCTGGGTGGCTCCGTTGGCTAAACTTCTGCCTTTGGCTCAGGTCATGATCCTGGGGGGCCCCGCGTCTGGCTCCCTACTCAGTGGGGAGTCTGCTTCTCCCTCTCCCTCTGCCCTTGCTCAGGCTCTCTCTCTCTCAAATAGATAAAATAAAATTTTTTTAAAAGACAAAGAAAATAGAGCTTACACTTGCTTCTTCCGTCCCATGTTCTCTCAGCCCTCTGCCCCGTGCCTGCTCACTCATCACTCCTCAAACTGCCTTCTCAGAGGCTGCAAATGACCTCCTCACTGTCAAGCCCCCCCTCAGATTGATCCTACCTGACTTCTCACTATCATCTGGCCGCTGCTCTCCTTCCTGAAACTCCTTCATCTCCTGCTTCCTTCTTCTGAGCTCAACTCCTCCAAGGGAAAAGCTCCAACTCATGGCCTGTAGGTCCCTGAATCTCAGAATCTCTTTACTTCCACCCTAAGTCTGCTCTGCTCCTCCTCCCGGGTGTTCTGTCTCTCAAAAGGTGCCACCATCCACCCACACACCCAAGGAAGACTCTTGACTCGTCTTGGACTCCTCTGCTTCCCTCCCCCATCCCCGTCTTTCCCACACCCTCAGCCGGTCCTCAAGTTGCGTCCATCGAATCCTGCACTGATGTCCGTTTCCTCCTCCCCTGACCGCTGCACGATCCTAGGTCAGGTCCTGGCCGCTGCCCACCGAAGACTCCATAGCGCCTTCCCTGGCGACACACAATCGCCACTCCTTCCTCCCCAATCTCCTCCAGGCCACCAGATCTCTCTTGAAATCACAGCTCTTGTCACCCTGCTTGGACACTTAAAACTTTCAAATCCTATTCTGGTCTTCAGTGTAAGGACCAAGTTCTTCAAGATGACATTTAGCATCTTCTGTGAGCGGAAGTACGCCCGATACCGAAGGCTTGCCACACGCTGTACCCAGAGCCTCAGACGCCGGGATCCTAACCACCCCAGGAGGGAGGCCTTTCCCGTTTTCTCTGTGAAGAGGAACATGAAGGAACCGGAGAGCAGAGAGTTTACGTAATTTGTACAAGGTCAGACCGCTAGCGAGCGGAGGAGTCCATACTTGCTCGCTCAGCACCAATTTATTAGATCCTTACAGTGAGATCTGACTCCCAAACCCCTCCGCCCCCTCACGATGTCGTCCTGGCCCGCGGTCTGCCGCCCACCTCTCCGGCTCCCCCACCCACGCTGCTGTCACTGCAGCAGACTGTGTGACGACACCGCGTGACGCCGGTCCTGTGCTTCCTTCCTCTTTACCTAGCCTGCCTCTTCTCATCTGGGGAACATTCCAGGTCAGCAAGATACCCCAGAAAGAACTCAAGCTGTGGAATCAAAGGCCTGGGGTCCGGATCATGGCAGCGTTTCAGAGCTGTGCCACTGTGGGCATAACGCTAAGTTCGTTTCCTAGTCTCTACGATGGGATCCCCACGCCCACCCCAGGGAGGGGTGAGGATTAAAATGAAACAGTGCATGCAAAGCTCTAGTACACACTTCTCTCTATAGCTGAGGAAGGTGCCCAGAAACACTGGGCAGAAGCATCACTCCCCGGTAAAGTGTTCTTCCTGCTACACTGAACAGCTCCTGTTTCCTGTCCCCGTAGGGCTGCCACTACTAATACGCTGTTAGCGCCTATGCCGCCTGTCACTGACTACACATCCAGTGTCCTCAACATACTACGTGCTGTAAAGGAAAGGGCCTTAAAAAAAAAAAAGATTTCCTTATTTTTAGAGAGAGCGAATGAGCACAAGCAAGGGCAGGGGCAGAGGGAGAGAGAATCGTCAAGCAGACTCCCAGCCTGACTCAGGGCTCAATCCCATGACCCACAGGTCATAACCCAAGCCAAAACCAAGAGTCAGATGCTCAACCAACTGAGCCACCCAGGTGCCCCAAAAAGGACCTCTTTTCAAAATCCTTATGATCCCAGCACCCAGCATGTGCCTGGCATACATACCACTGGCTCATGTACTTCAGAACCAAAGTAACGCAGTCAACACAAAACATCTGCTGAATAAAGTTTACAATTTGCTTCACAGATACCACTTCTCAGTAAGCCTCACTCTTAATGTTTCTAGAATTCTCCAGAGTTAAAAACAATAGCAATAACAACAACACACTTTTGGCATCATTTGGGACCTCTGAGAATCTGTTTCTCTCATAAATTATAGAATTTGGTCAAGTGTATGTTCCCTTTTCCCTTAAACCTTTTTCTTTTTTACCCTTAAACTCTTACTAATATGGATTTAAAGTATTTGGAGTCCCTAAACCATGGGGATTCTCTGTAGAATGAGGTAAACATTGTTTATTCATATTATTAATAGTGATTCAAACACAAAAGCAAATTTTTGTCTTTAGTAGATTTCTGTGGAACCTGAGTGAAAAATACCTTGTTTATAAAATCTCTTCCCCTTTGTCGATGTTTTATACATTTAATTTTCTTTTCCTAATTTTAATGGTTTCCAATTTTAACATTTTATCTTGAGTAATGACACAAATCATATTCTTGAGCAAATACAGTTATGTTTCTAAATCTTACATACTAAAAGGACATGTTCAAAGGAATCCATCTAGACTATAGGGAAAAAAAAAAATCTCAAAAACATACCAAATTCTATCCTAGGACTTTCTGAAGATTAAAATCAGAAAAATAACACCTTTTTCCTTGGCCTAGTAACGTATGTTGTTTAATCCTTCCTTCATTTACCTGGTTCGTATAAAGGAGGCACATGCTTTCATCCGAGTCTCCAGCAACATTGCTTCTCTCTTTTCTGCCATACAGTCTGGAATATTTTTCAGAACTTTCTCATTCTTCCAGTTATTACCGCTGCGTGCTTCCACAGAAAACACAGAGCTCTCAGACAGTGTTTCAGGAAAACAAAAAAGACAGTCTTTTCCTGAGTGTGGAAAGGAGCATTTGGCAGTTTTGTCACTGGAGGTGTAATCTTTCTGTTTCTGAGATGACGCACACGATGTTGACAGAGCTGGCCCCAGATTCAGGTAAGCCTCAGCCAATTTGCCCCAGTTCCAAGGATCAAAAGGATGCAAAGAAATTAGTTTCTGTAGGCAGAGAATTGTTTTCTCCAAGTTTGGCAGACTTGAACAAATAGCCAACTGGAGGTAGAGCACAGCAGTTAAATGGTCTGTGTTAGTTGCTTTCTTTTCCTAAGGAGGAAAAAAAAGTTAAAAACCTTATTATTTTTTTAAGATTCTATTTTTAAGCACTCTCTATGCTCAATGCAGGGCCTGAACCCACAACCCTGAGATCAACACCTGTACCCCACCCACTCAGCTAGCCAGGTGTGCAAGAGTTAAAAACTTTAACCTGCAGAACGTTTTCCTTGTAAAAACGGATATGCCTAAAAATCCAAGTTGTGTATGTTGGAAATTAGAGATATCTTTCAATAGCTACAAGTAGAGAGAACTGCTTGAAGCTGTAAACCTAGAGACATACGACCTACCGAAATAACCACTAGACACTTCCAAACATCCTGTCATAACCGAAGCATAATTCATATGACAGTGGCCTGATGAAATTCAGCACCAGAATCATAAATTTCAGTTTATCTTCAAGTTTTAGTGTAATCTTTATTGTTTTAGCCAGGCAGCTGAGAGACCCAAGCCAACTTTTCTTTCCCCTGGGCTAATGGTCCATTTTAATATTCCAGGCTTTCTAAAAACCCAAATGGTAATTTCCTTGAGGATTCAAACGGACTCCATTTCCAAATTTGACTTGGCTTAGACATCTTAAACAGGATAGCCCTGAAGCTCTCAGTGCTTCATGCGGCACCATAATTGAATCCAAATGCCGTCCCTGGTAACCATTACCAAGGCCAATTATTTTTGGCCAGAAGGGGTTGCCTGGTTTCCTTCTGATCAGAAAATGCTTTTCAAGTCTCTTTAACCAGAGCCACCACCTCTTGCCTAACCTGCCATATGGCAAAAGCGCTGTGGGTTAGGGAAGACAAGGTTTCTTTTTCTACGTTAGTCTGTGGAGAGCAGATGGCCGACTAAAATTACCTTTCAGTTAATTTTAAGTCTAAAGAAAACCGGGCCTACTAATATCCAGACCAGGCTCCTGCACACAGCTACACTGGGCAGGAAGTACAAGTAAAACTCCCCCGTGTGCAGCCTGAAGAAAGAGGCCAGCGAGTGAAAGCTTGGGGAATATTTACATATCTATATATTAAGTGAGAATAGAAAATAAAGCTCCATTCGACCTATCTGGTGATACTGCACCTTCCCAGTGACAGAACAGATCTGGTTTTATTACTATTATTGTTCTGCACTCTGTCCTTCCTAATAGACCATTAGGCTCCAAAGGGGTTTTTTTGGTTTTACTTTTTAAGTCATTTATTCCAACCTCATTCAGTTCTGACATAAAATTCTATGAAGTTTTCCCTTCAGAAAACTTCTACCATTTTTTCTTTTTAAGTTCTGTTTTAATTCCGGTTGGCTAACACACAGTGCTGTTAGTTTCAGGAATACAACAGAATGACTCAACACTTCTGTACATCACCCTCTCCTGAACAAAAGTACACTCTCCTAATCCCCACCACCTAGTTCACCTGTCCCCTCCACCCCGACTCTCCTACCCTCTGATAACCATCAGTTTGTTCTCTATTGTTAAGAATCTGCTTCTTGGGGCGCCTGGGTGGCTCAGTGGGTTAAGCCTCTGCCTATGGCTCAGGTCATGATCTCAGGGTCCTGGGATAGAGCCCCACATCGGGCTCTCTGCTCAGCAGGGAGCCTGCTTCCCACCCCCCCGCCTGCCTCTCTGCCTACTTGTGATCTCTGTCTGTCAAATAAATAAATAAAAATCTTAAAAAAAAAAAAAAAAAAAAAAGAATCTGTTTCTTGCCTTTTGACATCTCTCATTTTTTTCACCCAAAGGGTTTTTTTTTTAATTCAATGCTGAATTCCTAGCAGAGGGCATAGCACCTTGGACATAACAGATGTTCAGTAACTAAGGAATACATCTTCATGTCCTTTATTTGTAAGGAGAACAGCACATACAGACTTTAGGAAATGCTACCTTCCTTCTAAAACCAGGCTATAGCGCTTTATGATGTATAGTTAGCATTTCATATTGAGAATATATGTTGAGGTAGAAGCTGTTACATATAAACCATGATTTCGATGGGAGGGTTTTTATAGCATAAATAGCAAATAACTCTCTGGAAAATTAAATTCCATTTAAATGACTTTGTGAGATTTTCCAGAATAACGCAACTCCTTCTGAAATGCAATAATGATGACAGGAGTTAGTATTTATTCAGTGCGAACACAAGCCAGGCACTAGTCTAAGCACTTTACTCATTTAATCCTCATGACAATCTTTTGAAATAGATTCCATCATTACCCCCTTTTCATAGAAGAGGGAACTGAGTCACAACAGAGAAGTTAGAGAACTTGCCTGAAGTCACACAGCTGGTAAGCAGCAGAGCTACAGTCAGTCACACGAGAAGGCACAGGATGGAGGGTACTTTGGAAGGGCTGACGCATGTCAGCTGGCTTAAGGTTCTCCCTCCCGATGAACAGTGTGTGTGCAGGCTATGGACATGAGTCTATCACCTTAGCACTGAACCCAGAATCAGGCACGTGGTGGGGCTGAAATCAGTGTTTGTAGAGGGCACGCATTTAAAAGAGTCATTTACCATCAGAAGCAATGTCCTTGACCACAACTTATCACATGAGCATATATCAGTTACGGTAAGATGTTTAATTACTGAAATAAGAAATAAAATATAAATAAGTTCCTTTTTTTAAAGATTTTATTTATTTATTTGACAGAGAGAGATACAGTGAGAGAAGGAACATAAGCAGGGGGAATGGGAGAGGGAGAAGCAGGCTTCCTGCTGAGCAGACAGCCCGATGTGGGGCTCGATCCCAGGATGCTGGGATCATGACCTGAGCTGAAGGCAGATATTTTAACCCACTGAGTCACCCAGGCATTCCCAAAAATAAGTTCTATTACAAAATTTTGTCCAAGAATCATTAAGAAGAGAGATGAATTAGGAGCTGTGAGCAGAAAGTGTCCATATCCCGACAGGCACTCCCAGATGAGCTATTTTGTTCAACGCTGCATACTGACCTGTCCCCTACAGAACACAAAAGGACAACAACTCCCAAGACAAAAACAGAAATAAGCCACAGCTAATAACAAAAGAGAAAGGTCTGTAAGTAGGGAAGAAATTTATAAAATAAAACAAAACACAGGGTACCAAGCAATGAAAAACTACGCAAGTCGGCGGGCTCCACTGAGATCATGTGAAAAGACCCAAAGAAAGGGGGAGACCCAGTGGCCTACACTGCTGGCTCCTTCCCCAGAAGGATGCCTAGAGGCCCGATGGACAGTTTTCAGTCCTGGCAAGAAAGCTGAAGGTCTTCTGACTGGTCCTTCCTCCTGTTTCATAACATCCCAAGCTCTGGACACCGGCATCTGCTGGCGGGCAACAGATGTTTCTCTGAGCCACAGAAACAGACTTCCTCGGCTAGAAGGAAGCGCGGGAATTCTCCAGACACTGACGCCACTGACGAGTAGGTCAGGCAGGGGAGAGCAGAGCAGGACATGTAAGGGATGCCAGGAAGAGGGAGGGGACAGGAGAGCACAGAACAGGAATGACGGGCAGGTACCTGATGCCTAGAAAAAGGTACCAAAAGGCCCAACGCTGCTGCTAATTTGCAGACCTGGAAGACTGAGAATGAACGCTGTCAAATCCCACCAAGTTTACTGTGCCGTGGGCTTCCTGAACAAGGTAATCTCATCTTCCGGCTTAAGAATCAATGCACATTTATTAGAGGGGAGAAAAAGAAGAGCCAGACACAGCTGTTTTCCACATTCCAAAGACAATTTCCAAGGTTTCTTCTCACTACAAGAGGCTGAGGTCCTAGGCAATGAACCCCACCGGCAAGTAAATTTAGGGATTTTTCTTAGTTAAAGAGATGGAGGAGAACAGCTCAATTGCATGCATTCTTCAGGCTGACCTCTGGTCAACCTGATCTGCAGGGTTCACGATCAGTGTCTGGGCACCTCAGGAATTCCCTCTGAGGAAGAAAATTGGTCATCTATACACTAAGCTTGGTCAACTTAGACCAATCCTCATATGAAATTTATACACAGAAAAGCCAGAAATAAATAAAAATTGCCTTCATCTGAAATCAAAAACAAGCAGAATCTAGAATTGCAAATAACAGCTTTTCTTTATCCCTTAAAAAAGGGATTGTGTGAATTCCATTTAAGAATTAAAAAGGCCAGGGGTGCCTGGGTGGCTCAGTGGGTTAAAGCCTCTGCCTTCGGCTCAGGTCATAATCCCAGGGTCCTGGGATCAAGCCCCACATTGGGCTCTCTGCTCTGTAGGGAGCCTGCTTCCTCCTCTCTCTCTCTGCCTGCCTCTCTGCCTACTTGTGATCTCTGTCAAATAAATAAATAAAAGAAAAAAAAAGAATTAAAAAGTCCATTAAGCTTGGCTCAGTATGATATTTAGGATTTTTTTTGGTAAAGTTCATTATAGAAATTTCGGAAAATAGAATCTAAAAAAAAAAAAAAAATTAAAGAAAAAAATTACTGATGATCCTCCTACTCTGAACATTTACTCCTAACAAGAGTAAAACCTTTTTTTTTTTTTTTACAAGATTTTCAGGTAATGGAAGAATTTTAAGAAAAAATATTACAAGAAAATGACTGTCTAGAGCACCAAACTGTTTATCATTAAAAGTTCTTACACCACTGACAATTTTCTACTTATCCAAACCCACAGATTTTGCTGCTAGCGCGAAGTTTTGTTTTGTTTTAGAAAATAAATTATTCAATATCCCAGGAAAGCAACAGGAACACAAGCAATGAAACCACTTACCAAGTGTGTAGCAATCTCCAAGGCTTCTGTGTGCCTGCCCAGGTGAACCAGACACCGAGCCTGGCCTTCCTGGACATCTCTCTTCATGGCAAAATTCGCAGACGGCAATTTTTCAGAGATACTAGAATACTCTTGAAGTGCTTTCTGCCAATTATTTGTTCAATAAAGGAAATGCAGAGAAGGGATTAAAAAAAAAGACAAATATATAGTAGAGAAAAGGATTCAGTTATAGGTATCATTTTTTTCTTGGTAGAGGCATTATTCTAACTGACTCCACAATGAACTATGGAAGGCCTGAGTATTTGTCAGTACCATTTTTCTAAAAGGTAGAAAAGAAATGGCTGGAAAATATAACCGCTACTACCACGGAAATTATCACCATATGGTAGAAAGAGCATTTTGGAGCCAAACAGACTGGGGTTTGAATCCTGGTTTTGCCACAAACTTGCTATACAACCTTCCTTCTCTCATCAGCAAAACAACAGTAAGACTCTTATGAAGAAGAAATGAAATTTTCTATGTAAAGCACCCTGGTATCTACTTGTTCTTCCTTTTGCTTACACATTTTGGGGTGCTCTGCTCCTGTGACTCCATGAGGCATCTGTGCTAGAGGCTCCCGCAGAATGGGGAGATATAGAACTTGGGGAAACAGACCTGCAAGGATCCCGAAAAGATCCCTATATTGTAGACACAGGAAACAAAATAAGTGATATAGAGGCATGGAGAAAAGGATAGAAACTGGGGATTCTGAGATTATAAACACTTACCAGAGAAGATTAAATTCACCCTCACAAATAACACATTCATAACTAATATGCTGTAACTGATAGCATTGTTTATAACTGATTACCTGTTCATAACTGATTATTTGTAACTGTTTATAACTGATTGCCAGTTTCAAGTAGAATAAGCTTATATATACTGAACTCTACCTGATACTCTTGCCGTCTGTAGGCGAGGTCCCCCTTGAATTTCTTCAGTGTTAGAGCTTCAACATCATCACCGCTCTCTGTTTCTTCATAAAACCACTAGAAATTGTAAAAATAGCACACCACAGAGAATTAACTTACGCTTTTCCCTGTCATACTCAAGTGGAAGCAATTTCCCATATGTAACTGATGAAATCTCAAACACTGACCTACTTCTTTAGGATGAGACACACAGGAAAACATCTAACAAGAAAGTCAATTTTAGCGATGGCTCAGTTTTCATTAAAATCATCACGAGTAATAAACATATCAATAGTGAGAAACATCTCAACTGAAAAAGCAACTCAGGCCTATATGGTTCTACGCAGAGCATTTCAAGATGGGATCGTGGTGTCCAGGAAGCTGGATTTTAACTAGCACAGTTCCCACTGCTCCTTCAGACTGAGACAGGTGTCCCTGTAGAGACGTTTTCAGAGTGATTAGAACAAGGATTGACGATTCATTATGAAAAGGACAAAGGAAAGAGGAATTACCTTTACTTATAACACTTTTATGAAAATGTCGTAAAAATAAAAAGTAGAATCTAACCAAAGAGATTGAAATTAAGGCTGAAAGGAGGTTTCCATGCAATCAAATGCCAAAGACTTGTAGAAGAAAAGTTTGGGGCGCCTGGGTGGCTCAGTGGGTTAAAGCCTCTGTCTTAGGCTCAGGTCACGATTCCAGGGTCCTGAGATGGAGTCCCCACCCCTCTGCTCAGCAGGAAGCCTGCTTCCCCATCCCCCTGCCTGCCTCTCTGCCTACTTGTGATTTCTGTCGAATAAATAAATAAAATCTTAAAAAAAAAAGAAAGAAAGAAAGAAAAGTTTGGGGTAATGCCCATCTGGAATATCTTTTTTTTTTTTTTAAAGATTTAATTAATTTATTTGACAGAGAGAAATCACAAGTAGGCAGAGAGAGAGAGGAGGAAGCAGACTCCCTGCTGAGCAGAGAGCCCGATGTGGGACTTGATCCCAGGACCCTGAGATCATGACCTGAGCCGAAGGCAGCGGCTTAACCCACTGAGCCACCCAGGCGCCCCCCCATCTGGAATATCTTATTCACTTTTCTACTGATAGAAAGGCAAGCGAGACTGGGATTTCTCCGTTAGCGAGTGAAGTACGTCGAGATTAGAAAATAGGTCTAACAAAAAGCAGTCTGTGTGCCAGTTTTTCCAGCCTCAAAGTAGAAGCTCAACCTCCCTTTTACTCACAATAAAACACAGTGAGGCTGACTGTGGTCTGTCCCCAGGTAAATGCTATGAAAACGCAACCGCGTTTGTGGTGGTTCCACAATCGCGTCAAAATTGCTTGGTTCTATTACTGCAAGTGTTGCCTGGGTATCATTTCCCTCCTATTATCCAGTAAAATAGTTTCTCTCCTTCATCTGATCCATCACAGGGAAGAACGCTGGTAGCTGCTGATTTTCTGTTGTCCCTGAAACACCGAGTAAGTCAAAAGTCCACATAATTTTCCTTCGTGCTCTACTGCTTGCCGGTCACAGTGCCAGTCCCAACCTGCGGAACAACAACCGCCCAACTGCAAATCTTCATCCAGTTTTCACGATCCCAGGGGGAAATGATTAGGAAAAACGGGCTTCCAAATGATTGTTTCTATGCTCCCACATCTCTACAAATGGCCCGCAACCATTTAGACAAGGATGGCTCCCAATCCCCTTTTCTGGTAAGAGGAAGGAGGGAAGAACTGGGAGCAAGGGCGGAATGAAGAGGTGAGGGGCTGGGTAACGCCGACTTCTGTCCCCCAGAGGATCTAAGCAGGGACAACAGAAATCTTCTAACCCAAGCTCCTGGTTTTACACTCATGGAAATCAATGCGATGTGAACAAGGCCTCTTTGAGTTTATGAGCAGCATCACACACCAAACAAATCCTAAAGACAAGTGATTTTTGTATTTCACTTTGTAAGTTCACAACACATCACACCTGACCAAGTATCTCACCCACTTCACTCCACAAATAACCCCGTGAGCCAGCAAATCTTATTTTTCCCAAATTACACATAAGACTCTGACACTTTGGTAAGTGCTAAAGCGAAGGCTGCAATGCGGGGTCCTCTCTCATAACCATGGCTTTTACTGCGGCACCACATGCCTTCCCAGGTCCATTCCTGTTCTCAGTGTACCTGAACAACCACTACAGGTAACTCTGAAAGAGCATATGTGATGAGGAGGAAAAGTAAGTTAAATAAAAAGGAAAAGTAAGCTAAATAAAACAAACATAATTCACCAATTACTGAGCACCTGACATATTTAAGTACTTTTTTTTTTTTTTTTTAATATTTTACTTATTTATTTGACAGAGAGAGGGCACAAGCAGGGAGAGTGGCAGGCAGAGGGAAAAGCAGGCTTCCCGCTGAGCCAGGAGCTGAGGATCCTCGGATCAGGACCTCAGCAGATGGCAGCTGCTCAACGCACTGAGCCACATAGGCACCCCCTAAGTACAACCGTTTTTGGTTTTTTTTTAAGATTTTATTTATTTATTTGACAGAGAACACAAGTAGGTAGAGAGGCAGACAGAGAGAGAGAGGAGGAAGCAGGCTCCCTGCCGAGCAGACAGCCCGATGCAGGGCTCGATCCCAGGACCCTGAGATCATGACCTGAGCCGAAGGCAGAGGCTTAACCCACTGAGCCACCCAGGAGCCCCAGTACAACGGTTTTAAGGAAAAATAAAGACAATACCGGTAGAGGAACTTAGCACGGTGCCTGAAACAGGTTAAGTTTCTAATACATAGTGCTGTAGTTCTTATCTGGGAGATGAGATTTACATATATGCAGTAACACCAAGTAATATTCTACCAATTCAAACTATTCACGGAGTTCCTGTCACGAACAAAAACTGCCAGCCACCGGAAGACAGAAGGTTAAGCCCCCACTCTCCTGTGGTCATTCAGCACTCCGGGACGAAGAGCTCTGCGTTACTGACAAGGGCTGTCACGCAAACTGAATGGAGGGGAGGCCCTCAAAGACAAACGCGTTGGCTTGGAAGGAGGAACCAGAAAAGACTTCCTGGAGGCGGCGCCATTCAAGCTGCGCTCTAAGAAATGGATGTGACTGAGCGATCTGACCGTACGAGCGGGGGTGACGGGGGCTGGGAGAATTCACTGAGCAAGGGCAGGCCCGTGGGTGGGACGTCGCCTTCTGGGGAGCAGACAAGTTTTGGAAAGTGGGCGGTGGCCGGATTTCTAGGGCCCCTGACCGCCCGGCTGCAGACTCCGTGAGGGCGCACGGAGTTACTGAAGATTCCAGGATAGGGAGCCTGGGGGACCCCCGCCAAACGCCCTGTGCGGGTTAATGCCCGCAGCTCGGGGCCCGGTGGGCCGGGTCCACCGGGTGGTGCTCCGGAAACGCCCCCGCCACGTCGGGGAGGGAGTAAACAAGGGAGGGGAGGCCTGCGGGGGCGCAGGGTCGGCCGGGCGAGGCGGCGGGCACCCGTACCGCCAAGACTGGGCTCCGAGGGCGGCGGCGCGGGAACAGGGCGTCCGAGGTGTTCCCCGCCCGGGACCCGCGGAGGCCGAGGCCGGGGGTTCAGAGACAGGCCACCATGTCCCGCTCTCTCACCTGCGGCTCGCAGCGCTTGGCGCGGTAGGACGCCGGCGGTGCAGGCCGCCGCTCCGGCCTCTGTTCGAACACCGAGTCCTCGAACTCGCCGCCCAGCAGCCAGCAGCCAGTCTCCATGGCGCGCCCGCCGCCGGGGCACCGGGAGGGGGCGGTGCCTGGAGCAGCGCCCACGTGCGGCCCGACGCGGAAAGGGCGGGGCCGCCACGGCCCGAGCGCGGCATGCTGGGGCTTGTAGTTTCCTGCGGGGTCCCCCAAACCTGGATTTGGCTCGCTGCTGGCTTGGAGTTGTGGTGTAACTTAGATTTTTATCTGACCCACAAACTTACCAAAGCCGGGGCAGAGTGTTTGATTGTTCCGTTTCAGGAGATGGACAGAGATCGTGAACTGCCTGCGTCAAAAACACTGCCTCCAGGGTAGCTTTTTAAAACTCAGTAGCACTGGGTTAAGCACATTTTTTGCACTTTGTATCCTCTCCCAACAATTTATGAAACGCACAGTGATTCCCACTTTGCAAATGAAGCTATTGGGGTTTAGAGAGAGGTTAAGTAACTTGCTTAGGATCAATTTTTACGTGGCTAAGAGCTGGGAAGTACAGAAATCAATCATTAGTCCCCTCATCTCCGGAAAAGAGACATCACCACCAATAACAAAGACCAGAGAACTCACACATTTATAGAGGGGAAGACAGAAATTTACTCTGGATGGTCCTCCAAAGACTAGTAATTCTACCTGTAGAAAAACACCAAATTTCAGAAATCTAGAACTAACATTTACTAGAGTGCTTACACATTCAAGATATTCTTTGAGACTGTAATATTAAAATTACTGACAAAATACAGGACAATATTGCACAGCACAGTATTACTGAGACATATTACACAGCAGATTTTCCCTGCCTTTCCTCCTGTTTTTCCTCATTCACCCGTTCCTTTTCCACCGTTTGTCTTACAAGTTTCTTTCTCTAACCCAATCTTCTATTCCACAAACTCACCCTGGGAGAGCCTCATTCCCCAAGGTTTCAAAATCCATCTCTCCGCTGATCACTCCTCAAATCTAGAACCAACCCATACATCCAACAGGCTTGAGTGGAAGGCTTCGCCAGGACAGTCTGCAGACTTTAGCTACTGATGCATTCACCCATAGAAGCCAGCATTGAGGGGTTAGAGGAGGAGGGAGGAGGATTAGGGTAGGAAGAGGGGAGGGGAGGGAGTGGAGAAGGAAAAGGAGAAGGAAAAATTTGTTTTCCAGAGATGTAATAGTCCTAATTAGGAAAAATTCAGAAATTACAGAAAAAAAGGAGAAAAGGAGGTATCCATAATATCATCATCCAGAAGTAATGGAGTCTAAGGAGGTTAGAGATATTTGCCCTAATCCTAGTATGTTCTGTTCTAGCAGAAAAGGCAATTTAGCATAGTGCTGCAAGGGCCTTAAGCACCAGATTTGTCTGGGTTCATGACCCTGGTTCAGTTATTCACTAGCCGTGTGACTCACTTTGTGAAATGGGTATTGATTAAAATAATGCACGTAAAGTGACTGCCAGATAGCAAGTGAGTAGTAATACATGTCCATTCAAACTTCCTGTTTCAGGTGCAAAGTAAAGAACAAGCAAAGGCAAGCAGCGAGAACCTTTTTCAGTTTTTTCTTTTTAAAGGCTCTTTAGGGGAGAAAAAAAAAAAAAAAACAGTCTCCTAGTTTTGAAATGCCCACTCTCCTGGGTCCTGTGCCCCACCTCCCACACCCCACCCCACCGCAGCCTCCTCCTGGCCCAGCTATCTGAGGCAAACATTCCACAGCAGTGGTCAAGAAGACACAGAAAGACAGCTTATGAGTGAGAGAGAGAGTTCTTTGCCCTTTGAACTCAGGATTCCTGACCTCAGGGGTTTCTAGCCTTTTTACCACTAAGGACCCTTTCAGTTATTTTCCCCCCAAAGTTGTGCAGGATTTGTGCACACAATAAAACAGCATCAATTAACTTATAACTACTTCATTTTCCTTTAAAAAATTGAATCCAAGTCCTATATAACAGCCAATACAAGCTTCTGCCCAGCCAGAGCCTACCAGCATTGCCTCAGTGTGTGTTAGGGTTTTAGTTGAAAACAAAGAGGTAGCTGTTAGGGACCCCAGGGAGCCTGGGGGAAAGGTTAAATGTGATTAACATCCCGCCTTTGGCAATAATGAAAACAGCTCAAAGGACCTTATCAGTATTGAGGACCTGGCATTCGGATCCCAAGTTTTAAATCACTGCCTCATTTGATAGAGAGGCTTTAGGATAATGTCATTTTATTTTTTAAGATTTTATTTATTTATTTGTTAGAGAGAGAGCACAAGTGGGGGAACTGCAGGCAGAGGGAGGAACAGACTTCCCCATGAGCAGGGAGCTGCCGGACTCAGCCCCGGTGAGAGCATGACCTGAGCCAAAGGCAGACACTTAACCTGATGCTTAACCGACTGAGCCACCCAGGTGTCTCGCTAATGTCATTTTTTAAAAGAGAGGGGCACAGGTGTGCCTGGGGGGCTCAGTGCGTTAAGCGTCTGCCTTCAGCTCGGGTCATGATCCCAGGGTCCTGGTATTGAGCCCCATGTCAGGCTCCCTGCTCAGTTGGGAGCCTGTTTCTCCCTCTCCCACTCCCCTTGCTTGTGTTCCCTCTCTTGCTGTCTCTCTGTCTGCAAATAAATAAATAAATAAATAAAATCTTTGAAAAGTAAATAAAAAGAGGCGAGCAAACCAATAAAAGAGAAGGGTACTTTGTAACTATTAAATACAACTTACATACTTGGGGAAAACTATATGTTAGGCACTGTTAGGGAGTAAAAGGGAATTTTTTTTTAAGATTTCATTTATTTGAGAGAGAAAGAGACAAGCAGGGGCAGAGGGAGAGGGAGAAGCAGGCTTCCCAATGAGCAGGGATCCTGATGCGGGGCTCAATCCCAGAATCCTGGGATCATGACCCAAGCTGAAAGCAGACACTTAACAACTGAACTTCCCAGGTGCCCTGTGAAAGGGAATTCTTTTTTTTTTTTTTTTAAGATTTTATTTATTTATTTGATAGAAGACACACAGAGAGAGGGAACACAAGCAGGGGGGAGTGGGAGAGGGAGAAGCAGGCTTCCCACAGAGCAGGAAGCTGATGTGGGGCTCCATTCCAACACCCTGGGATCATGACCTGAGCTGAAGGCAGCCACTTAACAACTAAGCCACCCAGGCACCCCTAAAAGGGAATTCTGCAAGTGTTTAAGATTGTGTCAATTGTGATAAAAAGCTGTTTTTATAGATTTTTGTTTGTAAGATTCTGATTTTTGGCTGAGGGGAGTGATTGAATTCCCCACTGCAAGATATCACCTCCTCCAAGCAGCCCTCCTTCCTCTTTCCTCTAATTCTTCCATGTTTTTATCCATTGTGGCATTTATCACACTGTGGACTCTTGGGAATTAGAGATGGTGTCTTTCTCACTCTTGGAAACTCAGCCCTCAGACAGACCTTGACCCAGAGCGGCTCAATCACTGCTTGTTGAATGGACAGAAAGTAGCAGAAGGAGCAGACAGGAGCACTTCTCAATTCTAAGTCACACGCTGAGGTCCTTTCTGAGAAGGAGGGGAGGAACCAACATTTATTGAGCATCTGTTATATAGTACAGTTGTGCTGTGGACACCCTATGAACTTCATTTTAACTAATTCTCACAATATCTCCTTCCGAATTAGTCATTATTATTTCCATTTTTGCAGAGGAAATGGGATCTGAGAGGTAACTTGCCCAGGGTCCCAGGTAGTGAGTATAAGAAAACAGACTCAACATCAACTTTATCTGACATCAAAGTCTATGTTCTTAACCATGCCCCAAAACCAAAATGGCAGGGTTTCATGAAGACACGGAGAACTAAACCTGAGGCTGGCTCTCCCTGCCTCATGTTCTGGAGACTTGGGAGCTCTCATTTCTTCTTTCTGTGTCTCTGCAGGAAGGCTTTTTCTGCCTTGCTTGCACAAATTCCAGATGGCCTCTGACTCCCAGGCAATTCAAGCATCCCAAAGAAAATTACAAGCATCACTCTTGTCTCCATTCCAGGTCATTGGCCAAGGGAGTCTACTGGGCAAAGAGTGAGATGCCCTTGCCATTTCAAAGAGCTGAAGGCTGAAGGTTCTGGTGGTGTTCTGAGCCACAACCTGGCTGTGGAACAGGAAGGTGGCAGGAAGCCGAGTCGACATATGTATGTGGTCTGTAGAATTTGCAGTCACTGCACCAGACAGAGTGCTGGGGTCTTTGCTTTGGCCTTGACTGGGAGCCCCTGAGCTAGACCCCAGTCTCCTGGGTACAACATTCCACAGCCCCAGGGGTGCTTCCAGCATACAAGACTGTTCTCACTATCCTTAGAAATTACAGATCTCCACACCCCTCCCGGTCTTGAGACCTACTCAGTTTCTATTTCTGCCTCTCAAAGATACTCCCTTTCAGAACACCAAAATATTATCTTTGACCATAGGCTTTAACCAAAGGTGGAAACGCTGGTTGTTTTCAAATTGATTTTGTAATTATCCAGAAATACATTCTATGAAGCAAGAGGAAGTATTATTCAGCCCTCAAAGATGGATGTCTGAGGTTACTACTTCCCTTCCTGGCCCAAGGGAGATGTTAGAGGTACTTTGAGAGTCTGACACCTCACTAACTGTACATTCCTCAGTGAAGCATTCAAAGCCATCTACAGTCTGTTACCAAACTAGCTTATACTGTCTTATTATTTGTTTTGGGGGTTTTTTTCAGTGTTCTTGTTTTATACCTTCACTGTTATAAATTGAAAAGTAACTGTACATATTTAAAATGAATTTTTACATAGGTATATATCTGTGAAACCTCCCTACCCCCTCAAGATGATGAACATATCCATCACCTCTAAAGGTTTTAACCCTTCCCTACCTCATTTCTTTAACTGAATCCTGCTCTGCAGCCAGGCTGATCCTCTCCAGAATGAGCCCCCAGTAGCCCCCACCCCCAACTCCCAAGTCCTTCCTTCATCTTGCAACCTTCCCTGACCTTACCAGGTCCCAGCTCACCATTCCCTTCGTCAGCCCCTCCCAGTGCCCTCTCACCGTAACCAAGTGGGATTTATCTTAGGAACACAAGAGTGAGTCAACACCAAAAACTTAATATAACACATCATATTAATAGAATGAAGAGGGGGAACCATACAATTATCTCAACTGAGGCCAGAAAAGGCACTTGACAAAAATCCAGCACCCTTTCATGATGAGACCTGTCAGAATACTAAGACTAGATGGGTGGCTCAGTGGGTTAAGCCTTTGCCTTTGGCTCAGGTCATGATCTGAGGGTCTTGGGACTGTGCCCCACATCAGGCTCTCTGCTCAGCAGGGAGCCTGCTTCCCCACCCCCCACCTGACTCTCTGCCTGTTTGTGATCTATGTCAAATAAATAAGATAAAATCTTAAAAAAAAAAAAAAAACCGCTAAGACTAGAGCTTCCTCAACATGATAAGGGGCATTCATGAAAAACCTATAGAAAATGATATTTGATAGCAAAACTGAAAAGCTTTCTTTTATGATCAGGAACAAGACAAGGATGCCCTCTTTCACCAGTGCTATTCAGCATAGTATTAGAAGTTCTAGCCAGAACAATTAGATGAGAAAAAGCATAATAGGTACCCAGATTGGAAAAGAGTAAAACGACATCTATTTAAGGAGGACACAATCCTACATATAAAAAAGTCCTTAAAAAATTCACAAGAAAACTACTAGAGCTAACAAATGATTTTGGCAAAACTGCAGGTTACAAAATCAAACAACAAAAATTAGTTGTTTCTATACACCAGCAATAAACAATCTGAAGAACAAATTAAGACAGAATTCCAGTAACAATAGTATCTAAAAGAATATCCATGAGTGGGGCACCCGGGTGGCTCAGTGGGTTAAGCTCCTGCCTTCGGCTCAGGTCATGATCTCAGGGTCCTGGGATCGAGTCCCGCATCGGGCTCTCTGCTCAGCAGGGAGCCTGCTTCCTCCTCTCTCTCTGCTGCCTCTGCCTGCCTCTGCCTGCTTGTCATCTCTCTCTGTCAAATAAATAAATAAAATCTTTAAAAAAAATCCATGAGTAAAATATAATCAAGGAGGTCAAAGACTTGTACGCTGAAAACTACAAAACTTGCTGAAAGACATTAAGTCCTAAATAAATGAAAAGGCATCTTGTACTCATAGATAGGAGCACTAAATGTTAAGATGTCAGCACTGCCCAAAGCAATCTAAAGATTCAACATAATTGCTTCCATAGTTCATAATTCAAATTTCCTGTAACTTTTTTTTCAGAAATAGAAAAGCCAATCCTCAAACTTATATAGAACTACAGGGAACCCCAAGAAAACAAAATAATCTTGAAAAAGAAGTTAAGGACTCATACTCCTGATTTGAAAACTTATCATAAACCTAAAATAATCAAAACAGTATGGTGATGGCAAAAGGAGAGATACCTAGACCAAAGGAATGGAAGTGAGTCCAGAAGTAAACTTTCACATATACAGCAAACTGATTTTCTTCAAGGGCGCTAAGGCTATTCAGTGAGAGAAAGATAGTTGCTTCAACAGATGGTGCTGGGAAAACTGGATTTCCACAAGCGAAAGAATGAAGCTGGACTTCTACCTCACACCATATACAAAAATTTACTCAAAAATGCATTAATGATAAAGAAGATGTGGTCCATATACACTATGGAGTATTATGCCTCCATCTGAAAGGACGAATACCCAACTTTTGTAGCAACATGGACGGGACTGGAAGAGATTATGCTGAGTGAAATAAGCAGAGAGAGTCAATTATCATATGGTTTCACTTATCTGTGGAGCATAACAAATAACATGGAGGACAAGGGGAGATGGAGAGGAGAAGGGAGTTGAGGGAAATTGGAAGGGGAGGTGAACCATGAGAGACTATGGACTCTGAAAAACAATCTGAGGGTTTTGAAGGGGTGGGCGGGGGGTGGGGTGGGAGGGGGGGGGAACCAGGTGGTGGGTATTAGAGAGGGCACGGATTGAATGGAGCACTGGGTGTGGTGCAAAAATAATGAATACTGCTATACTGAAAATAAATAAAAAGTAAATGTAAAAAATGCATTAATGACCTAAATATAAGAACTTTATATAACCATAAAGCTCTTAGAAGAAAATATAAGGGTAAATCTTCATGATCTCGGATTTGCCAACAGATTTTTTCTTATTAAGTAATCTCCAGGCCCAATATGGAGCTTGATCTCACAACCCAGAGATCAAGGGTCCACGCTCTACCAACTAAGCCAGCCAGGTACCCCCTGACAATGGATTCTTACATATGACATCAAAAACTCGAGTAACAACAACAATAACAAAAATAGGTAAATTGAACTTCATCACAACTGAAAAATTTTTTGTGCATTAAATAACAATATCAAGAAAATGAAGGGGCTCCTGAGTGGTTCAGTCGTTAAGTGTCTGCCTTCAGCTTGGGTCATGATCTCAGGGTCCTGGGACTGAGCCCCTCCTCTCTGATTCCCTGCTCAGTGGGGAGTCTGCTTGTCCCTCTCCCATTCCCCTTGCTTATGTTCCCTCTCTCGCTGTCTCTCTGTCAAATAAATAAATAAAACCTTAATTTAAAAAAAGAAAATGAAAATACAATATACAAAAGGGAGAAAACATAGTCAATTCTCGTTCCCCTCAATAGTTACATTCTATAAAATCACCATGAACACTGAATTAGCGAATACTGAACACATGCTCCTAGGGTTAAGATCCTGGGAGCTTTCGATGATAACATTTTCATAAAGAGATCAACACATAACCTCTCTTCTATGTGTTTTTGTTTAAAAATACCTTATTTAATATACACTGTTGATTGATTAACATTGAACTCTCAGCCAACAGCACTGTAACTCATGCCTGAAAGAAGCTTGTCCAACATGTGTTTTCTCCATAAGGCATCTCACAGCCTTCTTGCATTTACGAACACTAGACAGCACTCCACCACTACACGTGGGAGTCATATTAAATAGCGAAATCACCAATAAAAGACACAAAAATACTTAAAAAGTGGCACTACCAGACTATAGAAAGGATGCTTTCTAGAATCTGCGAGCTGAAATAAGAGACAAAGCACTACTTTTTTTTTTTTTTTAACTTCATCTGGGAACATGCAGATTGGCAAGTGAAATGTTTTGCCACCATTCACATGTGCGTGGATGAGCACAGAAGTGCCATGAATATTTATTTGGGGATTACAAATACATTTTAGTGAGAATTCAAATTTCTATAAACAGAATCTGTGGAAGATGAGAATTGACTGTATTTGCAAATCATATATCTGATAAAGGTGTCATATGAAATATACAAAGAACCCCTAAAACTCAACAACAAAAGGTGACCCAATTACAAGTTGGCAAAAGACTTGAACACACACTTGACTTCTCCAAAGAAAATACACACATGGTCAGTAAGCAGATAAAAGATTCAGAACAGCATAAGTCATTAGGGAAAGGCAAATCAAAACCATGAGATACCATTTCATACCTATTAGGATAGTTCCAATAACACCTTTTAAAACTGAAAACAAAAGGTGTTGGTGAAGGTACAGAGAAACTGGATAATAGCAAAATGGATACAGACACTGTGGAAAACATTTTATCACTGTGGAAAAGTTTGATGGTTCCTCAAAAAATTAGAAATAGAGTTAGTTTGATTCAGCAATTTCACTCCTAGATATATATCAGAAAGAACTGAAAACAGAGACTCAAACGGATACTTAGATGCCCATGTTTACTGAAGCATTTTTCCAGCCAAAAGGTAAAGACAACCCAAGTGCCCATCACAGCAGAATAGATAAACAGAAGAATGGATAACAGAAGAATCAACAGAAGGATAAGCAATATGTACAAATTGGGTTGTTTAATCATTATGTTGTATACCTGAAACTACTGTAACACTGTGTGGCAACTACATTCAAACAAAGCAAAAAACAAAAACAAAACACAGATACACTCTGGAATATTATTCAGCCATAAAAAGGGACAGGGGCACCTGGGTGGCTCAGTTGGTTAAGCATCCAACTCTTGATCTTGGCTCAGGTCTCAATCTCAGGATTGTGAGTTCAAGCCCCACACTGGGCCCCACGCTGAGCCCCATGCTGGGCATGAAGCCTACTTAAAAAAAAAAAGTTCTGATATATAGTACAACAAACATGAATGTATCCTGAAAACATGATAAATGTCAGGTATAAAAGGAAAAGTAGTATGTGATTCTACTTACTTGCAATATCAAGAATAGGCAACTTAGGGACGCCTGGGTGGCTCAGTTGGTTAAGCAGCTGCCTTCAGCTCAGGTCATGATCCCAGCGTCCTGGGATCGAGTCCCACATCGGGCTCCTTGCTCCGCAGGGAGCCTGCTTCTCCCTCTGACTCTGCCTGCCTCTCTGCCTGTGCTCGCTCTTGCTCTCTCTCTCTCTCTGACAAATAAATAAATAAAATCTTTTAAAAAAAAAATAGGCAACTTAAAAAAAAAAAAAAAAAGAATAGCCAACTTCATAGAAACAGAAAGTAGATTAAATGTTACCAGGGCAGGAGAGGGAAGGGGAAATGCAGAGTTATTGCTTAATGGCTATGGAGTTTCTGTTTGGGATGATGAAAACGTTTTGGAAATAGTGGTGATAGTTGCCCAACATTGTGACCATATTTAATGCCATTGAATCATACACCTAAAAACAGATATAGTAGCAAATTTTGTTGTGTTTTACCACATTTTTTTAACTCAGTTAATAAAATGGAAAAAAAATCACTCAAAACTACTAATTGCTGCTAACTTTTATTCTGTATTCAAGGACATAATCAACTGGGAGAAGAAGAGTTTTGCTCTGTCAAATAAATATATTTAAAAGCTAGCAAACATCAGAGCAGAATGAAGTGCCAAGTTTATAAAAGAGACAGAGGGGAAAATTATTACTAGTTTATTTACGGCTATACAAAGTTGACACATTGCAAGGGAAACATGATATAAATGTATTATTCAAAGGCTGATTTCTAATACTTGACATTTCAAATTTGAAAATATGAAAATTGTCAAACAAAACTCAGACCACATTAGCAATGGTTTAAAAAAGGGAGCAATTTAATCATTATAATACAGAGTGCTTTAAGAAGTTTTTAAATGTGTAAAAGAAAGAACAGTTTAGTGCATTAAATTGTTACAGTCTTTACATTGCTTCTTCTTAAAAAAGTTAACAGTAGTATGAAAAAGCCACCCACAAAGCCAGCTGTCTGAGTGAAGAAATCAGCTAAATTGCAGCATTTTGGAATTACTAATAAAGCTATAGTTAAAAAATAAAAAGTTTATAAAAATGAAAGCAGCATGCATATTCAAGGCTTTTTCATAACATTTCATTAGCTGACAAACATTTAGGTAAAAACAAGAGCTTAATATTATTCATTAAATTAGACAAAAGAAACTGGCCGAGCCCACTACATCCGGTCATTCAGAAAAACATTTTAAAATCCAGAGTTAATTAAACTGAACATTTTCTCTATGAAGAAAGCACATTTTGTAAAACAATCCTATAGTCACAAAAAAAGGGTCCTTCTCAACATGAATGAACAGCACCGGTCTTTACAAAGTTTATAAGTTAGTATGAACCTTCAGTCTCCTGATATGGCAAGAGTTAACAGTTAACACTCCCATGATTCATAAGTCAAAAGCTAACCTTTAACTCATTATGATCAGTTCAGAATTTTTTTCCTCTCTTCACTGAAATTGCTACATAAAGTAGAATTTCCCTGAAAGACAATTCTCGAAAATTCTGATCTGGTAACTGTACAAACATTTCTGATTTCTATATGATTGTAAGAAAACACTAAGTATATATTTACTATATGGTTCTTCTTCACATTTTTGGTAAAATATTTATTTCAGAGTTTCACCCTATCCAAATTCTTATGCCATTTTCATTTCCTTCTTCAGTATTGATTATCTTTAATTTAATACAAAGCAAATTCGGCCTCTAGTGAAAAAAATGGACAGAGTATTACAGAGTAATAGTGGTATCAATGAATGTGTTCAATTAAAGATCCAATCATTAAGGGCCACTGTTATCACAAAATTTTACGTTTCAACATGTGTCAATAGGCTGTTTTTTTGTCACTTACATTGAAATTGTACAAGCCCATGCACAAATTTAAATCTTAGTGCAGGGCCTGATAAATAAGACATAGAAAAAAATCAGGTTCTTCTTTTTCCTGTTTCTAACAATTTTTGCTCTGTAAAATGTTTGGTCACTCAAAGCTATAAGCTTAATCACATATCAAAGAACACCGGCAGTAAGGCCCATCTCACTAGACACACAGTATTAAGCTGGACAAAATATGAGGACAAGTTCTAGTGGTCATTAAACCCCCTCAGAAAGTCTAAGAATCAGAACATCTCCATCGTATCAGAATAAAAATGTACTATATTAAAATTCGAATTTTTACAAGTTGTTTAATTAGTGTTCTATTTACATTGCAGAACTTCCGCCAAATGCAGTAGTTTAACTTTGGCACAACATTAAGTTCCATTTCTTTTGGGTATTGGATCCTATTTTTTGAGAATGTGTATGCCCCAAAATGTTTTCAGTGTCATCAAAGATTGGGCCCATTCACAGTAAATCAGACATCTTGCGTTGAAGAATTGATTCTCCTCCAACATTTTAGGCAGCTATAAAAGAAAACATAATAAAATACTAAAATTTTAAAGAAAACCATATTTTTAATATTTATCACTTTCAAAACAAAATTTATACAAATTAGCCATGAAAATACATCCTCTGTATTTGCTTATTAACACTGAAATCACTTGCTATATACATCTTACATAAAGCACTAGGGTTTGTGTACAAGTCCTATGTATATGTTCTGCATATAGACATTTTCACCTATATGTAATAATTTATAAAAACAATTATTCATAGGAAGTATATATTTCACTGTCAGTTTTTGTAATAAACAGACTGAAATCTAAAGGCTTTTGTATTTTATATACAAGTCTGGCTTGTGCAAAAGAGATATATATATTTCACTTTTTGCAAAAACTATTTTGGAAAAGTTTTGGTTACCTATTTTTGGTAAACTGAACCATATTTAATTGAAGAAAGAACTATTAAGAGGGAACTTACAGTGAATCCTTTTATAAGATGAAACATTTGTTAAGCAGACAGTAAGTTGCTAATTAATGTGTTTTATAATTTCAGACTTTTGAATATTTTAAAAGGCATGGCTAAATACATGATATGTCTAACATATATGACACAATGTTTTAAAAACTGTGGCTTTGTATGATTTTTTTGTTCATAGTATCCGTAAGAGTATCAATATAGAACATGAGAATTATCTACACAAACTTAAAGTCAAAAACTGTACCAAAAAGTTTCCGTTATTTTTAGACTGCAGCTCCCTGCAGAATCACTGCTGAGGTTACTACAACCACAGGGACAATTCACTACAGCAACACATTTGTTGATTTAATCTTGGCCGAGTGAGAATTCTTGTGTTTAGCAAAAAAAAAAAAAAAAAAAAAAAAAAAAATGCTTGTTAAAAATATTTTATGCATCTGGGTCAGGAGAAAGCCTGTCCTGAAAATTTCTGACATTAGGAAACAGAGGTCTGTACTTTAGGATAAAGCTGCTCAAAACTTTAACTTTCTGTGACTTTCGTTACGCTCCATACCCACAGTGAGATTTACTCTAAAATAGGTGTATTTTTAGTTTCATCTGTTTTTCTCCTTGGAAAAAAAGTGTTAATGAAAAGAAAGTCTGGAAAAGGCATGGGAAGCCTGGAAAACTGTTAGACAATAAGAGAAATGCCTGGTACATATTAAGCTCTCTATAAATAATTGTTTAGCAAAATAAATAAAACCAGTGAGGAAGACATGGGGGAGTTAAGGAAATACTGTGCAGAATAACAGAGCATAAATTAGAAGATAGATAGGGATGCAAACAGCTACAGAAGTACGTAAATATGCACATATGATCATGAGGATCTATGTTTTGTTTCCTTCTTTACTGTTCGAGAACACCGCAATAGTTTTGATAATTAAATGCTTTTGGACTACTGATAGACGTAGACAAACATTTCATAAGAAGTGCGTTATTCTCAATAGAGTATAGTTTTATTCTAGAACACTCCAAAACAGAGAGTAGAGAAAATGGAACTATGCTATTAAATTCCAAAAGTATTAAGAATTGAAGTCCTAACTTTAAATAAGGTATCTGATTTGCAGCTAGAGTGGAATTTTAATTAATTCAATCTATGAAAGAATTAAAATGTAAGGAACATGCCAAACCTTTCATATTTAAAGCATATTTACTTGCGCTTTTATAGCAAGAGATATATTTTTAACCAAATACAGTGTTTCTGTTGGTAGCAGGTTTGTTTTCTATCAAAGAATGAATAGACACTTTAGGCAACTGAGTTAATTTAATATCAAATCTGTTATTTACCTTTTGATCTCTAAGACAGAAATAATTTATATCACAGTTTTCAAAAACAGATGCCATCTAAGCAAATATGAATTTACACAGAGCCTAAAACAGACCTTTGGCTTTCAACAAAAAATTACTGAATAATTTTAACACATAAAGCTTTTAAAATTCTAGTTAAAAACCTAATAGTTTGGGGGCAATACAATGAATAAAAAAAGATACCCATTTTTCACCTAGTTTCCTAAAACTGAGCAATCCTCGCCCCTGTGGTAAGTCTGTCCTTCGGTAACTTTTCCCCTTCTTTTTAGTTTTCATTTTTGAATTCTTTCCTTAAATAGGCAAAAAATGAAGCTTTAGTGAAAGAGGGTTGCAAGCAATACATTTTAGTTACCTTTAGTATCCATGAATTCCGCCCCCCCAACCAGTCTCCCTTCTATGAGAATGGGTAACCTTCCCTTAAAACAAAGTGAAAAAACATTTTATTTAAAAAAAGTAAATAATTACAGCAGCATTAAATTCTACATAATAAATGTAATAGTTATAATAATCAGACCACACATAATAATCATGTCTCGTGGTCACAGTCAAGGTCCCTAGTCGTCTTATTAGCAAAAAGAAAAAAATCATTTTAGAAAAACTGTCAAAAGTGAAGGCGTCAGATACAAGGTGACTATTCTAAATGTATGTGGTTGATGAATATACACTCAGATTTACAACTTACATTTCAGTCATCTGATTTAGAAAGCTTCCGCTTCACATGTCGTGGGGGTTCCCAAGTGTCACTATCATCTGTCTCTTCTTCATCCTCTTCCTGATCATCAATAACTTCATCTTCCTCCTCATTTTCCTCAAATAATTCTATCCCTAACTCTGATCTCCTCTGTCTTTCTGCAAACCACTCTCTGACCTGCTCATAACCCATATGTGATTTGTTCACAAGTTCGTCAAGGTCTTGCTCATTAAGAAATTTGTGCTTCAGGTAATAATCCTTAAGTATTGCAGTTCCAGTTTTAAATTTTATGAGTGATGGCCCCCTGTCCCAGTTGTTCATTCTCTTGCTTCCTCTTGGCCGCCCACGTGGTCTTCCTCTTCCCCTTCCTTTGGGTCTCCCTCTCCCCCTTTTCCGAAGGGAGGACAGACCATTCATACTACTCGAATTGGCGCTTTGATAATAGTAGTACCATTTTAGGTTTCCATTTTTCCAAGCATAACGAGTGTCGCCAAACCAACTGACGATGTCTGTTCTAGCAAGCCCGCTTTCTTCAGCCAACTTGTCATACTCTTCTGGTGACGGCCACTGTGTTCGAACAAAAGCACTCTTCAGCATATGTAACTGCTCGGGTGTTTTTTTACAGATCTTGCCTGTGCTCCCTGGCTTAGGTGCACCAGAGTCATCTCTGGGAGAAGTTCCTCCAGCTTCTTCTTTGGAACTACCTGCATTATTTTCATCTATTTCTACCTTCTCTTCCTTTAAAGCTTTTGATTTCTTCTTCTCTGTAAACCAAGCATCAATTTCCCTTCTGGTAAGTTTGGTTTGCGCTCTTAACCTATTTAATTCTTCATCGGTGAGTACGGAGCTGTTGAGAAAACTCGCCTGAAGGGCACGAAGCTGCTCTGTGGTCTTCTCTTTAAACTTCTGGGGAGTGAAGTCGGGAAAAGGATTCCAGGACTGTTTCGGCTGTGAAGTAACCACAGTGGGGGACTCCGTGGTTTCATCGCTGGAGTCTATAAGAATAGTGGTGGAGGAGTCGTTGTTGAGATGTAAGCACTGATTACTCTTTGAATTTCTCTGGTTGTACCTAGTGTCACTAAACCATTTTTTAATCTCTCCTTTAGTCAGGCCTGTGATTTTCATAAGTCTGATGATTTCTGAATCGTGGGGAAACTGGTTTTTAAGGTAGCTGACTTTTAATTCGGCCAGTTGCTCTTTAGTCTTTTTGGCCCGAATGCCAAAGGAATCAGGGTTTGCCGCTGCGGTTTCGTGTTTGATGAGCGGAGAGGGTGGAATGGCTGCTGTGGCTGGCTTTGTCTCTGCGTTTGGCTGAGCAGCAGGCGCCTGACTTTTTTGTACATTTGTTTGACTTGGAACCCCTGCCACGGTCAAGGCTATAGGTGCTGTTACGGGCAAGGTGTTGGCTCCAGCTACTTGTGTAAGGACCAGCCCTGGCTGACCAACTATTTGGCATGTCTGTAAAATGGATGGTAAACCATTACTCCCCGTGGAAATGTGTGTAGGAATAACAGTTATGGTCTGAGGTACAGTGTGTACTGTTCCATTGAACTGTTTTCTTCTGGCCTCCTCTACCTCCTCGGGAGTCCAGCTGACACCATGTTTTAGGCGTTGGGCTGAAAACCAGATCTTGATCTGTTCCTCTGTGTATTTTGCTTGAGCAGAAAGAACAGTAATTTCTGACATTGTTGGGTAAGGGAATTTGTTGTAGGTGTTGAGCAAAAGGGGGTTGTTATCCAATGCAGCATTGTAGGTGGGAATGCTATTAACAGGGATTAAGACTTTGGGAATCAAACTGGAATTCTGCTGAGCTGATACAGCGGTTATCACCTGAGCTAAGCCAGGGAGAACTGCTGCGGGGGTCACGAGCGTGCTGGCAGTAGTCGGATGTATTCTGTTGACAATGGAAGTACTTGTGTTGGATTCAGAAGCCGAAGAACTTGGGTTTTCCACAGTTTCTTCACGGTCTGGTTTGATTTCATTCTCTTTGTCTTCGGGAACATCCTCAGCTGAGTTGTGGTGAACTGTAATCCGTTTGTTCTCCACTTTATTTTTCATCATTTTCATGATCGGAGTTTTACTGATAGAGATTCCTGAAGATGCAACTTCTGCAGGTTCAGCTTGCTCTGAATTCTCCTCTTTAACAAAGCTACCATCAAAAGTCAGATCATTTATTGTCTGCTCAAAGATTGTCTGGTTATTTCGTTTCACCATAGTCAACTTAAAATTCTCTTCTCCTGGGTGATGTTTCAGATTATGCTCAGAAAGTGCATCATACCTTTTGGTAAGAAAATTGCATTCAACACAGACATAGGATGAATTTAGCACGACATTGGGATGTTCAGAATCCACATGGAAAGTAAACATATTTAGATCTGGGGTTTGAAAAGTACAATATTTACATTCATAGCCACCTTCAACTTTTTTATTTTGCTGATTGTCAGAGTCCACAGATTCATGAACTTCATCACTTGAGACGCTCTCTGCTCTGGTGTTTTCTACAGGTGTCAGTACAGGAGGACCTTCATCCACGTCTGATATCAACTCGAGGTCTGGATCCTGTTCACTGGCAAGGACCATGCAGGGGGTTGTGGATTTTCGCCTACTTGCCATTCTGATGTTATGAGGAAGATCTCAGCGGTGATTAAAAAGCATTGAGGCTTAAAACTGTTCAGTATTCTTCATTTGAAAACAATGGCTTTTGGTTCTTCAAGTCCATTTTTGTGTTCAACAAGTTTCATTAGCAGCTTTTTCATGGTGCAATCAAGTAAAGAGCTTATTCTTGGCAGATAAGATACTGTTGAACTGCTGAAATTTTTGAAGCCCAACTCCAAACACCTATATTAAAATAAAATTTAAAATGTTTTTAATACATGATTTTGATCTTGTAAACAAACTTCAGTTATATTGCACTTACCTGAAGTTGTTGGATAGCTCTGTTATAAAGATCTAGAATAAGACCAGAACCAGAAAAAAAGTCCTCTAGGAGCAAAATACATGTCTCCAAGCCAAATCACTGAAGGTAACGGACTGTACTACAGTCAGCCCCCAGGCCAGCTTACTTGGATTTTCAGCCAGCCCTATATTGACAGGGAAGCGGGAGAAGGGTCGGCTTTGGCAAGCACACTATTATCATTGTGAAATGATAATGTGATAACAAGGGAGGAAACTTAAACCTATAAAAGGCAGACACAGGTACTCAGAGACTATGGCTATTAAGTGTATATGCCCTCTTCCTCCTACTGGTCTGTTTTATCATTCCAGTAGCATAGCCAAGTACGACAGGAGCAGCAAAGATGGATATGAATGATTGAAGTTTTAGAAACATTATTCTTAATCATTTTTCATGGTGTTACCAGGATTTATAAGATATATCTAATCCTAAGAGTCTCCTGACTTAAAGTTTCCCCGGTACTGGAAGAATGAAGCCCAAGCTCCTCGAGCCACGAGCAGTTCTTTTCATACCCGCCCTCAACTTCAACTTCCTGCCATCTTTCTCCTGACTCTTTTTTCTTATGCTTTAGGCACAGCAGACCCAGTTGTTGTTCCAGGGGCACACAACGAGGCTGTTCCCTGTGCCAGGAGCCTTGTTTGGGCATGCACTATGACGATCTTTGTTTGCCCTATAGATCACCTCCTCCCTTTAACTTGGATCCAACCTCCTCCTCAGTTCATCTTTTAGTCTAGTACTTACCGTATTGTGCCAGAGGAGTATTACATTTCTGTCCCACAGCCTATCCATACTCCTGGACCATTCTTCCAAGGACCTTTGTATCTTCAGTCTAATGCTCTTCTAGCTCAACTATCTTGGCTGACTTCTCATTCATTTCTGTATCCCCTCTGCATACAAAAAGCCTAGAATAAGGAACTCACTAAATATTTATTAACTTGAACTAGAATGAATAGGAAAACAGTCCTATGAAACTCAACATGACCTGCCAAATTATGAAAGAGCCCAAATGTCCATCAGCTGATGAATGGATAAAGAAGATGTGGTATATATATACAATGGAATATTACTCAGCTGTCAAAGAGAATGAAATCTTGCCATCTGCAACAATGTGGATGGAGCTAGAGCTATTATGCTAAGCGAAATAAGTCAGTCAGAGAAAGATAAATACCATATGATTTCATTCATATATGGAATTCAAGAAACAAAACAGATGAACACAGGGGATGGGGGGAAAAAGAGAGGGAAGCAAACCACAAGAACTCTTTTTTTAAATTTTTAAGATGTTATCTATTTATTTGACAGAGATCACAAGTAGGCAGAGAAAGAAGGGGTAAGCAGGCTCTTGAGCCCAATGCAGGGCTCGATCCCAGAACCCTGGGACTGTGACCTGAGCCAAAGGCAGAAGCTTTAACCCACTGGGCCACCCAGGTGTCCCCAAAACATAAGAACTCTTAACAATATTGAAGGTTGATGGAAGGAGGTGTGGGGCACATGGGCTGGAATGGGTGATGGGGATTAAAGAGGGCACTTGTTGTGATGAGCACTGGGTGTTGTATTTAAGTGATGAATCACTACATTCTACCCCTGAAACTAATATTACCATACACATTAACTATTTACATTAAAAAACTGAAATAAAGGGAAGAAACTCAATAAGCCCTGAGAGCATCACAATAGAGAACAATAGCTGAAATTCACAAGAATGACTGTGACTTATCAAGAAAAAGTGAATTATGCTCATATACACACATTTTAATAATTTTGCACCCAAACACTTACGCTGCACCAGCGAAAGGTATTGTGCTTCTGAAGTCTAAACCAAAGGAAAATGAATTAAATGAGTTAAGTGGTTTATTCTCTATCACAAATTAGAACTATTTTCATTTATTTGTATAATCCTTGTCCTAGCTGAACTGAGGAAAAAAAGTTTACTTCAAATATTATAAAGCAAAACCCAGTCTGTATGAGATGTACTGACTTTAGGAAAAGGAGAAACATTTTTAGGAAACAGAACTGTCCAAAGAGAGAGTGCGCTGCCTTTGAAAGGGGCAAGATCCTCCTCACTGGGATTACTTAAATATATACTATATATCCATTTGATGGATCCAAGCGACAGAAGGGAAGTTAGCCTAAATGTCCCCCATTCCCCGATTTCCTATATTATAAAGCAAAACGCATCAGATTAGTAATAAGAGCATCCAATTTTCAAAGAATCCCTATTCTCGAAGGTGTCATTCCCCACCCCACCCCCCACCCTGGAAAAAGCCTTTGATTTCTAAGGGGATATGAAGAAATTACTGATATTTAAAACTGATACTTAAAACTATTTAAAACTAAGGGGATATGAAGAAATCACTGATATTTAAAACTATTTTTTAACTGCGTATTTTACATGAAGCTAATGCCATCTCTCCCATTCAATTCAGTAGGATTTTAACTATTTTGTTCAAGTGCTAGTGCAGCTGTTTGATCATTCCTTTGTCATTAGAAACAGGGAATTCCTCAAATAGCTTGAAGTAAGGAAGAGTAACAAATAAGCAGCACCCACATTTTTGGCAGTGAAGGAGAATTGTTGAAAGGCAGGGGAGTAAGCTATTTTATAACTGTTATTCTCCTAGAATCTCAGATTATATTTAATTGGGAGTATACTATAGTTAGAATCAAAGGTAGAAGGTTTTTCTTTTTTTTCCTGAAACTACCTTTCCTTAGTGATGGTTTTCAAAACTTTTTGTGGTAAGCAGCAGAGCCCCTTCTTCAAACAAAACTCTATGAGAAGCCTTGGGGCAAAACAGAGAAAAGAACAGCTGTCTGGCTGGAGGAGAGAGGCTAAACTACTTCCTGATCCCACCCCATGGATCCGACAAACCCTGCTTCTACCTTTGAAGGGTTCTGAGATGTGTCTGAAAGCCTGTGCCTTAAAAACTACTTTCAAGACAACGTATCCGTGTCACCAAAAATCCTTCTCAGTTTATCACTACTGAGACATGAAATTTGAAAACTAACCTAAACTGAATTTAATGTGTCCTTCAGGTTGTTTCACTGTAGAAGGCAGGGCTTGGACACCCGGGGTAGAACAGAGTAGCCAGGACTAATAAGAAATACAGAAGAGAAACTTGAGGAGCTAAGATCCCTTTATTATTTTGGCTCGCTAGGTCTTATGTTAAACTGTTTATTTTTCATTTTGTCTTGCTTAAAAATAGGAATTTGCTAAATTATTATTTTTATTTCTCTTCCTTATAGCTTACTAGCTCAGAAAGGTCAGTTCATAAGAACTTACGCAGATATAAACAAATTTTAAAAGCTTAAATATTTTTTGCTAAAGTCATAAAAATTACAAAATATTCATAGGTTATTTTACAATCTAATGATATATATGCACCATTGTGTGTTCTCCTTTGGAAGCACTGGTTTTGGCAATATAAACTTAAAACAAGCTACTTAAATGAAACTTTTTAAAAATAAGTCTTTAATAATGCAAAAGACTCAAATCTGATTATCTTGGTATTAAACACAGCCTCAAGCTCAGGTGACTCCTACAGTCAAATACACAATAAAACACTGTCCACTTTACTCCTGAAACTGTTTACATTTACGTAACAAAACCAGAGTCACTGTACTGTCTAACATATTTCTAAAGGGAGACTGAGAATTCCCAAAAGAACCTCAAGGTTTTGGCCAGTGGTTCAGTTCTACTATAATGTATATAGTTCAAAAACAGAGCAAAGCACAAATAAAAGCATCTTCAGGGTCCTGATTATATAAATTCATGATCTGGGGGGAAGCGGGGAACTCAGTACAAATAACCCATTTTTCTGGCAGAAGAAACCCAGGCCCAGAGGAACACATTCACAGAGGCACTGTGATATAGGATCAAACCATAGTTTCTGGAGTCTCCTCTGTCACTCAGTGGTCCAGTGACTATAAAAGTTACTCAGTATTGACCTCAATTTTCTCACCTATAAAACCGGCATTCTTCAATTCAATAAATTCACACAACTATTTGTTGACTATCGACCATGGGCCAGGCACTGTGTTAGGCACTACTGTAAGGCTATGACTGCAACAGATTGCCTCAGATCTGTCAGGTACTGGCAGCTAAACAAGAAAAACAGGCAGTAAACAATCACTTAAAATAGCTGTGATCAATGCTATGAGAGGAAGCATCAGGAACTCTACAAGCACACTGCAGGAGGTTTCTAGAAAGGAAGCAGAATCAGTTGCCCTGGAGAAAATAAGAAGGGTGCTATCCACCTCAGAGGCTGATCAAATAAAAATGCTTCACACACTGTGATACACAGGAGATGCCTAATTAGTGTTATTTTCTTGTCTCTGAAAAATTCTTTTGGGAGATGAAGAAATACCACTTATCTAGTATTATTGTCTCTCTCTCTCTCTCTCTCTCTCAACTTAATCAGCTGACAAGGCACACAAATTGAACGAAAAAGCAGAAAGGGTAAAAAGAAAAAGAATGTCTTTGGTGTAGGTCCAATCTATCTCCTTTTATCATTAAAGTGCAATGGGGCTGAGATAAGAAAATTGCCATACAGAAATCGCTATTGGCTGACAGGCATCTCATCCTCTACTTGAAGGTCAACTAAAAACAGAGCTCAAAATCAAAAGCTTAAAATTTGGGGAACCTGGCACTACTTACCTGTAAAAAGGGGTAGAGTTCAGTTGCACAACTGACTAGTTAACTAGCTAGGTTGTTTTGCAATTAAAACACAAAGTGAAGATGGCCAATAAGATAAAAAGTTATGGGGGCACTTGAGTGGCTCAGCCTCTTAAGCGACTGACTTTGGCTTGGGTCATGATCCCAGAGTCCTGGGGACTGCTGCTCCCCCTGCTTGTGCTTGCTCTGTGTCTCTCTAGCTCACTCTATGTCAAATAAAGTCTTTTTAAAAAAAAAAGATAAAAAAATTATGCTCTAAATGCATCCAGCACTGTAAATATAATTATATTTGAAAGCTATTTCAGTTAACTTTTTGGTAGAAAAATGGAAACAAAACAAAACAAAACAAAACAATCCAACCTGATCAACTAACTGCTTTATGATCATTAAAAAATAGTAATCAAGAGTAATTAAAGAATATGAAAAAATAGCCCATCAGTCTTTTGGCTAAGATCAAATGTCGGAATATGAAAAAATATTTATTCATTTACTGTTAAATTTAAAAAATCAGAACAAAATCTACATATTAATTATAAAATAACTATGGGAAAATATGTAGGCATATGGAAAAAAACTAGATGAGAATATAAAGAAATGAAATTTTCACATGAGATTATGGGTGAAATTTTTGAGTGCTATTTACAAATTTTCTTTAATATTATTATAATATTGCTTTATTATAAAATACAACAAACAAATAATTTCAAGGCCTTAAAATTGCAAATAGACTAGAATATTCTGATGGTCATTTGGAGCTGGAAACAATATTTACTTTCTATTTTTAAGGCAAAAACATGTGCTATATAAAGGTTTTTTTCAAGGGAAGCAGAAATCCCTGAGTATGTAAAACATTCAAGTGTATTCCACACATTTTTGGGAGCTGCTCCATGGTCTGAGAAGTCAAACTAGTTCTACGAACCCTCAAGAGTCCTCAGACTCTGTGTATAGATCTAGGTCGAGCCAATTTCCATAGTTCTCTCTGCATCTTGGCTCTTCTCCTGAAGGTAGGATACCCCTTAAACAATCCATGATTCTTAATTCATCAAAATAATTACAACAAAGTTTCCCTACAGAAAAGTATTTCATGAAAGCAAAATTCATTTTATCACAATATAAAAATTGGGTACAATTCTAACAGCAGTTCTTACGTGAAAGAATGTCTATTTAGCTCTCTACTATAGATCCCCAGTGCCCAACACATAGCCTTTCAAGGCCTCATTAATACTTGCAGGAAAAAGAAACCCTTTAAAATTGTGTATTATAATATTTTACTTCATTAAACACTCATTTATAGAGGAGTTATAAAGAACAACTGTGTTTACTTTATGGTGGATTACTTCCAATGGTAAAACCCTTACTAATAAAATTACCTTAGTCATTAGAATATTAAAACATTTTTATTTATAGAACATTCTATTTATTAAAATATAGCAACGAATATGCAACAAATATTTACCAACATCTATAATTCTGTTGTAACAAATCAGCTTTATGTATGAGTAGTATATGTTTAAATTTGTGGACTGTTTAACAATGAAACAAGGGAGATAAATTCATTCACAGAATTAGTCCTGCAGTGAAATTCAGGATAAAATTGTTCCTGTAAAAACAGCAAACGCAAATCTCAACTTAGAATCATTATTTTTCTGTTCCTGGAGAAAACTATACTTTAATGGTGTTCTACATTTTCAAAGAGATTAAAAAATAAATTCTCAATGTAATATACTATAATAGTACATTGTTTCAAATTCTGTGCTTAGGGCTACAAAAAAGTCTAAAATTTTTTATAATTAAGTAGAGCCATAACTATACTGAATTTCTATGCCTCTGTTTCTTTGGCTGTCTTATACTTCAAATTAAATGCTTAACAGACAACACTTTGCCTCATTAGCCATAAAAGCATATTATATTGGTAAGACTTTATGTGAATAAAAACAACTTTCATACTGATTCTTAGTCAAATATGAACTATAATTTTTAAGGATTATGTTAGTTTTGAGATGGTACCAGCTAAAAACTGTTCTCAGGGTAGCTAAAACATAAACTGAGAATCCTTTGGCATATGTATTCATACCTAAACTGAGAATTCTTAGAACTCTGTATTCTATATAGTTTCACTTCTTATTCTCTGAGTCAGAGTTCTGCTTAACCTGAAAATACTTAATTTTATATGTTTGTATTCAAACTAAAAGTTACAAATCCACCAAAATCACTGAATGTATGAAATAATAATAGAAATAAAGAATAACAGGGTCAAATTAAAATAAAGAATATTCACTATGTTAAAGAAAAAAGTGTCTAAGAAGACGCTTTCTTTAATTAAAAAAGGCCATTTTCAGGCCATTTTCAAAGCCAAAATGTAAAAATACTTAGAAACAATGGTCAAGTTCCTTAGAAAATTAAATGAGAAATTTAACAACCTAAATTTGTACCCACAGCAAATGTTTTTAAGAATTATGGTAGCCTAGAACCATTAGCTAAGATATAAATCTCAAGAAAACTGACAAAATGATCTCAAGACAATCAAAAGTTGAGTATGAAGGTGTATATAGACAGGAGTAAATGTGATAAAAATGAAAGCATCAAAGAAACTGTGGCCAAAAATCATCGAATTTCAGAAGATCCTTTTGCTAAACTAAGGCTTAAGGGTGTAGAAATTCTATCCTCTACCTGTTTTTTTCCACCTGAGAAAGCCAACCTTAATACTACTGATAAGCACTGACCCCAGATTTGAGGAATGAAATGTCTTTTTGAAGTGTCTCTACAACACTAACATCCTGTTTTTCTGCCTTCTGCTGGCATGTGAGTATGTATGTAAATACTGAGAGTGATACATAAATAAGTACTATAATGAAATCTCCTATCTTTGTTATTAAAGTTTGCAGAATTACCCCAAAGTAATTTTTTGCTGGAAATAGTTTTCCTCTACTTTTCTCAAAGAGGTATGTTAAATCTTTCGTGTAAGACAGACAGTCTTACACGAGAACACTATGCTTGATTACAAGTGAGATTATCATTAAGAGGCTGAAAAATCATTTATCTGTTTGTTATCGTCCCTATTTATAAAATAACTGTTACATGTTTCACTCAAGATATAATCATTCAATTACTAAAAAATACTTTGAAAGATAATTATGCCAGTTTTAAGGACTCTAACAATTTTTTAAAAAATGAAAGTTGAACCACCTTAATAGCTATATATATTAATATATTAATAGCAGGGCTCCTTGGTAGCTCAGTCCATTAAGTGTCCAGCTGTTGGTTTCGGCTCAGGTCATGATCTCAGAGTGGTGGGATCAAGCCCCGGGTTGGGCTCCACACTCAGCGGGGAGTCTGCTTGAAGATTCTTTCCCCTTGCACCCACCCCTTGCCACTTGTGTGTGCACATGCATGAGAGAGAGTTCTTTCTTTCTCTCTCAAAAATACAAAAATAAACCTTTAAAAAAAAAATCTTTCCTAGTATGTTCTGGAATTAACTAAAATAACAACTGGACCAGGGATGCCTGGGTGGCTCAGTCGGTTAAGCGTCTGCCTTTGGCTCAGGTCATGATCTCAGGGTCCTGGGATCAATTCCCACATTGGGCTCCTGGCTCACCGGGAAGTCTGCTTCTCCCTCTGTCTGTTCTGCCTGCTCTGCCTGCTGCTCCTGATGCTTGTGCTCTCTCCCTCTCTCTCTCTGACAAACAGATAAATAACAAGAAATAAAATAACAATTGGACTAAAGTGTAACTATTTCAACACTACAGCATGTGATCTAAAGCTTCTTATAAAAGCCGATTTATGTCCGTTAACTAAAATATAAAATCATATGCTTAACCTAAAACAAAGTACTTAATCATCAATATCCTAATTTTTGGAATTATAATTAACTATTATTAGTAGACTATATTTTGGAAATATATTTTCAGGAATTGTTCTTTTAAGTCTTAAAGAATTTTTCTGGATACAGGTGGAAAAAAAAAAAGGTAAAGTTTCTAGATCAATTACCCCACAAAAGTTCTCTGCCTTCCTGACCTTCATTTGTCTTATTTACCACTGTCACCACACCACCAGTACAGTGCCTGACACACAGTGTAATTCAGCAAATATTAATTGAAAAATCAATTATTAGTATACCCACAGATTTATCATGAATTGTGATGCTGTTTCCTTTGACATTAAAGCAGCCAATACACCTATATCTTTAAAGTTTAAAAGTATATTTCTTAACAAAGCATCAAGACTAAGTGCTGCTTTTTTAAGGAAAGCTTTTAAGACGTTAGCCAAATATAGTACCATGGGATCTAAAGTGAGCATATTCAGAATCTGAGTTTTACCATATCCTATGAAACAAATACTTGCCATAGCTTCTTCAGCATTCTGTTCTTTGACATGGAGGGTGTCCCTTCAAATAAGGTGTTTAGCTCAGGCCATCATTACCAACAGGTCTGAAGTACCTATCTGCCATATCCTACAAAAAAAAAAAAAAAAAAATCACTTGAATGGTCTGGATATAATTCAGTCTTAGGACTTTAAAGTTTATGCCTTAGCTTTTTAAAAGTAAAGTAATTTTGAAAAAAAAAGTAATTTCCTCATAAAATTATAAAAGAATTATTTAAATGCCAGACTCAATATTAATAAAAAACACAAAATTTAAAACTCTAAAAAATTCTATTTATATTATATAAAACAACCAAATCCTATTTTCACTATTGTATTATTTTCAATAAAAATTATCAAAATGTGAATATATGCAGGCTCCAGTATACAAGTTGAGATAAAGAAATTGGGAATTGTAAATATTAAGTACACACAAGTTATGAAAGATGACTTAGTTAAACTAAGAGGTGGGAGGAAATATATGTTCCTTATGTTTATACATAAACTCATTGATGTTTGTATCCTAGTTTACAATGCATTAATTGGAATGGAGTAGATTATTAATGCTGGCAACAAGCCAATACAACTTAAAGAAACTGGTGGTACTCTACCCCAAAACATGTTGTATCTAATAGAATGACCTATGTTTATTTCATTTTTGCAAGAAGGCTACTACCAAATGGCATTTCAATTGGTGTTTTGAGAAGCAGAGATTGTACAAACAAACGAAAATCATTCTCCAAAAATTGAGATACATGTCCAAAAATGTGGCATATTATTCAGAGTACTTAAACCAATCAGGAAAACTTAATGAAAACTATGACTGCTTCTCTTAGTAAATAACAGTAAGTAGTGCTTTTGAAGGGTTGAAGCATTTTAGCTGTTGTTCTCTAAGCACTAAAACTGTAAACAAAATGAATAAATATTAAGGAAGATGATTTCTTCCAAATACCTTATCCTGTGATTCTGCCTGTTATTATACACACGTTCGTGAAGAGGCTCTTAAGAAATAATGTAAATACCCCAAGCCTTTAGTAAAATACTTCTAGGTTAAGTTAAAGCTTGGGTTGAATGGCTACAGTATTTTCTTTTTTTTTTTAAAGATTTTATTTATTTATTTGACAGACAGAGATCACAAGTAGGCAGAGAGGCAGGCAGAGAAAGAGAGAGAGAGGGAAGCAGGCTCCCTGCTGAGCAGAGAGCCCGATGTGGGGCTCGATCCCAGGACCCTGAGATCATGACCTGAGCCGAAGGCAGAGGCTTAACCCACTGAGCCACCCAGGCGCCCCGGCTACAATATTTTCATGAAAAGGAAAAGAGCATTTTCCCAGTAGGCTCAGTGGAGCATCCTGTGATCTGCAGCCTGGGATTCTACAGTTTCATTTCCTGGTATCTCCTTGTTTGGAAACTCCTTTGCTATCCATCTACAGGATGTGGACTAGAAGAGAAGATAAGAAACAGCTGCCAAGGAGGGGAAGTTATTTTCCAAAATGAATTATTAATACTATAGGAAATTGGTAACCTATTTGAATCCATTCTTGAATCACACGGTAATTGCAAGATGTTTTACCGAACGAGAGTCTCTTGAGAAGAGCGGCTGAGATAAGGAAGGGCACAAGGCAACTAGAGGAGCAACAAATGAGCTCCTTGCTACTTCTGGATGGAAAGCATACTTGCCTGATGTTATTTCAGCTCTGGATACTGGCATTATTTTAAAATACTTCTCTCTAACTGAAAGTATCTTTGTAAATTTTAAGATTAGAATGAACTTCAAAAATTAAAGAACTCATCTCAGCTATATACATTGCATAATAAAACAGATGAGTTGTTTTGGCAGAAGATGGACTGTAAATAAAGATGAAGAGCTTGGGTTTTGGAACCAGACTGCAGGGATTCAAATCTCCTATCTGTCACTTACTAGCTCTGTGGTCTTTGACAAGTGACTTGCCCTGTCTATGTCATCGCCCCCTCATCTAAAATGGGGCTCTACTATGATGTGTTTAAACTAACTCATGTAAAGTGTCTGGAATATTTTCTGGCACTAGTAAGCCCACTGTTAGATTTCCCTGACTTTTATTTAAGGTATTTAAGTTATACAATGAAGGAAGTCTTCACATAAACTTTGTACAAAAAAAAAATATTTTAAAGCTCTGGGCAACAATCAATCAATTTTATTTTCCATTTCATACCTTTGAATATATTAAGAAACACTAGAACAAGTTGGCTTTAACAGGTAGACATTAATCAATCATAATTTATACCCACCACCCCAATATACACATACTTCCTCTGACCTTAGCTTCAAGGAGAATCATTAATGTACGACACATCTGAAAAGGTGTTTCATAGTACTAACGAAGTTCTGACGTAAATCATCTTCTTGTAGTCATGAAGAGACACTGTTCTCTTCTCACCATGCCCAGCAAAGTTTTCTTTCTTTTTTCTTTTTTTAAAAGATTTTATTCATTTACTTGACAGAGAGAAACAGTGAGAGAAGGAACATAAGCAGGGAGATTGGGAGAGGGAGAAACAGGCTCCCCGCTGAGCAGGGAGCCTGAGCCACAGGCAGACCTTGAGCAAAAGGCAGACACTTAACTGACTGAGCCACCCAGGCGCCCCTGCCCAGCAAAGTTTTAAACAAGCTTCTTTTTGACAATATTTGAAGGTAAAAAGGAACAGACTTAGCATAGAAGAAAAACACAGTATCACCAGAGGTGAAATAATTGCTACATCATTCACGAGCTGTCTTCCCAATCCACTGAAATAATAAGCTCGCTATAAGCAAAAGACATCTACTATTAATGAGTACAAGCACAGCACAAGCACATTTATGTTTTCAGCCTTAGCATATTTTCAAACCATCTGGCATCAGTGCCACTCTGGTTCATCCAGCCTAATCTGTTCAGAATTGAATACAGAACTAGAGCTACATGCACTTTGGGGAAACCAAAGAATAGCTCATATGTATAATAATACTCCAAATGCGCGGCCCTCAACTAGTTTATACTTGAAATGTGTTTGAGAAGACATTTCCATGAAAGACATGAGAGCTCTTTTAAAAAAATACTAGAATGGTTCAAGAAATCTGTATGAATCATAGCTGTCATCAGGTACCCAAGACTTACTTACTTTTTTTTCTCATTTTAATCCTGATCATTAAATGAAGCATTTGAAGAGGTACTTCTACAAAAAGATTCACTAAGGGAAATGCTATCATTTCTATATTGAAACACCGAAGAATTTACATTTTATTTTGCATGAAGATTAGGCAGCTTTGCCCTAAAAGGCTTAGAGTAAGGAGAGATGGATTAAGAGGAAAAAATATTCATGAGGGCCCTTTTACATCTTGTTAGTATTACTGGCTTTGGCAGCACCCACATTTCTTTAGCTTGAAATCAGGAGTCAGAATTCTTACTTAAGAAATTTTTTAAAAATCTATATCCCTGTTAAAACCAATTCCCGTTCATCCTCACTGATGGAATAATTTTCCAGAATAATTTTTCAGAAACGAAGATAATTCATGTAACACCATAAAGCACAAGTTAAAGCTTTCAGACAAAGACCGAGATACAATGACCAATACCAACGACTCTAAAGGTGCGCTTAGGTAGGGGGGTACACACATACACTGCAAACCCACAAACAGGCACTCTTCCTGGAAGGCAAGCTGCTGCTTCCTCCCTGGGAACCCCTGTATCTCATTCCCCCCCCCCTTTTCTGTTATCCTCTTAATCTCCAAGGCAATTGCTTTTTCAAGTTACGTGGAATCCCAACCTAGTCCCATCACGAATTATCATCTTTTTCTTTTCTTTCTTTCTTTCTTTTTTTTTTTTTTTTTTTTTTTTTTTTTTTTTTTTTTTTTTCCCATTTCCCTCCAGAAAGATTAGCTCCTTCTCATGCTTTTCCTATGGGGAGTGATGACAGAGGAGCGCTGTGGAATTCCCACTCTGCCCCATCGCTCCCCTGGATTCCTTCTCGATCCCCCTCTTTCCGCTTCCTACTTCCCCTGCCCTGAGTCTCTCATTGAAGCCCGGCCAGAGCTTGCTGCTTGCTCCGTTAATCTAAACTAAGGATATCAAGCGGAACCTTTTCTTTCTCTGAGGTTGTGCTCTTTCCTCACTGTTACCTACAGAGGGGAGAGGTGGAGGCAGATGCACGAAACAAAGAATTTCAAGTCCGTTTACCTAGAACTTTGGTGTAAATCCACAGGGAAAGGGCATCCGCCAGGGCGCTTCCTCGCTGCCGGGAGAGCCCGCTCCCTGGGCCGTCACACCTCCTTCCCAGCCCTCCATCCCCGCCACGAGTAGGACGGGGCTCCCGTTAGGCCCCACGGCTCGGAGGAGTCCCCGGTCGGCCTCCCTTGTCTCCCTTCTGGAAGGGACGGACAACGTTTCCATTCTCTTTTATTAACTTCTAAGTCCCAGTCTTCCTCAAAACGCAATACAGTTCGTAAGGACTCCATTCGGAGTCTTGCCCCGAAGTGGGGGAACGGCCTGGCCCCGAAGTGGGAGCTTAGCCTGCTCTGCAGAGGGGTACAGCCCCCCCCCCCCCGCCGGAAGGTTTCCCGGGGCTCCAACCCCAATGCCAATGCGTTCAGCTCTAGCAGGAGGATGTCCCCTTCCCGTCCGGGAGGCAGTCCCCACGAGGCCACGCACCCCTCAGGGCAGGCCTTCCGACCTCCTCCAGGACCCTCAGCATCGGGGGCTCCTCCGTCCCTGCGGCGCCCCCCCCAACCGCCGGAGGCCCCGTCTTCACTCCCCTCAACAGTCCCAAGTTGCTCAGTGCTCTTCCTAAGGACGGGGGCTGAGATTTTTCCCTCACGGAGTCCACCCCCTCTCTTTCCACCGCCGCAGACACCCCGAAAGCGCGAAGGACCCTCTGGGGCCCTCCCTCGGTGGCGACTCCCCGGTGCAGCCAGGCCGGGTCCCTCCCCTTCGGACTCCCCGCGCCGCCGCCGCCTCGCCACCCCGCCGCCGCCGCCGCCGGCGCGCTAAGTCCCCGGGGTCTCTGCCCTGGGGCCGCCCTCCTCCGGCCGGCCCGCCGGCCACTAGCCTGGTCCGGCCGCCGCGCCGCTCGCGGGCTCAGCGCTGCCGGCTCCCCCCCGCAGTCCCCGGGCGTCCCGGCCCACTCGTCCCGGAGCCGGCTCGCGCCGCTACCTGCAGGGGCCGCCGCGCCTCTCAGCGCCCCGCCGCCGCCATCTTGCATTTCAAACCGGCTGCACTTTTCAGGGAGTCAACTCTGACCTGTGAACCCTACACCCGGAACCGCTCGGCGGGCCGGCACACGGCCTCAGCAGCTCGGCGGGGCCCGCGGAGCGTGGAGGGTCGGGGGTGGGGGTGCGAGGCGAGGCGCGCTCCCCAGCGGCCGACCGGGGGCGGGGAGGGAGGGAAGGAGCCGGCCGAGGCGGGGCCCTCCCGCGCGCGCGCCGTCCGCGCGCCCCCACCCCGCTCCGCGCCAGGCTCTCCACTCCCGGACCCCGCTGCTCCCTTGGGGTTCGACCCGGGCCTCTACCCTCTGGGATTGGCCCGCGACGAGGTAGGGAGCCGCCCCGCCCCTCTGTCAACAGAAGCCCCGCCCCGGCCCGCGTTAGCTCCGCCCTCTGTCAGCAGAAGCCCCGCCTTCCCCAGGTCTGGAAGCGGCCCCGCCCATTGCGGGAGGTAGCTCCAAGAGCCGGTTCTTCTATACTCAGATCAATCCCCACCTTCTGTCATTTGTGGCCCTGCCCTCTGGGCGCTCCGCCTTGCTAATGTCACCACGGGATCGCAAGAAACGCCCCTTGTCATCCTAAGCCCCATTTCTTGGTGGCAGTACACCCGAGCCCCGCCCCTTCCTCCGAATCCCCGCCCACTGTCAAAAAAAGCCCCGCCTCTCCGAGACTGGTCTGGATTCCAGCCCGAAGCCCCACCTTCTGTCAACCGCCGCCCCGCCTCTTCTCGCCTTCGGGTCCCTACTCCAACCCAAACCGCAGCTCCACCCGCTAACCCCGAAAGTTCAGTTCAGACTCACTAAGAGCTGCCGTTGACGATGGAGCCACCCTTTGCTCCCCGAAAGCCCTCCTTTGCCTCCTCGCGAGCCACTCTGCTCAAGGGCTTTCTTTCCAAGCCATGGTCTTCAAATTTGGACAGCTTCCATGGGAACTAGTCCCGCAGAGGGGGCCCGCCAAGGACCCAGGCTTTGGGGAAAACAGAGCAACGTCACCGCCCCTCCTCACCCTCCCCTCACTTTCAAAATTATGAAACTTGCAAACCAAAGCGCAGAGAAACGTCTCACCCTCCAAGCTACTCTGCACAGATTCATGGGCCTGGACGCTGAACCCTCTGTGCTTTGACAGCAATGCTCCCCTGAGCCACGTTAACCCTAAAACGTGCTGTTGCTTAAAGTGAAAGCCTGATTGTTGAAATCCATGTACACCAGCTTCTTTATTTGTATGTTTCACCTTAGAATCCTAGAACTTGGGGAAACAGAAGCAAGCCAAGATTAACGATCCTATAAAGAGAGGTATTCAACCCTACTATATTAAACATCCCTTATTTACTACACGAATGTAACACTACCACTTTACTCTCCTGGAATTAAATTAACAGATAATGTAAACTACGCAAATAAGTTCAATAAACCAGTGTAACGTTATAAAGGCAGAAAAAGGGAAAGTCGTTTGTTCTAAAATACTAATATCAATAAGAATAAGAAAATACGTTTTTCCCTACGTTTCTACTCTGGCCCCAATATGAGAACTACAGAACAAAAACTGCCCCTACCAAATTTCAGGACGCCCCTAGGGGGCAGTACTGTGCTCACTGAGACACTGCTTAGGACTTTTTCTGAGGAAATGCTTCAGATACAGAAATGGATTCTTTTGTTCATGCATTTAACAGCCAGGTTTTGAGCACCACCGTTCGCCAGGCACTTTGGAAATGCAAAGCTGATTCAGGCAATATTTCTGTCTTCAAGGAGGCTACAGTCGAGTAACCAAGTGAAAAACATGAGCATAAAAACATCAATCAAGGTGAGAGGGGAGAAGAGATCATGATGGAATCCAAAAAGAAATCCCTTTTAAGGGTATGGACTGATGAATGTAAATCTCACTCTCTCTCTGCCTCTTCCCTCT